>NW_015557090.1:594514-623710 GCF_001515605.1 Sinocyclocheilus anshuiensis | reverse complement strand
AGGATGGCGATGTAAGAGCTTCGAGGCGGCGCCCACGCCATCAGCCAATGAATTGGTGTGATTCTATACGGTCTTCAGACAATCGGCACACCCAGAGGGCGTTCCCATTGCATCATAGCGACACAGCGTTGAGTGAACCTATGAAAGAGAACATTATTTCTAAGATGTCTACTACAGCTAACATATACTTCTAATCTGCAATGAGAAATTTTGAATGTGGAGACATTTTGAGGATTCATGTCAGTAATCTGTTATTACCAATACCACAGATCAAAAAGAAACAGCAAGATGTTGTCGGGTTTCTTGAGGCACTTAAAATCGATTACGCACAGCTTGACATTGCTTCAAATGAGGACAACCGGAGGTGGATGAGGGAAAATGTCCCTGGAGAAAAGAAGCCCACCAATGGAATTCCTCTTCCTCCACAGATTTTCAATGAGGCGATGTATTGTGGGGTAAGAACCTGCTAGAACAGAGGTTCCCATCTAAACGTTAAATAAAAATCATAATGTGAGTCAGGACCGAACGAGTAAAGGTTTTTATATGATGTTTATCCAGGTTAAGAGATGTAAAATACATAAAAGACTGTCAGCAGTAATATAACATGAAAACATATTCAAAAGAGCTTCTAAAACCGGGAAGAGAATTATCATTTTCAAACCAGGTTCCCTTGGGAAATCCTATGGGGTTTTAAAATAGAGGTTTTAGTTTTATGACTAAAATATCATCTGCAATTAACATTACTTGAAGAGACTTACATATTTTGTTGTACTATCAAATTGATTCTGTTGTATTTGTTGATTCGTTTTTTTTTTTTTTATGTGTAATTGCAGTTTATGTGTACAAAGATCTTAATTTACTATTTAGTTTACCTAATTTACAAACCAAAAACCACTACTCTCCCAAGCTGGCCTACAAATTTATGTCGTAACTGAATAGCTGTATTAAAACGTTTGTAATTTAGTTATTCAAATTTTGTATAGCTGCATCATTTGGGTCTAAAAGGGAGGATTAATTCTATAATAAAATTTCTGTCATCATTTACACCCCTTCCCCCCTAATTTTGCTGAAAACCTGTAATTTTTTTTTCTTTCTTTCTGTTGAACACAAAAATTGGCAGAATGTAGAGACTCTTTTCCACAAATGTGTAAAAAGGATCAAGTTTAAAAAAAGTTGTGTGCTTCTGTCTTCTGAAACCTTAACTTTGTGTTCAAGATACACACAGGGAACTTATTTGCTTGAAATACACCTAGAACAACAGAATATTCAATTTAGTGAATAATGGCGAAACATCTAGACCCATTCCCCTCTAAGTTATTGTATGGCATCATAAGATTTTAAATATAGTACATATAAGTCCACATCGATCTTTTATAGAAAAAGCAGCCTGGACACTGTATTTGATAGCTTCTTTTGAATTCCACAGAAATTATGTTGTTGTGTTGCTATATTAATTGCTTCCTAATGATTGGTTCCTATCCTAAATTGCAGGACTACGAAACATTCTTTGAAGCCAAAGAGGACAACACAGTCTATGAATTTTTGGGTCTGACACCTCCACCAGGATCTAAGGTTGTATTTTTTCTTTTTCTTTTTGTGTGTTTCCTTTTCTCGTTTGACATGAAAGTTAGACAACATTTTAGACTGCAGTATCTTAAAGTGATACCAATGTCATAACATCCGGGCCAAATAACAACCGAGTCAAATGCTGCCACTGGTGTGTGTTTTTTTCAATTGTTCCCAGCAGGGGCGTAAATTTCATCTAACAGTTGGGGGGGACAATAAACATAAAATTTCTCAAGAGCAATTTTTGAAGGGGACACAAATAATCCAGCTAAAATTGTACTTGTAAGGATATGTATACACAGAGGAAAGCCTTTGTGGTCACGCCGTGACAGCGCTCGTGTCCGTTGTAGACATTACTATCCATCACAGTGTTGCCAAGTCTGCGGTTTTCCTGTGGAATTGAGCTACTTTATCACTGTTGCCGCGGGTTGTTTTTCATGTCCGCGAGTTGAAGCATCCACAATAACGTGTATTTTAGCCCCCGGAACGCGGTTTTTACCGGGGGACCCCCTCAAAACGGTTGGTTAGTTTGGGCTAGTTTTGAGTAGCAATTGGGTGGGTTTTGTTGTGAAAACCTGGCGACCCTTTCCGTCAAGCAGGTAACCTTATTATTGCTAACATAGCGACTCATCGAAAAATACATTGGCATCATGTATTAAAGAGAAAATAATCACTTCATCCGATGTTTAAGTGAATAAAATAGCCTCGACAGCCTTACTTACTGGCATTCCACAACTATTGACTTCTCTCTCACCGGACTTGTATGTGTGTGTAGTAGGTGATGTAAAAGAGGAAAGCAGGCCATAGCGGACTCATCGAAAAATACATTGGCATCATGTATTAAAGAGAAAATAATCACTTCATCCGATGTTTAAGTGAATAAAATAGCCTCGACAGCCTTACTTACTGGCGTTCCACAACTAGGGTAAAAGGATATATATAATCCACCAAAATTTAGCTTTGTTACCACTTTAGGCCTCAGCTAAAGTCAGATATTTGAAAGACATTATCAAATGTTGACATAATGCAGAATACAGACGTAGGGTAAAAGGATATATATGTATATATTTATTTATTTTATTTTTTCATTCTTTGTCCACCTTAATGTTTCTCCTAACATGTAGAATAATATAAATTCTCATAAAAAAAATCATATTAAATTACTTGAAATGCAAAAGCCAGTAAAGCTTCCCAAGCTTTTTGAAATCCTCTAAAACAAGATTCAGATGACCAGATCAACCAGATCAACAAAACATTACCAGAAGAGTATTTGGCAATGAATGGATAAACATCAGTAGAGTGACATTTCCTTGTGAGAGGAAATGTAGAATATTGTATTAATAAAAATCTCTCTTGGTGCAGGAGGCACAACAAGCTGAAAATGCACAAAAGCTTCATAATGGATCTGGCACAGAGGAACATCTTGATGATGACACAACAGTAATATCTGATTGAACTTTTTTTTTACTCTCTTTTTTTGCCATTCACTTTCAGTGCATTTCCAGACACGTCCGTACTGCACTTTACTGTATGCCCCTTGTCTGCTTTTTGATTCAGCTAGGTTTTTGTTCAACCTTACTTTACACTTAGGCTATGTTTGAATTAGGATACGCAACATTTAGCCTTTGTCAGTGTTAATTAATAAAAATACAGTTGTTCATCTTTTGTCCATATTAGTTCACATTGCATTAACCAGTGTTAACAGATATTTTGATTAAAAAAATGTATTAGTAAATGTAGAAATTAACATTAGCTAAGATTAATAAATGCTGTATTATTGTTGTTCATTAGTGCATACTAATATTAAAGTGACAGTTCACCCAAAAATGAAAATGTTGTCATCATTTACCCTCATGTTGTTCCCAAAAGAACCACAAAAGAAGATATTTTGAAGAACGATGGTAACCGAACAGTTGCTGGTAGCCATTGACTTCCATACTACCAGCGACAATTTGGTTTCCAGCATTCTTCAGAATATCTTCTTTTGTGGTCAACAGAAGAAAGAAACTCATACAGGTTTGGAACAATGTGAGGGTGAGTAAATGATGACAGGGTTTTCATTTTGCGTGAATCCGTTTAACAAAAAAGACCTTATTGCAAAGTGTTACCTTAAAAATAGCAGGCAGTACAATGTACATTGCTGATATTCCATTCCAAACATAGCCACAAATAAACCTTTCCATGTGGAGCATGCTGTTCCTGTTAATTGACTGCATTTGTGTAGTGTTAT
Organism: Sinocyclocheilus anshuiensis; assembly: GCF_001515605.1. Classification (NCBI taxonomy): domain Eukaryota; kingdom Metazoa; phylum Chordata; class Actinopteri; order Cypriniformes; family Cyprinidae; genus Sinocyclocheilus; species Sinocyclocheilus anshuiensis. The sequence continues at coordinate 619,914 of NW_015557090.1, read as the reverse complement.
GCTTTCTTACAAATACTTAAGTTGAAAGGATTGCAATTTTGAATGACTTAAAATGTAGAAATATTGTTCATTTTGTCCTGACTAATGTTTATATTTGAAATAGTTTCAAAGTTATATATATGAAAAAATGACTATGCAGTTACAACTCTGTAATTACATGTACTTACAACTTCACTTTGCATTTACAGCTATGTAATTACAACCGTATTGCTTATTACTACCCTAATGCTTGTTTGAGGGAAACGTTTTTCTTCCAATGTTTTGTCTTGAAATATCGAAATATGCTTTTGTGGATTTTTCAACATTGCAAACTGATTGATAATGTCCATTTTCCATGTCAGCATTCCCATCGTCTAATATAACAAACCCTTTTTCTTTCTTAGTACTATTCCACTGGTGAATGTTCCTCCAGTTCATTAACTCGCGCCTGTTTTCATCCTGAGGGACCTGTTTTAAAACTTCCTAGGAACCCGTGGTGCATTATGCCAGTGCCTTAGCAGATGCTGTGCTTTTAATTTCTCTTTTCCTGGTATGCGCTGTTTGTTCTTCTAGAAAAAAGAAATCGTAGAGACTGAGCAGAATGGAGATGCACACATAGCAGAGCTGGAAGAAGATGATCCAGGCAAGAAGGCAGAGACAGATGCTCGAGATGATATCGCAGAAGAGGACGAAGAGAGTGTAACTGACCATCAAAACTCCTACTTAACCCTCAATCCTCCTCAAACATCATCTGTTTTCCTATAGCAGCTCATTCTTCTTCCATATAATCTCATCCTTTGCTTCATCTATTAACTTCCAGGTTATTTTTTTTGAAGGTTTACCTGTAATGTCACCTATGCAACTGAAATTAACATCTAATGCCCTGCTTTACCATCTCCTCTCTTGTAGTTTGATTCCTGCTAGTGTTTCCTGTTGACAGTGTGACTTTAAATTATATGGTGTTTATTCAGTAAATATTTTTTTTCTGCCTAATGTAATTTTCTCATTTTAATTTTAACTTTCTTTTTGTTAGAGAAAACCAGCTGAGGAGGAAGAGCAGGTAAGACAAAAGTGCTTAATTATTCAATTATTCATGATTACTTATATGTGACCCTGGACCACAAAACCAGTGAAAAATCAATAATTTTGACCCATACTATGAATTTTTGGCTATTGCTACAAATATACCCCAGCGACTTAAGACTGCTTTTGTGCTCCAGGGTCACATATAACAACTTAACCAAGATAGATAGATAGATAGGTCTGTTTTGGATAATGAATATTGTAATTAATACATTTATAACATTCAAAGGACCCATTCCTTATTTATATAATTATATAAATGTTTTCCAGTATGATTTTATTGTGTTCACTTGTTACCTTACAACACTATTACAGTACTATTAAAAGTAATTGTAATAGTAATGAAACTATTACTATGTGTTTGAAAGTAATGTTTAAACCTAATTCTTTTATAATTATGTACATTACTATTCTAACTGAACTATTTCTTTTCTTCTATGACTCACAGGAGGAAGGAGAAGAGGACAGGGTAAGACTGAAATCTATTTTTTCTCTCTCTTAAGAAGCAATTCTAACAATAATGTTCCTAGTGTTTGCACTTCAAGAAGATTCATGTTAGTCTGTGACATCTCTGCTTCTGGTTTATTGGACTGCAGTATGTTTCCTTTGGCAATCAAAATGAAAATGTTCCTGTTGGCCAAAGAGGGGAAATAGAAATGAATGTGTGTATCACAAGGTGGAGGGACAGTTGTTTTTAGAGTATACTGTCTTTTCTCTGCCAAACAATGGAAGTCAGTCATCCAAAAAAAAAAAAAAAGGATATCCTGGAAATATCAGAAAACAATTATGGTTTCCAGTCTGTCTTATTGAAGACATTTGTGTACTTATTAATCATGAATCATGAAAACATTTAAAATACCATGGGAAAGTGTGTTTTTAATTTATTACATTTTTTATAATTAATTTTTTTATGTATTTTTATTTTAAATTATTTCTCATCAAAAACTGACAGGCTGATTAATCCCTCTTTATTTTGTATTCACAGTTAAAAAATACAATGAAACCCTTCAGTCAGAAAGATTATTAAAGAAAAAGCTAATGTTCGCTACTCATTGTTTCAGGTTGAGGACAACCATCTGGTCTCAGAGGATTCTTATTCTAGAATGAACAGATTGTAGATCTGGAGTGTGTTTGTAACTCTACTGTTCTCTCCCATCCATTCTTTCTCATCTTGCTGACAACATTTCTATTATTATTATTATTTATTTTGCATCCATGTGTTTTTTTTTTTTTTTATGTGTACCATCTGCTTCTTTTAGTCAGTCATTAACTCAGAAAGCATTTTCACTTGGAAGGCGACACATTTGCTTTGGGTTTTGCCTGTGTTTCATTTTCCGTCTGCCTTTGCTTTACAGGTGTCATGGATGCATTTTCTGTTTTTAAAAGTCTTTTACTTGAAATGTTTTCCATCTAGGGCTGGGGGATATGGCCAAAACAAATATCACGATAATTTTTTTCAAATCAGTCGATATCGATAATTATCACAATAAATGTCAAATCTTAATTTTTTTAAAGTTTAAGCCAGATTTTTGCTCCAAAGTGAAAGTTGTAGAAACCAGACCATTAATTTTCCTTAACAAAATAAATATCTTAGTAGAAAAATTAATTTCTTAGTTTCTGCATGTTCTAAAAGTGATATTGTTTCAAATCAAGACACAGGTTTGTGTTACCTGATAATAATAATATTTGTTTTTTTGTTTCTTAGAATTGCACATTTGATAGTAGTAGTAGCTTGAGTTAGGATGCAGATGTAAATTTTTGTTCATTATCAAAATCAGTAATATCTGTAAAAAAATTGTAGCAACCTCATTTTTATATGGCGAAATTTAATTATTCTGAGGATTTTTTTTAATTATTAATCATTGGTCTTCTATAGAAGCATACATTTAGATCATGATAAACACAGTTAAAAACCCATATAGCACATCTCAATACCATAGTAAAAATATAACTATATGATTTTTAGGTATTTGTATGAAAAACAGTAGTCTAAAAATTGTTTGTATCAGGCTAAATGCACATATGCTATAGCTTAATCACAAAAATACTGCAATTATATTCCATTACTCCTTTAATACATTTATTACGGGTCTACATTAATAATATAATAAAATTCGATACAAGTACCCACATTTCTGACACAATACACATAGTGCAGTTAGTGTTACTGTATGGTTACTGTATGCCAGACAATGCATGGTAAATGATGGCAATTTATAGATTGAAAAGCCTTTTGACTGTATCGTTGCACACAGTGTTTCTCCTGTTTGTCAGCGCTGTTTCATCAGCCTTTAAACTAGTTTAAATCAGCGAGCCATTTGTGTTGTTTGCTAAACTCAAGCGCTTCACACTGGATCTCAAAGCGCTGTTTAGTGCTCGTGTGACCGAGACTCGTCAGCCGAGTAAACGCATCTGCTGCGAGCGGATAAACGTTCCGAGTGGCGCGATTCAAATGAGTCATGCTCTTTCATTCCGCTTTTGGCTCATGAACATTATATCGAGCATTTATCGAACTCTTCATATCGTTTTATCGAGGAAAAGTATATCGCGATAATTATCGTTATCGATTTATCGCCCAGCCCTACAGACAATGTATGGTAAATGATGGCAATTTATAGATGGAAAAGCCTTTTGACTGTATCGTTGCACACAGTGTTCCTCCTGTTTGTCAGCACTGTTTCATCAGCCTTTAAACTAGTTTAAATCAGCGAGTCATTTGTGTTGTTTGCTAAACTCAAGCGCTTCACACTGGATCTCAAAGCGCTGTTTAGTGCTCGCGTGACCGAGACTCGTCAGCGAGTAAACGCATCTGCTGCGAGCGGATAAACACTCCGAGTGGCGCGATTCAAATGAGTCATGCTCTTTCGTTCCGCTTTTGGCTCATGAACATTATATCGAGCATTTATCGAACTCTTCATATCGTTTTATCGAGGAAAAGTATATTGTGATAATTATCGTTATCGATTTATCGCCCAGCCCTTTTTCCATCACAGCACCCCACCTCCCAAAAAAATTTTTTTTAACAACTTCAAGGTACTGTAACAACATGCATGAATCATCATTAGTTCACTAGTTACGGACATTTATTTTAATATAAAATATGATTTTACCTAATAACCTGTTATTCAGTTCATTATATTTAGCAGACTGAAAAGGTCCCGTGGAGTAAATTACACTGTATCACTCAAACCTAGGCAAATTGCATGCCAGTCACAGAGCCGGTCACCATTAATAAAAATTATATTAGCAATTTAAATAATTTTATCATGCAATCATCATCAATATTTAAATAGCATTATCCCTGCAAAATCACATATGCTGTCCTGCAACAGAGCAATAAGCAAGTGGTCACTCTAATCATCATGTCAGTGTGAAATACTGATTCAATTTACTACACCTTATTGGCATTCTTTTAGCTTTACCTTGATATGAAATATCAGACTTCATTCTGATATTTAATGCCCACCTGTCAAAATCCAAACATAGACAAAAATCCTGCACTATATTGTTATTTTTATTGAATATCCAGCTTTAATAAGCATAAAATACGGTTACACTTTATTTTGATAGTCCACTTTAGACATTCTACTAACTATAAGTAACTTTGCAATTACATGCCAACTAATTCTCATTAATTTGCAGCTACATGTCTACTAACTGCCAGAGTAGACTGTAAGGTTAGGGTTAGGGTTAGTAGAATAAGTTGACATATACTTGCACAGTTTCTTATAGTCAGTATGTTGCAGTTCATCAAAATAAAGTGTTAGAAGATATTAAGCAGACAGTCTACTACTATTCTAATGACTGCTAGTTGACATGTAGTTGCAAAGTTACTTACTGTTAGTAAAATGTCTAAAGTGGACTATCAAAATAAAGTGTTACCTAAAATACATATAGAACATACAGCCGGATGTATTCTATATTCAACTTTTAATATATAGCTGGGCGATATAATTAAAGCATACGCTTTTCAACTGAACTTCTTTATATATATATATATATATATATATATACAGTATATTATCAATATAGGTATTGAATGAAATCAGATAGCACACCTGCTGTTCAATGACAGTCTGGTGTGTTTTGAACACTAAACTGGAAAGTACTGAATTCAGTTTATCAGTTCTATTTCTTTTGTCCAAATTCAGCTTTAGTTAAAAGCTTCTTTCTATCCCTTCTTCTCTCTGCCCACCTGTTTGTTCTAGGCAGAAGATGAGTTGGTGTCTGAGGTAACTTGGGTTTGATGAGAAGTGTCTCTCTGTCTCATTTTTGTGCTTCTGATTTGCATTCCCCCCCCCTCATTTGGCCACTGATTTTCTGCCTTCATTCTTCCTTTTCACCTCCTGTTTGACTTCTCTCCTCTAGCTGCCTCCTGCCAGTCTCGTTCTTCTCTCTCCATCTTTTTGTCCAGTTGCATGTGCCTCTCATGTTGCTCTATTCAGCTTTAGCTCGTTCCTCTCATCTGATTCAGTCTGTTCTCCCCTCTAGGAGGAAGAAGAACTCCGAGAGCTTGAGGTAGATTGATACATGTTTTTTTTTTTCCTTTTCTTTAAGATTTTGTCTCTGTTTTCGGAGACATAAGTGATTCACTCCAACCCATCGGTGAATAATGTAGGCCTATATAACATGACATAAATTTACCTTATTTAGTTAGGTCTAAAAAGGTAAATTATGCATAATTACATGCAACTAACCCTAAGGAAAACCCTAATCCTTACTCTATAGTAAGTACATGATGATAATTAATATTACTCAGTACATGAATGTACAATTACACTGTAACAAGGACATAGTAAAATAAAGTGTAGCTGCATTTTTATTAATTTAATAATTGATTGTAATTGCTATTATAATACCTGCTGTATTATATGTTCATTTTTATCAAAAGTACAAAGGTTGATCTTGTGAGGGTACAACCTGGGGCAGGAAATTTATTTTTATAAAGACTTTTATTCAGCAAGGATGATAAAATTGATCAAAGGTAATAGTAAAGACAATATATTTCAAATTCTATTTCAAATAAATGCTGTTCTTTTGAACTTTCTATTCATCAAAGAATCAAACGTTTCCACCAAAATATTCATCAGATGTCTAATAATAAGACACATTTCTTGAGCATGTTTCAACTGACATGTTTCAAAAACATTAAAAAATCTTACAGACCCCAAACCTTTGAACGGTAGTGTAAATAGTTAGAACATATTTTTAAAGAATTATAAATCATACTAAAATCGAACCAAACCATTAACCAAATTTCACATTGCACAATGCATCACATTTAGAAAAAAATCTTTAATCAAATCATCATCAGAGCAAATATTTGCACTACTTGATGTGGTAATTAGAATTAAAATAACACCTGGGCCTATATTCCATTTCCATTATGATTTATTATTATTGCATTTCCAGTCATAACCTGAGAATTGTATTAGTCAATAATAATAATAATATAATTTAGTTTTATTCTTTACCTAGTGAGAAACACAGCCCAAAAGCTAAAACAAACACTACCTCAAATGTAAAGTATGTTAGTAATCAAAAATGTTGAAACACTACAACATTAGAAGGTCAAACACATTTTACTCTTTATTTTAATTTTCATAGGTATACATAATGTGCATGTTCTGCATTATTTAACTACATTTGGTTATACACTGACAGACACATTAACAGTTTCTAAAAAAATCAATGCTACTAAGTACAAAGACGAATAATCCTGACTGATATGAATCTATTGAATACTAAAGCAATCATGTTGTGCAAAGATGGCACATGATCAGGAAAGGTTGCGGGCCAGATTTATTCACATCACCCATATGAGCACTACTCAGTGTGTTGAAGCAAGTGCACTAACCAGCTACGTGCCTTTTTTGTGACAAGGTTACAGACACTTCAGCTTTTTGCACATTCATTTGCAGTGAACTTTGCAGACGATCTCCACGATCATCACCTGCTCTCCCTTTCATCCATCCACACATGCTGCTTAGCTCTCCACCTCTCTCTCATTTCTCAGAATTCTTTCTTTCTTTTCCTTCGTCCAGTCATTCCACCCCTCACTTATGTTACAGGAGCAGAAATCATGGAAGTTCTTTCCAGTGGCTGTCACTTTTAGGATCTTTCTTTATTGTGGAAACACACACACACGTCCCCACAAACTCTCTTCCACTGCTCGTCCTCATGTAGCTTTCGCTCAGAGAATTCAATCTGGGTGTAGCGTAACCTCCCTCTGTAGCTGTTTGTGTCACTCAGACATACATTGATGAATTATCTTCTGTTTTAATACTGAATTTCTTCAACGCAGGAGGAAGAGGAGCAAGCCTCAGAGGTACTCTCAGCTTGTTTCAGCATGTTGTGGTCGGTGGAGGTCAGGGGCAACGGTGCATGACATCAGTTGTGTTCCAAATCTTTCAGATTGACTGTGTCAGTGGTTTTCAACCAGGGGGGCCATTAGGGGCCTCAGCACACTTCCATGGGGACCGCAATATGGCTTAAAATGATTTAAAGTTAAACAAAACAAGGTTTTAAAATATGCTAAAATGGCTCGAAATCAAGATGTAAGCTGAAATCAAATTTCTTAATATAATTTCAGGGTTTCTGCGGGTATTAAAAAAGTCTTAATCTGCCTTTCCATTAAAAGGTCTTAAATCGGAGAATGTCTTAATGCAAAAAAAAAAAAAAAAATCTTCCTTCCTGTCTTCCTCAGTATTTTTTTTTAATACAAATATCTAAAACGCTTTAAATCAAGATACATTTACTTGAGATGCAAATGTAAAATGAAGTCTTGAAAATTTGAACAAAATGAAGTGAGTTTATGCTTAAAACAAGAAAGATATCTGCTAATGAGGTATGTTTTCCCTTTTAAAATAAGCCTATTGGCAGATATTTGTTTTAGTTTTAATCATAAACTCGAAACTTAATTTTGATCAATTTCACAGAAATCAAGACTGCTTATCTTATGCCATTTTTTTGTGTCTCAAATAAATGTATCTTGATTTAAGAATCTTTAAACATTTGCACTGGAAAACACAAAATAATACTGAGGAAGAACATCACTTTTTTTTGCGGTGTGATCAGAAAGTACAGTAAAAGTTATTTCCATCTTCTGATGGTTGGGAGCACAGGTATTCAAGCCTTAAGCATTTTGTTTTGTAAAAGTAATCTGTTCGAAGTGTTGCTAATTTTCAACAATTTTCAAAACTCATTTTCTGCTCCCTAGATATTTACATTTAGAGAACATATTGATATATTATGTTCCCTTCAGTTTATTCCTTACATTTTATTTACATGGTCTTAAAAAGTCTTGAATTTACCTTTGTAAAGCCTGAAAATGTTCAGAAACCCTGGAGATATATATACTAGTCTTTATATTATATTGTCTAAATTGTCTAATATAATATTGAGCATAGTCAGGGAGGTTGAGAACCACTGGACTACCCACTTGCATCTGAATAAGTTTTGCGTTCATATTTGTGTGACTGAATTGCTTGAAAAAAATTAAGCAATTTAAACTCTCTGTTACAGTGATTAAAGCTGCTGCAAGTGTCCCTGCTATCTGTCACTGAAATAGGTGTCCTGAGAAATCACACCAGTCTATCCAGTATCAACTTTGGCTGAGGTATTTCTCTGAAATTCCTAAGAAGAAAAATAAAATTGAACACAAGTGAAATGACTTGCTTTAACGTGCCCACATGTTAGCCAATCAGAAATCTTGGATATGCCGTTCTACCTGTCAGTCATTTTGCATGTTGGAGTTTACTGACATTAGATTTGCGGATAAGTATTTAGGGGGTGGGGTTTGGAAACAGAATATGTAATTTAAAGGGTTAGTTCACCCAAAAATGAAAATTCTGTCATTAATTACTCACCCTCATGTCGTTTCAAACACGTAATCTCTGGACTTGGGAACATTTCAGTTGTGTTGCTGTCTATGCAGGGTCAGACAGCTCTCAGATTCCATCAGAAATATCTTAATCTGTGTTCCGAAGATGAACGCAGGTCTTACGGGTTTGAAACGACATGAGGGTGAGTAATTAATGACAGAATTTTCATTTTGGGGTGAACTATCCCTTTAAGAGATAATGGTGATCTAATTAACTTACAACTGGCAGAAAGCAGCAGGACGGCTAAAGCCCCGTTCACACTACAAGCGACACGCAACAGCAAAGCGACACAATCCCATACATTTAAATGGAGAGCTGGCGATTTCCGGCGACACTAGCGACAGCGGCCGTTGGCGTGTTCAGCGACGCGACAAAGTTCAGAATCCTTCAACTTTATGCAAATGAAGAGCGACTTTCGGGAGCGACAGCCAATAGGAAAGAAGACGGTAGAGCTCATGTGATCGACAAAAGTCGCTGCTAGTGTGAACGGGGCTTAACATCACTTACAGCAGCTTTAACTTGATCAAACACATACCACAAAAATAAGATTTTTATTGAACACTTTTAACAGTTTAAAATGCTTGCCATGGTAATTTCTGGGTCAGTGTGTTCAATAAAGACATAAAAAGTATTTATCAACTTATAATTTAACATTGCAGCGTCATCATACATCTGGATGGCCCCAAATACTGTTGGGGTTTAGGGCTTCAGTTTTATTTTTATGGTCTTCCTGTCTTTTTTATGGAATATATGCATGACTGTGAAAATGCATTGCTCAGTAGTATGCATCAAAGAGTATGTTAATCAGGATGTTGTTGCATTAAGAACCTCTGTCAGATGTTGAGCAAGACCATCAGCATGCAATGCACCTTGGTTCGAAAATGTCAAATTGAGATAAGCAGGATCTTTGAGTATAGCATGGTTGACATCAAGATGGGAAGGCAATGCAGCGAATGGTGTTTTGATGTGGAGTAAAAAGGAAATGCTGTAATGTGTTTTTCAGTTATCTTAGCATTAGGTATTTTCAGCGAGTGAGAGTCAGTGTTAAAGAGATGTTATAGGGTACAATGGTAGTAGTGCCACACGAAGCAGGCTTTAAAGGAATATTCGAAGTTTAATACAATGTAAGCTCAATCAACAACATCCAAAAAAAGAATTTATTTGATCATTTTGAAATAGAAAAATGAATAGTGTACAACTCTCTTGATGCCTTGCTTCTAATTATATTACGGCATATACAGTTTTGAAAATTATTTCCATAATCTAGATGATCTATGTAATCTAGAGAAAAAAAGCCTTGCGTCTTGCAAAAAAAAAAAAAAATTCTCATAATAATTTAGTAACGTTTAACTGATTCAATACTGCTGATGCTGTTTGAAAATAACTAAATTATTCAAATGTGTAATCTATGTACTTGCATTTTGATTGATTAACAACTCAGTTACATAGTTTTTGGTGCAGACTTGCATAGTTTACCTCTAGGAGCCAGGCTACACCAAAACAATGAATAATGAATTGGGATTATAGCCAAACACGTTATACAGGAAGCATTTATGGCACATCTAGGGACGGTATGCAGTTAACTGTGTGATTGCTGTCATTCACAGGAAGACTAGTGTCCTGAAGCAGAGGATTTTGGACCCGGATTTTCCCACACAGGTGATAGGGTTTTCTCTGCCACTTGGTGGTGTTTTAGGATACCATTTGCTAGAGTATAAATCGCAAGTGTCTAGGACTGATGATATTGGTCAGTCTGGTGCATCAAGGACAGCTGATTGTTTAAAAGAAAGATCCTGTCAGAAATGACATGCTTACATTTCCTAAATCATACTGGCTTAAATTGACTGGCTGTGTTTGTAGCATTAAGATATCCTTTATTTTGATCTCACAGTTTCACAGATTTATATTTATCTTTTAAGATAGAAGAGTTCATTGAGTAGCCTACTATGAAAAGCTACTGTAACTTTAATAGCTTCAATTTTATTATTTTATTGATACTCAAATTCAGTGTTCAAACATTTGGAGCCAGCAGGATAGATGATAGTATTTATAAACAAGAAGCTCTATTGATACTCTATTGAGTAACATCAAAGTTTCTCAAAATACTTTTGTTCATTTAACACAGAAAGAGGGTGTTTAAAGGTATAACAGTAAAAATTGGTTGTTTAATGCTAAGGAAATGGTGACATAAAAGAGGTTGAAAATGTGAAAACTAACATTATCAGTGGACCTCAAAAAAACTGATTTACTAGGAATGTATATAATAATATATTGTTAATAGGGATAATTTACATCCAGCTGATCGTTGTCTCAAAATAAACCACAACAGAGTGACCAGCAAAACAAAGGGATTTATTTTGTGATAATGACCAGCTGGCTATACACGTTCCCATTTATTACACAGCTACTTAACAAATAAATGTCTTACTGTCTTGAGTCGCAAGGTGGCACCAATTGTATCTTCCAGTATGAAAAGAGAGAGACCATAGAGTAATATGAGAGACATTAGAGTAGCACCGGCAAATGGTCAAATACAGCTATAGAAGAAGTACAAATTTTCAAATATGTTTTTGTTTTTGGCATTATAAATATGATCTATGATTATATTATGATAGATTATGATTATATTTAATAATTATTAACAAAATTATGTATTATTATATAAATTTGTACAAAAGTAAAAATAGATATTTGTATAAATGGCCAAACGATATATTTACATTAATGCCCTTACACTGAATACCTAGCAGGCAAGCGGGCTGAAGCACAAATAAATACACAGACATGCTGGTTGTGAAGTAAAAAAATGACAGATGTTTAACTCATAAATATTAATTACACACAAATAATTTAACATGAGCTTTACTGTTTTGATGAGTAGTCCATGTGATGTATTGATGAAATGAATAACATGATTCAAAAAGCATGTAAACAACAATTTTAATAGTACAATGGGATGTTAATTTCGTATAATTTCTCATTACACTGTCATTTGAGCAGGAAATGACTCTTGTTGACCATTTTAAATGCTCACATGAGCTTGTGAAATATTTAATTTGATCCATATTTCTGCCGCAGTCCGTCTCAGGGTTTTATAGGTAATTTTATGTTATTTTATAGGTCAGTGAATAAATGCATGGATCAGCATGTGAATGTCAAGCATGATTTGTTGGCCCTTTTTGCATCGAGGGTTCTGGGTTCTGACCCGGTATAAAATAACTTTTTTTTGAATAAACCAAAGGTTTACGTCAGTGAATGTCAAGGGTGGTGGTGCATTTGATTGGATTTTGTTTTGTGATTTCATAGAAACAGATAGATACATCTGAAAGCTGCGAGAGAATATTGCGGCGGTCACTTTCGGAAACTAATAACAAGTGTAATGTTCACTCGGCAAAACATTAAAAATGACACACACTAATGAAATTAAATGAAAATCTTCTCTACAATTGGAGATGATCCTTATATATTAGATACACCCTGCCGCAAGCTACTCATAAAGTGCTGAGGACAAAATTGGCCGTTGTCGCGGGCCGCACTATAAATGACGCCTATGATTTAAACGCTGCAATATTGTAAACATATTGCTATAAACACATTTTTTCCTTTTTTACTGTTATTTTTATTTTTTTTGTGTGTGGCAATCAACAGCATAATTGGGGGAATATCCTGATGTTATTGAACAACTTTTGATGCATCGCGTTTATGAACGCTCAACTGCGCACACACACTTACATTGTGCTTTACATTTCAGCTTGAAGTGACACCCCACTTGCCCTGGAGTCATCGAAAATCGCCCACAAATACCTTCACCGCAGCTTTGCCAAAGCCAAATGTGACACCACTGCACTGGACAATATGCACTCAGGACTCCAGCTTCAAGCCACCCCCCCTGATAAATGTGCCTTTTTGAGGTTGCAAAATGCCTTTTTACGCTAGAGTTGCTTCAGCTTTAGTGGCGAGTTTCAAGTGAATTTAAAGGGATGTCTTTTTTCCTTACTGTACATATAGAAAATAGCTTATTCTACTACTTTTAAACTAACATTCAGACTTTGTTCAGTAGACTCCCAAATAGTTGTGCCAAACCACTCAAATGTGCCAAACTAATACTTACAAATACCTCTCTGTGTGTCTTATATTGTGAAGTACACTACCAGTCATATTTTGGACACACTTTGCTACAATGCTAAAAATAAACCGAACTCATCTAGTACATACTTCAGTTAGACTAAACAATATGGTTCTAAGATGTTGAATTGTAGTTACTTACAACCACAGTGAAGTTGAAGTTAAAATTAACACTGAAAGGACATCAGTCACAATTCCCTCCTTTTTCAGTCTATTGTGTCTGATTTCAGTCTGAATGTGTGACGTCAGTTCTTGCTGGAAGCCATTCTCTGTAGTCAGTTGGCAGTTCTAATGCACTTTGTATGTAGACAGAAATGAATGGTTGGAAATTCCCTTATTTACCAATAAAGAGTGAGTTTTAAAGGCACTGTTTGCTTCATTATGTTCTGTTCTAAAAATGGGCCTCACATGTGACTTAACAATAGCAGCAAATTTCAGACATTATTTTAGGCCGTGACGACAATATTCACTGCAGCCCGTGAGTCACTGTTGGATATTTGCAGTGGTCAGTTCAAGGCTAAAAAGGCTGCTTTGCTTTCGGTAATATTTAACTGGCTAGTTTTGGCCGCATCCCTCAGTGCCCAAGAAACTGTTACTGTATTGACTGTGGGAAAAATGATTTCTGTTCAGCCTCTCTGGAATACTGTATAAACCATCCTGGAATATTCAAGGTAAGAATACGGCAGAAAGATCTGTAATTCAAGTGGCACTTTTGTGATGTGTTTTGGTACATAAATTCTTTAATAAGTGGGACAAATGAGGGTCATAAGTGGAAATGGTGATCCATTTCAAAATGTTAAGGTCAAACAGTATCTTGTTCATATGTTGTCATGAGCTTATAAGGTAATGTGTTAGCGATATCATTCACTACAATGTGGGAAAAATCCCATGTGTAGTTGGTTGTTTTTTTTTCACCCTAAATTCAGAAGAGAAAAAACAGGGATTGATATTTTGCACAAATGTTATTTTATTTAATTTTCATGACAATTATGCAAATTTCCCCCACATGTCATACTGTGAAGTAAAAATTGTGAAATTATTTTTATTATGCTTTCTCACATAGTTTCTCAGTTGAGCTCATAAAAGTGTATATTTAAAAATAATAATAATTTGAAAGTTTTGGATGGAGCATCAGTCAACGTATACTTTTCAGAAGTATTTCATGTCATCTACCACTTATACAGTACATGAGGCAGTATTATTATACTGGCTTTAATTTTTCATTATGTCCGGACAGGATAATTTCCATTAGTGTATTACAGGAATGAAAATGTAATGTGAATTATGTAATGTGTAACATACATATATCTCAAAGTTTCAAGGTATCGCCTTTGCATTTTTTTTACCTGGACCTAATATGAAATATATTAAAATATATATTAAACGTAAAAAATTTATATAAATGTAATTCCAAAAGAATACACAATTCAACAAAATGTATTTGGTTATTAAAATAGTATGATAAACGCACCCATCTGGACTATATTTTGCAACACTTTAAGTTAAGTCAAGTCACCTTTATTTATATAGCGCTTTTAACAATACAGATTGTGTCAAAGCAACTGTACAGCATTAATTAGGAAAATAGTGTGTCAATAATGCAAAGTGACAATAGTAAACATTCATTTTTCAGTTAAAGGCAGTTCATCATTGAATTCAGTGATGTCATCATCCAGCTCAGTTCAGTTTAAATAGTCTCTGTGCAATCAAGTCAACGATATCGCTGGAAATGAAGTGTCCCCAACTAAGCAAGCCAGAGGCGACAGTGGCAAGGAACCACAGACTGGATCTGGTGGCTACAGTGACCTCGGAATAAGAAAGAAACAGACTAATATTAGCATAGATGCCAAAAGATAGCAAGTAGATCGGGTGTTATGGGAAGTGTTCCCGGTTTCGGTTGTCCTATTTAATGCAGTCTAAAAATCCTTTAACGGATTTGAATATTAGAAATGTTTTAGTGTGTTATGTGTAAGCCAACTTTAATGCAAGTTGTTTAAGTTTGACTGCACCATTCTCAGTGTGTGTAGCTCATGTTGTAAACAAGGTTAAAATTCACTACAATTTTATATTTTGTGTCAATTGCAAATATTTTCTCTACTGTGTCCGTGCTGCACAGAACAATGGCCTGACTGTTTCTCTGGCAATATGCATGGCCACATCCTCCAGCTGTGTGTAATCCAAGGTGAGCGTGTCATCTGCTAAGTAAAGGCTTGTGTGATTATTCAACTACATGACTTTGCTTCCAAGAAAAATTGCTGTAGGATTAAAGTGGAATGTACATGAATACCGAATATCACTGGCTTACTTGAATACTGGAGTAATTGCTGCTGAAAATTCAGCTTTTTTTTTTTTTTTTATCACAGCTCTTTTTTTTTTACTGTACTTACACCAAAATTCTTACGTTTTTCACTTTATTTTAAGGTCCAATTCTCTCTGTTAACAAACCATTTTAACTACAACTTTTGCCTCAAACTCAACTCAACTTTTGCCTTAATTTTTAACTAAATAATTTTGTGATGTTGGGTAGAATTAGGGATGTAGAATATGGTCATGCAGTATATGTGCTTTATGAGTACTAATAAACAGCCAATATGTTAATAATAGGCATACTAATAAGCAACTAGTTCATAGTGAAAATTGGTCCCCTATACTAAAGTGTTACCTTTTTCTTTTAAATGTAATTTGTTACAATTGTTAGAAATTGAAAAAAATGTTTATCAAAGAAGATGGATATTTGGAT
Organism: Sinocyclocheilus anshuiensis; assembly: GCF_001515605.1. Classification (NCBI taxonomy): domain Eukaryota; kingdom Metazoa; phylum Chordata; class Actinopteri; order Cypriniformes; family Cyprinidae; genus Sinocyclocheilus; species Sinocyclocheilus anshuiensis. The sequence continues at coordinate 604,104 of NW_015557090.1, read as the reverse complement.
ATTCAAATCATCGTCTCTATGAAATGATTTTTTAAGTAATACCTCTGAACACAAAGAATGTGTGTCATGTCAGAAAATGCCATTGTCTACAGTTTATTCAAATGTGTCTCTTCTTCGCAGCTGTAGCCTCTTTTATCCATCTAGAACCCAAGAATGCTACTGTGTTACGAGGCAGTGAGGTTCACTTTAACTGCAGCACTGATGAATCCTGGGATGTCATGACGTGGCTGTTGGGTGGAAGAACAGTCCTCACCATCTCGGTGGAACATGGTCCTCTGGGCAGAGATGAGCATGTGTCCGCAGTCAATCACTCCATCTCATCTCTCTCCATGTGGGAGATAGTTCTGATGAACGCTTCCTTCAACCCCATTGTACAGGAAGTCATATGTCAATTGCTGCCTACGAGACTTGGCAGATCATCATCAGCCCTGTTTGTACAAGGTATGTGAGCTTTTGTAGAGCACATTTACTTAAATATTTGCAAAATTGTGTCATGCAGGAAAATATAATATTTTTCTTTATTTTTATTATTTTTTATCTTTTATACTAATTATTACTTAACCCCTTAGCATTTCTATGTCCTTGTTTGAGCACATGGCTTGTCGTGTGTTTGTTCATACCATGTGCTCTCCTGTCTATTGTCTTGACCCCGCCCTTCTTGTTATCTGTTTATTGGTTCATTTGCTCCACCCGTGTCTCCTTCGTTACCCTCCTTGTTTGCTCCCTATTTATTCTCCTTGTGTTTGTAGTCTTGTGCTGGCTCGTTGTTTGTATGTATGTGCTTCGTATGTACCCTGGTTGTTTCCTGTCTTGTTCTGCCTTGGCATGACGTGTCGTGCCGTGCTGTGCTCTGTCCTGGCCTGCCTGCCTGTTTTCCCCCTCGGGGTAGTATTTGTTAGTTTGTGTTTTGTTTTATTATTAATAACATGCCCATTCTTCCTGCACCTTTGAATCCTCGCCTCATCCCTTTAACCTACCGTGACAGAATGAGCCAGCCACATGAGGACTCAGCGGAGAATGGGCTCAGTCCAGCTACCAGCCTCCACTACCTACAGCCCCCTCTACCAACGCATTCAGGTAGCAATACTAAGTTCCCTCCATCAACGCGGGACTTAATTGAGAATTTGCTATGGAGTTCAGGAGTGCTGCGGAGGAGCTGAACTACAACGATGTGGCTCTCAAGGACTTGTTCAACTATGCCCTTGATGAGCCCATCAGCACTTGGAGGAGGTTCGGTACGAAGCACCTGTCTTTTGGGGCGTTTGTGGACTTTCTAGCCCACAGGGAGAGACCGTCAGTTCTGGAGCAAGAGATACCTTCTCACGTTGTGCCTTTTCACAACATGGCAGCCACTCCAGCGTCTCGGCCCAACATTGCCGCCATTCTAGAGTCTTGTCCCAACATGGCCGCCAGTTCAGAGCCTTTTCACAAGATGGCTGCCAGTCCAGAGCCTCTTCACAGGATGGCCGCCAGTCCAGAGTCTCCAGCCATCATGGCTGCCACACCAGAGTCTTCAGCCATCATGGATACCACTTCAGTGTTCCTGGGTATCATGAACGTGCCGCATGAAGTCATTAAGGTGGGCACAAGGCGTCTGAGACTGGTTTCCAGTTTGGCGGACCCACCGCTGTTTTCAGCCAGAGCAGCTGGCATTCCAAGGGCCTCAGCACTCTCAAGCACTGCGGTCTTTCAATGCTTCAAAGTCCTGAAGTCCCTAAAGCTATTCCTCTGTCTGCTGCATTCCCCATAATGAGTTTTGCTATCTGGTGTGTTTGAGCCATACACACTTCCTCTGAGGATGCAGCGGCGTCATCTCCACAGCCCACTCCAGTCCAAGAATCCGCTTCAGTTCACGAGTCTGCTCCAGAGCCTGCTGCAACCAATGAATCTGCTCTAGAGCCTGTTCCAGTCTGTGATTCTGTGCCAGAGTTCACTCAAGCCCCAGAGCTCAGTTCAGTGTTGGCTGCAGCCTGTGAGCTTCCTGCCTGTCCTATCTCGACTAAAGAGGCCGTTGCTGAACCCCTAGTCTGCCCTGTCACAGCCAAAGAGGCCATCTCTGAGATTTTCACCTGTCCTGTCAAAGAGACAATTCCTGAACTCTCTGACCTGTCTGCCTGTAATGTTGCGGCTGCAGAGACCGTTTTTAACCTCTCCGTGCTGTCTGTTACAGTTCCGCCTGGTTCACAGTGGTGGTCTTCAGCTCTGCCTGCTCCGGCCTGGTGGGCTTCATCTCCGCCTGCTTTTCCCTGGTGGGCTTCAGCTCCGCCCTAGCTCCCTGCTCTGCCCTGGTTCCCTTCTCTGCCGGCTCCGCCCTGGTTCCCTGCTCTGTCGGCTCCGCCCTGGTTCCCTGCTCTGCCTGCTCCACCCTGGCTCCCTGCTCTGCCTGCTCTTCCCTGGCTCCCTGCTCTGGCGGCTCCGCCCTGGTCGCTTGCTCTGCCACAGTCTCCAGGCCCTCCTCCACTCCACGGGCCTGGCCCACCATCCCTCCCCCAGTTCCACCTCTTTTGTTTCATGTTTCTGATTGTGTAGCATCTGGAATCCGCTCCTTAAAGGGAGTGTTCTGTCACCTATGACCCTAATTTACCCCTTCAATTTAATATCTGGTTGTGCCACCTTTAGCAGGGGCATGTTTAGAGTTTTGGGGGCCCCTTGACTCCACACAATTGCGTGGTGACTAAACACGCTACTGACATTCAGCAGCAATAACGGCAACCAAACTCTTCCGACAACTGGGGATCAGTATTTCACAGTGCAGTGGTGGAATTTTGACCTACTCTTCTTTGCAGAACTGCTTAACTCAGCCATATTGGAGGGTTTGAGCATGGACTACCCATTTAAGGTCCTTCCACAGCGTCTTAATTGAATTAATTGAGTCATTACTTTGACTAGGCCACTCCAAAAATTTAGTTTTCAGAGGTGGACTTATTCCTGTGCCTTGGATCTTTTTTGAAAGCCTCATAAATCATCATTCAGGAATTGTACCTTACCAATTTGAGCTGGAGTCTGATGGGCGGACATTATGCTAATGTGTTACTTCGTGACATACAGCCGTAACAGAATAAGATTCAAATTCCTGACGACTCGTTTAGGCAATTGCGATCCGACTCTTTTTTTGATAGACAATAACTTTATTTATCATGCACTGTCGGCTTCACAACTTTGCAGATAGTTTATGTTCAAATAGAGCTACATGACACACTGCATGAAAGGTAATATTCAAAAAGGCATAATAGGGACACTTTAAAGGGGACATAACACACATTTCCGCCAATCTCATGTTAATCTTGAGTACCTATATAGTAGTATTGCATCCTTCATATCTCAGAAGAGTCTTTAGTTTTATCAGATTTATAAAAGAAAGATACAGCTTTACGATTCTCTCTGAAAACAGCCAAGCTCCTGAAGGCGTGCTGTGGGCGGAGCTAAAGAGTCCCAAGCACTTGTGCGCCGATTGCCAACAAAACACAGAAATTTGATGCAGTTTTACGAACTGGGCCTTGTTTATAACAAGGTGTTTGTCACCGAAAGGATGGGAACAAACACACACGTGCAAAACTCTGTTGCTGTCCCGGAAAAACAAACTGCATCCACTGTTCACCTAACGCTGGGTTCTTTGGGAAGTTGAACAAGGTTCTCTTTCCCTCACATCCAAAAACACACTTCTTTGGTGACATTCTTCTGGAGCAAGTCCTGTGCAGCGCTGCTGACGACTTACGTAACCTGAATGAAGCATGTTGGTGGGTGTGCACTCTCGCTCTCGCTCTATTTGCTGTGTGCATGTGCTCTTCCGGGAGAAGTGCCCATACAAGGAATTCCGCTGTTCATGACGTCATGAAGAGCCATGCTAGAAAAAAACTTTCCGAAACTTATTCGGAAGGAGTGTATTTGGCACAGAAATACTCCGTCATACGTCCAAATCGTTTTTTGAAACTTTGGCCATGTTTAGCATGAGAATCCAACTCTTTAACAGTGTAAATAACTCTGAATGCATGAAATAGCATTAGACCCCCCCTTTAAACTCTCAACTGACTAGAAATTAGATAATGGCTCTGTGGTTCTTTGGAGTCCAAGAGGCTTTGAAATAGCTATGTAACCCTTTCCAGACTAATGTATTTCAGTCACCTTGTTCCTCATAATTTCTGGAATTTCTTAAATAGTGTGTTAATAGTTCATTCTGTTGAAAAAGTTATATTTAAGTGTTGATTTAATTGAACAGGGTTGGCAGTAATCAGGCCTGGTTGAGTCCTGTTGAAACCAATTATGAATGCAGTTTCCTAGATTTGGGAATTAGTAACTATTAATAAATACAAATAAATTTTTTAACCCTAAATCTGTCCTTGGGGTCAATATGATGTATGTGATGTAATGTAATATTTCACATGCAAGCTAATGGTGTAGTTGAGGCTGGCCCATGTGGCTGGCTCTGTTTACAAAAGTACTTCATATCTCCCAAAACACAGCTCTAATGTATAGATGAGAAGTAAACAACAACAACAACAACAAAGATATATTATTTGTATGATTAAAAATGTATATATTTTTTACAATTACTCTTTCAATTTTGGGGTCATATTGACCCCAAATACCATTAGTGTAAACAGGAAATGAGAACCATATGAGGGTTAACAGGCCCAGGTGGTATTAAATAACTTTTTTGCTTCAATAAGTATTTATATAACATAACAGTTTTCCCACTTTAGGCCTAAAGTACCAGTGCTGTAACTGCCATAGACACTGGGGGTCAACCATATATTACCCCAAATCATAAATATAATACAAATCCAAAAGCACTATATTTTAATAGTAAATTCAGGTAATATCACTCATTTCCCCCCTATACAAGTATATAGTCTTTTTTAAAAATCAGTTCTCAATTTGATTTTTGCTTTGAAATGTAATTAAATTTTGACTAAGACGTGCAAACACTTATTAGTGCAGCTTATACATTTGGGACCACATTGATTTTACTTACAATTTTAAGGAAATAATTAGTCAACCTAAGATTAGTGTGTTTAATTTTTTGTGGTGTTGAACGCTATGCAAGTTGGCTGACATTTCTATGAAAACTGACATTAAAAAATGTTTTATTTGTACATTGTGCAGTAAGCAAAGTTAAATGTATGAAAAAAAAGTTCAATTTCTTATTAATCATGAAGATAATGACAATTCTCTGAGAATGGCTGATGTATCAACAAGAATAAAATGATTTTCTCTAAAAATTAGCAAAAGCCAGTGTCCACCAACCATTCAATGAATATTTTCCTCCATAATAATAATGAAATGAAGATAATCTTGTTCACACATTGGTTATGTGTTGATATAAAGGCCAGATCTTTCTGCATGCAGAGGAGCTGTCGGTTTTTATACGAGATGGCTGATTAAGGGGTAAGGTATTTTTCATGCAGGGGAATTAATTTGCTGCTGGCCGGAGTGAAGACTGCTGCTCTGGCAGTTTTGATGGAGCATATGACATTGTCGATGTCAGAGCAAGGGCTCTTGGGATGGGAATCGATTGGCAGCCATTAAAAATACCTACTGCAGAACCACTCTACCGGGTGGTAAACAGACAGAGCACAGCTCGACTCTAATCTTGGATTCAGTGGCCATCAGCGCCCATCTGGTCCACTCATTTCTCACTCTAACTTGTCACTCTTATGGAAACTAAAAACGACAGTCATATTGTGCTTTACTGCTATTGGAACTGACTTCTACTCTCAATTCTTAAGTTCTTAATAAAATAAGCCTATATTTTTTAAGTGTTCACACAAATTTATTATGTTATATTATATTATATTATATTATATTATTCACTCTTATGGAAACTAAAAACGACAGTCATATTGTGCTTTACTGCTATTGGAACTGACTTCTACTCTCAATTCTTAAGTTCTTAATAAAATAAGCCTATATTTTTTAAGTGTTCACACAAATTTATTATGTTATATTATATTATATTATATTATATTGTTGTAGCAATGTTTGTTGGTGGGAGGAGGTGGGAACAGGCTCAAAGTAAACAGACTTTTAATTATTAAAAAACAAACAAGAAACCAAAACAAAACAAAAAGGGAAGCATCAGCCACATCACGGCCACCTCACGCAAACAAAACATAAAATGTCCCAGGCCTGGTCCTTTCTCTCCATCCACTTTCGTCACTCCTCCTTACATCCTTCTGGAGCTCCTCCGTGGAACTTGAGACCAGTTTGGCATGCAGGTGTCTCGCTCCATTTCCACGGCTCATGGCCCCACCTTGCTTAAATTATATTATATCTGGACGATGCCCCAAAATTGCACTGACTTGTATCTGGCTGATCATATCTGGTATGATGCTTGAACCCCTAAATGTCTAAACTTTTTGCAGTTTAAGTTAGCTAGCATTACAAGTACCAGTACACCAAAAATTACCTTTACAAAAACCTTTACAGGACACTTGCAGGAATATTATGCTGGTATTATAACCAACTTATCTAGTCAAGTCAAGTCACCTTTATTTGTATAGCGCTTTATACAATACTGGTTGTGTCAAAGCAGCTTTACAGTGTTAAACAGGAAAATATTTAGTCAATAATGCAAGAAGACATTAACAGTCATTTTTCAGCTAAAGTCAGTTCATTGATGATTCAGTGATGTCATCATCCAGTTCAGCTCTCGTCCTGTCTGTGCAATCAGTCAAGCGTCCCCAACTAAGCAAGCCAAAGGCAAAAGTGTCAAGGAACCAAAACTCCATCAGTGACAGAAATGGAGAAAAAACCTTGGGAGAGACCAGACTCAGTCGGGGGGAAAAACCTTGGCAGAAATCCACTCAATCCTTGGTGGATTTAGGCCTACTGGTATGTTTTGGGTCATTGTCATGTTGCAAGGTCCAGTTCCTCTTCAGCTTCAGTTTGTTGACAATGTTCCTCAAGCACCTTCTGGCCCAGTGAATTCATAGTGGATTCTATGATGGTGAGCTTGCCAGGTCCTGCTGCAGTAAAGCATCCTCAAACCATGACACACACACCTCCATTCTTCACAGTTGGTATGAGTTTTTTTTTTTTTGCTGAAATGATTTACTTGGTTTGTGCCAAACATGCCCTCTGTTACGTTGTCCGAATAATTACATTTTGGACTCACCTGTCCAAAGCACATTATTCCAGATGTCCTGGCCTTTCTCTATGTATTGTGTTCTTTGGCAAACTTCAGTCTTGCCCTCATGTTTTTCTTAGACAGCAAAGGTTTCCACCTTGCACAACTCCCATGGTAATTAAAGTTGTGCAGTCTCTTTCTGATTGTAGATGCATGCACTTTGACATCAACTGTCACAAGAGCTTGCTGTAGGTCCCGTGATTACATTTTAGGGTTTTTGGAGACTTCTTTTATCATCTTGCGGTCTGCTCTTGGGGTGAATTTGCTTGGACTTGCTTGGAATTTGCTTATTGCAAAATAAATTGTAAAAATAAAAAATAAATGTGCTTTTTGCAAATAAAAATAAAGAATTGCAAAAGAAGGCCTGACCTGGCCATGTTGGCAGTTGTTTTAAATGTTCTCCACTTGTAAATGATTTTCCAGACAGTGAAAAAAAGTGAAAAAAGGTAAAAAAGTACCACTTTTTTATTTTATTTTTTATTTTTGAACATTGTACTTTGTTTTTTGGACGTGTATTTTTTGAAGTACCTTGGAGCACCATGTGACGACTAGGACACTAGACCATGACTTCTGTGTAAATTTTAGTTTCATTGGAAAAACATGCCTCTACCAACACAATCTCATGGCAATTTGTAACTCTTCTGTGTTTTAGTGAATTGGTGACTAATTTGTATGAATTTGTATGATCTCATTTGCATGTTTATGTACAATCTGCCTACATCCCACTTATAGTTATGTCTAGGGATGGGATGGACCTTTATGCTTATTTCTTTCTTTCTTTTTTTCCTAAAAATCTTAAGTTTTTGAATGATTCACATCCTATGGAGTCAATGCAATGCCACATATATTTGCAAAAGAATTGAAGTATTGCAAAATAAATTGTAAAAATAAAAAATAACTGTGCTTTTTGCAAATAAAAATAAAGAATTGCAAAAGAAGGCCTGACCTGGCTATGTTGGCAGTTGTTTTAAATGTTCTCCACTTGTAAATGATTTTACAGACAGTGGAATGGTTGATTACAAATTCTTTTGAGATCTTTTTATATCCCTTACCAGACTCATAAGCATCTTGTGTCTTCTTTGTGAAGACCTCTGAGAGCTTTTTGGATCTCACCATGGTGATACCTCTCACTTCAACAATTAAGAGCAACCCACCATTTACAGATCATTTAAAAAAGACTTTTCTTTGGTTTTATTTGTTTAGTCATATTACTTGAATCTCCCAATATTTTTAAAATGAAAAAAAAAAAACAAAACAAAAAAAAAACAGGCTTTCATGGGGGGTCCTAATTTTTTCACATGACTGTACGTGCAAACATCCAGTAGGAAATTTCAGGATTCAATTTTCATAAGCCTGTCTATAATAATCTGGCATATCTAATATTTTTAAAACTGTTAAATGCTCCATCCTTCTCAGTATTCCATAGAGAAAACATTTCAATCTAAAGATAAATCACCAAATCAATCAGTTTTTAAGACCCAACCTGAATTACTCATTAATTCAGCTATTCTATGTGTGCAACTAAACCACAGCTCAGCTAAATACTAAAGAAATTACCTGAGACTCCAAATATTATGGTGTAAGCATATTCTTCACCACGATCACAAATTTGACTTGGTATATGTCCCTATAAACAGTCGTGCATGTTTAATAGAGCTGTTCCCTATGGATGTGGGGCAAGTCTTTCAAGACTAACAGAGCTTTGGAATTAATTAGGCATCTTGGCATTTTCAGTTAGCAGTCAGCATCTCTCGCAGTGATTTGTGGCACACTGGGTCAGACGTACAGTTGGAGGGCTCCCACAAATCTTCAGGGAACTACAAATCCTCCTCTCTCCTCTCATTACAAAAGACTCCTATTCATTTGCATGTGCAGGACTAAACACGATAGATGTTTCTTATCAAGACAAACAGTGGGCATGTGTGGAGATTTTCACATTGTTATTGTTTTTGCCTTATATTACTATATTGGCCTTTGTATTGATGGGGACACTAAGAAAAAAAGTGAAAAAAGGTCAAAAAGTACCACTTTTTTTATTTTATTTTTATTTTTGAACATTGTACTTTGTTTTTTGGACGTGTATTTTTTTAAGTACCTTGGAGCACCATGTGACGACTAGGACACTAGACCATGACTTCTGTGTAAATTTTAGTTTCATTGGAAAAACATGCCTCTACTAACACAATCTCATGGCAATTTGTAACTCTTTTGTGTTTTAGTGAATTGGTGACTAATTTGTATGAATTTGTATGATCTCATTTGCATGTTTATGTACAATCTGCCTACATCCCACTTATAGTTATGTTTAGGGATGGGATGGACCTTTATGCTTCTTTCTTTCTTTCTTTCTTTCTTTCTTTCTTTCTTTCTTTCTTTCTTTCTTTCTTTCTTTCTTTCTTTCTTTCTTTCTTTCTTTCTTTCTTTCTTTCTTTCTTTCTTTCTTTCTTTCTTTCTTTCTTTCTTT
>NW_015557090.1:586922-594420 GCF_001515605.1 Sinocyclocheilus anshuiensis | reverse complement strand
TAAGGTATTTTTCATGCAGGGGAATTAATTTGCTGCTGGCCGGAGTGAAGACTGCTGCTCTGGCAGTTTTGATGGAGCATATGACATTGTCGATGTCAGAGCAAGGGCTCTTGGGATGGGAATCGATTGGCAGCCATTAAAAATACCTACTGCAGAACCACTCTACCGGGTGGTAAACAGACAGAGCACAGCTCGACTCTAATCTTGGATTCAGTGGCCATCAGCGCCCATCTGGTCCACTCATTTCTCACTCTAACTTGTCACTCTTATGGAAACTAAAAACGACAGTCATATTGTGCTTTACTGCTATTGGAACTGACTTCTACTCTCAATTCTTAAGTTCTTAATAAAATAAGCCTATATTTTTTAAGTGTTCACACAAATTTATTATGTTATATTATATTATATTATATTATATTGTTGTAGCAATGTTTGTTGGTGGGAGGAGGTGGGAACAGGCTCAAAGTAAACAGACTTTTAATTATTAAAAAACAAACAAGAAACCAAAACAAAACAAAAAGGGAAGCATCAGCCACATCACGGCCACCTCACGCAAACAAAACATAAAATGTCCCAGGCCTGGTCCTTTCTCTCCATCCACTTTCGTCACTCCTCCTTACATCCTTCTGGAGCTCCTCCGTGGAACTTGAGACCAGTTTGGCATGCAGGTGTCTCGCTCCATTTCCACGGCTCATGGCCCCACCTTGCTTAAATTATATTATATCTGGACGATGCCCCAAAATTGCACTGACTTGTATCTGGCTGATCATATCTGGTATGATGCTTGAACCCCTAAATGTCTAAACTTTTTGCAGTTTAAGTTAGCTAGCATTACAAGTACCAGTACACCAAAAATTACCTTTACAAAAACCTTTACAGGACACTTGCAGGAATATTATGCTGGTATTATAACCAACTTATCTAGTCAAGTCAAGTCACCTTTATTTGTATAGCGCTTTATACAATACTGGTTGTGTCAAAGCAGCTTTACAGTGTTAAACAGGAAAATATTTAGTCAATAATGCAAGAAGACATTAACAGTCATTTTTCAGCTAAAGTCAGTTCATTGATGATTCAGTGATGTCATCATCCAGTTCAGCTCTCGTCCTGTCTGTGCAATCAGTCAAGCGTCCCCAACTAAGCAAGCCAAAGGCAAAAGTGTCAAGGAACCAAAACTCCATCAGTGACAGAAATGGAGAAAAAACCTTGGGAGAGACCAGACTCAGTCGGGGGGAAAAACCTTGGCAGAAATCCACTCAATCCTTGGTGGATTTAGGCCTACTGGTATGTTTTGGGTCATTGTCATGTTGCAAGGTCCAGTTCCTCTTCAGCTTCAGTTTGTTGACAATGTTCCTCAAGCACCTTCTGGCCCAGTGAATTCATAGTGGATTCTATGATGGTGAGCTTGCCAGGTCCTGCTGCAGTAAAGCATCCTCAAACCATGACACACACACCTCCATTCTTCACAGTTGGTATGAGTTTTTTTTTTTTTGCTGAAATGATTTACTTGGTTTGTGCCAAACATGCCCTCTGTTACGTTGTCCGAATAATTACATTTTGGACTCACCTGTCCAAAGCACATTATTCCAGATGTCCTGGCCTTTCTCTATGTATTGGCAAACTTCGCAAACTTCAGTCTTGCCCTCATGTTTTTCTTAGACAGCAAAGGTTTCCACCTTGCACAATAATTAAAGTAATTAAAGTTGTGCAGTCTCTTTCTGATTGTAGATGCATGCACTTTGACATCAACTGTCACAAGAGCTTGCTGTGGGTCCCGTGATTACATTTTAGGGTTTTTGGAGACTTCTTTTATCATCTTGCGGTCTGCTCTTGGGGTGAATTTGCTTGGACTTGCTTGGAATTTGCTTATTGCAAAATAAATTGTAAAAATAAAAAATAAATGTGCTTTTTGCAAATAAAAATAAAGAATTGCAAAAGAAGGCCTGACCTGGCCATGTTGGCAGTTGTTTTAAATGTTCTCCACTTGTAAATGATTTTCCAGACAGTGAAAAAAAGTGAAAAAAGGTAAAAAAGTACCACTTTTTTATTTGATTTTTTATTTTTGAACATTGTACTTTGTTTTTTGGACGTGTATTTTTTGAAGTACCTTGGAGCACCATGTGACGACTAGGACACTAGACCATGACTTCTGTGTAAATTTTAGTTTCATTGGAAAAACATGCCTCTACCAACACAATCTCATGGCAATTTGTAACTCTTCTGTGTTTTAGTGAATTGGTGACTAATTTGTATGAATTTGTATGATCTCATTTGCATGTTTATGTACAATCTGCCTACATCCCACTTATAGTTATGTCTAGGGATGGGATGGACCTTTATGCTTATTTCTTTCTTTCTTTTTTTCCTAAAAATCTTAAGTTTTTGAATGATTCACATCCTATGGAGTCAATTTAATGCCACATATATTTGCAAAAGAATTGAAGTATTGCAAAATAAATTGTAAAAATAAAAAATAACTGTGCTTTTTGCAAATAAAAATAAAGAATTGCAAAAGAAGGCCTGACCTGGCTATGTTGGCAGTTGTTTTAAATGTTCTCCACTTGTAAATGATTTTACAGACAGTGGAATGGTTGATTACAAATTCTTTTGAGATCTTTTTATATCCCTTACCAGACTCATAAGCATCTTGTGTCTTCTTTGTGAAGACCTCTGAGAGCTTTTTGGATCTCACCATGGTGATACCTCTCACTTCAACAATTAAGAGCAACCCACCATTTACAGATCATTTAAAAAAGACTTTTCTTTGGTTTTATTTGTTTAGTCATATTACTTGAATCTCCCAATATTTTTAAAATGAAAAAAAAAAAACAAAACAAAAAAAAAACAGGCTTTCATGGGGTGTCCTAATTTTTTCACATGACTGTACGTGCAAACATCCAGTAGGAAATTTCAGGATTCAATTTTCATAAGCCTGTCTATAATAATCTGGCATATCTAATATTTTTAAAACTGTTAAATGCTCCATCCTTCTCAGTATTCCATAGAGAAAACATTTCAATCTAAAGATAAATCACCAAATCAATCAGTTTTTAAGACCCAACCTGAATTACTCATTAATTCAGCTATTCTATGTGTGCAACTAAACCACAGCTCAGCTAAATACTAAAGAAATTACCTGAGACTCCAAATATTATGGTGTAAGCATATTCTTCACCACGATCACAAATTTGACTTGGTATATGTCCCTATAAACAGTCGTGCATGTTTAATAGAGCTGTTCCCTATGGATGTGGGGCAAGTCTTTCAAGACTAACAGAGCTTTGGAATTAATTAGGCATCTTGGCATTTTCAGTTAGCAGTCAGCATCTCTCGCAGTGATTTGTGGCACACTGGGTCAGACGTACAGTTGGAGGGCTCCCACAAATCTTCAGGGAACTACAAATCCTCCTCTCTCCTCTCATTACAAAAGACTCCTATTCATTTGCATGTGCAGGACTAAACACGATAGATGTTTCTTATCAAGACAAACAGTGGGCATGTGTGGAGATTTTCACATTGTTATTGTTTTTGCCTTATATTACTATATTGGCCTTTGTATTGATGGGGACACTAAGAAAAAAAGTGAAAAAAGGTCAAAAAGTACCACTTTTTTTATTTTATTTTTATTTTTGAACATTGTACTTTGTTTTTTGGACGTGTATTTTTTTAAGTACCTTGGAGCACCATGTGACGACTAGGACACTAGACCATGACTTCTGTGTAAATTTTAGTTTCATTGGAAAAACATGCCTCTACTAACACAATCTCATGGCAATTTGTAACTCTTTTGTGTTTTAGTGAATTGGTGACTAATTTGTATGAATTTGTATGATCTCATTTGCATGTTTATGTACAATCTGCCTACATCCCACTTATAGTTATGTTTAGGGATGGGATGGACCTTTATGCTTCTTTCTTTCTTTCTTTCTTTCTTTCTTTCTTTCTTTCTTTCTTTCTTTCTTTCTTTCTTTCTTTCTTTCTTTCTTTCTTTCTTTCTTTCTTTCTTTCTTTCTTTCTTTCTTTCTTTCTTTCTTTCTTTCTTTCTTTCTTTCTTTCTTTCTTTCTTTCTTTCTTTCTTTCTTTCTTTCTTTCTTTCTTTCTTTCTTTCTTTCTTTCTTTCTTTCTTTCTTTCTTTCTTTCTTTCTTTCTTTCTTTCTTTCTTTTTTTCCTAAAAATCTGAAGTTTTTTAATGATTCACATCCTATGGAGTCAATTTAATGCCACATATATTTGCAAAAGAATTGAAGTATTGCAAAATAAATTGTAAAAATAAAAAATAAATGTGCTTTTTGCAAATAAAAATAAAGAATTGCAAAAGAAAATTAAGTATTGTGAGAAAAAAAGTTTTGCAAAAAAAATAAATAAATAAAGAATTGAAAAATATAAATGAAACAAGAGTAAAAGGAATGATTTAGCAACACATATTTTCCATGTCCATAGCTACTAATTTATTTGCAACGCTGCTTTTATTTTGTGTTTCAGTCAAGTGTGAGCTCTCAATACTGTTTTTTTTCCTTTGCCATGTTTCTGCGCGTTTCATTTTATGGCATTGTTTTGACATGGGGGTGGAGTCAAAGGACTGGGGGCTTGTACAACAGGCCTGGACATGCCTCCCCGGAAGTTACGTCATTGACCTGAGACACAGATCACAACTGATCAAGGCACCGTCGCTGAGCAGAGGCATGTGGGTTGATCGTTTCCTTTTATTCACTATCATTAAAACATGCATGGTTTCATTTTATTAACTATATGTGTATTATGTGTTTGCTCAAGTTAAAGAAGTTGCTAACTTACTAACATGAACATCCACTGTTTATTTCTCTCAATGTGCACACTTTTATAGCATTCAAATGTGTATTGTTTTGTTTTGTTAACTATATGTGACCTGTGCTGGCAAAATGAGCCACAATGAGCAATTTTTCAAAAATGATTTATTTTAATTTTCACATTCTCCATTAAAAGACCTTCAAAATGATGTATGTTTTGTTGGAATCGGACTGAGCTACACCCATTTGAAGTCGATAGAGTCAGCAAAGTCAATTTTGAGAAAAATCGAGTTAAAGTTTTCTGAACGTTCCAAAGCAAAATCACCTGCAGCATTGCATCTTTTCCTCCACTTCTTTTCTTAATAATAATTACTATATTAATAGTCACAATATAGCTACCTATTTTATTTATTTAAAAATCAGTAGAATATAAGAAAAAAAAACAAATAGTGTGTATTACCTTTTTCATTTTACATCTAAACAAAAGCATTAAAGAAAAACAAAAAATCAAATGTAAAAACCCCTGTAGTGTGTTCATTACAAATAAATTGATTATTAAAACTACAAAAGCAGTTCAATGAAGAGCAGCGAGTGATTCCCTCTTTTCTTTTAAGATTAATGAGACAGACGGCCTATATTTTAAAGGGGTCATATGACGTTGCTAAAAAAGAACATTATTTTGTGTATTTGGTGTAATGAAATGTGTTTATGCGGCGGTTTAAGGTTAAAAAAACACATTATTTTCCACATACTGTACATTATTGTTTCTCCTCTATGCCCCGCCTTTCTGAAATGTGTCGATTTTACAAAGCTCATCGGTCTGAAAAGCGAGGTGTACGCTGATTGGCCAGCTATCCAGTGCGTTGTGATTGGCTGAATACCTCAAGCATGTGACGGAAATGTTACGCCCCTTACCATACTTGTGTTTTAGTGAATTGGTGACTAATTTGTATGAATTTGTATGATCTCATTTGCATGTTTATGTACAATCTGCCTACATCCCACTTATAGTTATGTTTAGGGATGGGATGGACCTTTATGCTTCTTTCTTTCTTTCTTTCTTTCTTTCTTTCTTTCTTTCTTTCTTTCTTTCTTTCTTTCTTTCTTTCTTTCTTTCTTTCTTTCTTTCTTTCTTTCTTTCTTTCTTTCTTTCTTTCTTTCTTTCTTTCTTTCTTTCTTTCTTTCTTTCTTTCTTTCTTTCTTTCTTTCTTTCTTTCTTTTTTTCCTAAAAATCTGAAGTTTTTTAATGATTCACATCCTATGGAGTCAATTTAATGCCACATATATTTGCAAAAGAATTGAAGTATTGCAAAATAAATTGTAAAAATAAAAAATAAATGTGCTTTTTGCAAATAAAAATAAAGAATTGCAAAAGAAAATTAAGTATTGTGAGAAAAAAAGTTTTGCAAAAAAAATAAATAAATAAAGAATTGAAAAATATAAATGAAACAAGAGTAAAAGGAATGATTTAGCAACACATATTTTCCATGTCCATAGCTACTAATTTATTTGCAACGCTGCTTTTATTTTGTGTTTCAGTCAAGTGTGAGCTCTCAATACTGTTTTTTTTCCTTTGCCATGTTTCTGCGCGTTTCATTTGTTTTGACATTTTTGACATGGGGGTGGAGTCAAAGGACTGGGGGCTTGTACAACAGGCCTGGACATGCCTTTACGTCATTTACGTCATTGACCTGAGACACAGATCACAACTGATCAAGGCACCGTCGCTGAGCAGAGGCATGTGGGTTGATCGTTTCCTTTTATTCACTATCATTAAAACATGCATGGTTTCATTTTATTAACTATATGTGTATTATGTGTTTGCTCAAGTTAAAGAAGTTGCTAACTTACTAACATGAACATCCACTGTTTATTTCTCTCAATGTGCACACTTTTATAGCATTCAAATGTGTATTGTTTTGTTTTGTTAACTATATGTGACCTGTGCTGGCAAAATGAGCCACAATGAGCAATTTTTCAAAAATGATTTATTTTAATTTTCACATTCTCCATTAAAAGACCTTCAAAATGATGTATGTTTTGTTGGAATCGGACTGAGCTACACCCATTTGAAGTCGATAGAGTCAGCAAAGTCAATTTTGAGAAAAATCGAGTTAAAGTTTTCTGAACGTTCCAAAGCAAAATCACCTGCATCATTGCATCTTTTCCTCCACTTCTTTTCTTAATAATAATTACTATATTAATAGTCACAATATAGCTACCTATTTTATTTATTTAAAAATCAGTAGAATATAAGAAAAAAAAACAAATAGTGTGTATTACCTTTTTCATTTTACATCTAAACAAAAGCATTAAAGAAAAACAAAAAATCAAATGTAAAAACCCCCTCACGTTTGAATCGTCAGTGGCAAATTCTTTAAATATGAAAACATACTTACAGGCTGTGAGTCAGAAGGCTACTCTCACAGGTTCAGGAAACAGTCCTTCATAAAATGCGTTGCACACACACAAATATTTGGTTTGAACTGTTCTGGAACAGTGTTGTAAATACAACTTAACCACTGATTTTTAGTTGTGTCCTCTTTTGGAAGGCCAAACAAAGTATTTTCGCATTCGCAACGAAACACACAGCATCTTCACGACATGGCGGCGGCGGTGGCAGCAACAATACTATAGCAAGAATAAAAGTTATGCCTTCTTTCTTAGCGTAAACATTTTGGTGGCCTTATGCAAATCTTCCCACAGTGTGACGTAGCCATGTGTGGGCATGT
>NW_015557090.1:562856-584271 GCF_001515605.1 Sinocyclocheilus anshuiensis | reverse complement strand
GGAACAGTGTTGTAAATACAACTTAACCACTGATTTCTAGTTGTGTCCTCTTTTGGAAGGCCAAACAAAGTATTTTCACGAAACACACGAAACACACAGCATCTTCACGACATGGCGGCGGCGGTGGCAGCAACAATACTATAGCAAGTATGCCTTCTGGGATCTTATCTATTCACAAACAGCTTGTAACACTCCAAAGAGAAAGGAAAACTTGAAATCGCATCATATGACCCCTTTAAGACCACTGTAACGCACATAGAAAATGTACAAATAAAGATGATTTTAGATGTTTAATTACTATTTGGAGCATTGGGATTGCTAGACGAGGGCTTAGTGAACTCATTTTTGTGAAAACCTCAAATTTGACTAAAACTGACATTTTTCACTTTTTTGCGTGTAGCTCAAAATTAATCCGACTCAGCACGGGTCCGATTTGCCAGCACGGGTCACATATGTGTATTAACGTAGTTTGCTTAAAATCTGTTAACCTGTAGGAGGACGCCTATGCACAGAAGCATTCTTTGTTTACATTAGTTCAAAGCTACTACTAGTTTTAATGTAAAACAATGTAATTAACTTGATAAACTATACATCATTAAAAAGGTCTAAGACTCAAGCTTCATTTTTTGAACCTTACAGTGACAGTAATTTCTTAATTTATGTCAGGAGGCATGTCAATGAAATGCTCTTTATTTTTGTTTGCAAAAAGCACATTTATTTTTTCTCATTTCAGTTTTCATTTGCAATTTTTGTTTGCAAAACTTTCTTTTCTTTTGCAATAGCTCAATTCTTTTGCAAGTATATGTGGCACTGAATTGACTCCATACACATGTGTGTAACGGAGCCGACGAGACTTGAGGATCCATGTGCAAGCTTTTATTTATAAACATGGTCAGAACACAGGCAGGGTCAAACAATAGCAAACAGGTATAGTACGGGCAAGACACAAGAATAATACAAGAGCAGACAAGGATCTCCGACCAGCAAACGACATCCAGAGGGCTAGACAGAGAGAGATAATCCAGGTACACGATAATAGTCCAGGTAGGGGCAAACAGAGTCCAAACGGCAAGACGACAGGGCAATCCAAAAACAAAGGCAGAGATATATACATGGGAAAACAGGCAAGGCAAGACTAGACTAAACTAAACTAGGAACTATGAAAAAGACAAAACTATGACAATAAACTGGCTCCGTATAGCAGCTAACACTAGGAGAGTGGAAAACGCAGAACAATACTAGAGACCAAACAGGAAATAAACACGGAATGGCTTGGTAAAGTAGCTAACACTTGGAGAGTAAAAAACGCTAGACAATACTCAACGATCTGAACAGGAACTGAGTGGGTGTTAAATAGAGTGTGTAATAGCTCTCAGGTGAGCGTGTGATTAGTGACAGCTGTGTGATCAGTGCATTCAGCTGTGTCAGTGCAATGGATGATGGGAACTGTAGTCCGGAGTGACATGTAACAGTCTGTGTAGTGTGAGAGTCCATGTAGTGAGCGGGTGACCTCTGGTGGTGAATGAACGGAGTTCGTAGACCGGATTCGTGACAATGTGATTTCATACAAAATTGCCACCTGATAAATAGTTACTCTCATGTAACTTTTTACACGAGATCTGTTTGGCCTCTATCAACATTGCAAGAATCCAAAAACTGACCTATATATGCAGTTCACTGCACTATCAACACATTCACATGACAGTTTGTAACTTTTTTACATTTTGGCCAATTGATGATTTATTCATAAGAAATCACCATAAAATTACATTTTACAATTACAAATTGCAAAAGTAAAATTTACTAATGAGATTGAGTTGGCAGTTTCCAACTGTATTGAACACTAGTAAAACACCAACAACTTTAATTAGAGCTATATAGAGCTCAAAGGCATGTAGAAGAAACTAAAATGTTTTCTTTTGTTTGTACCATCAGTATGTGGTTTGTTATTTTCAAACTGAGAGCATTAAACTTTTACCTCCACTCACCGGACATGTCACCACAGGCATGTTTTTCTTGGATTTTTGTTTTAATAATAAGAAAATGTAAGCAGTGTTTACTCATGCCAAACTCATTGCTACAATACTACATTTGGGTGGTAGCCAGACCGGTGTTCTGGGGTAAATCAAAAGAGCCCACCCCAACCAAATCTCTATGATATTCTCATCCCTATTTTGAATCCTCCTTCAATATAAGTATGATATATTTTTGGTGTTTTTATCATCCACCAGGCAAGTCCTAGTACATAATATTGAATAGTAATTGTGAATACTGTTTAGGATGGATAGTATGTGAACTGAGACGTAGCCTGTCTCTTATCCATATTCACTTTCTGTATGGCTTTCCTCAATAGATTAGCTTGGTAAGAGAATCAGAGTTAGGATGTAACTCAGGAAGGGCTAAACGTGTGTCAGCCTTTCAGACACAGGATTGCTCACAAAGCTTTTCATTAGGGTCATGGGCAGCCATACATCTTCCAGATTAAACGATGTCTCATACACAGTAATTTTCCTTGCCTGGCCCTCCTGCTGGAAAAAAAAATCACCCAGTTGACAAGGGAAGAGCGGCCCTGCTTTTA
The DNA here is from genome assembly GCF_001515605.1 of Sinocyclocheilus anshuiensis. NCBI lineage: Eukaryota > Metazoa > Chordata > Actinopteri > Cypriniformes > Cyprinidae > Sinocyclocheilus > Sinocyclocheilus anshuiensis. Next base: position 581,693 of record NW_015557090.1, on the reverse strand, counting down.
AATTACACTGTCAGAACCAGACACAGGCTTAGTGGATGATATTTATGTAACTCTTATTGTTATCACCAAAAATACAGTATTAAAATACTCAATCCATATTCTTTTTTGAACTTGAGGATGTTTTTGTATATGAGTATAACTTACTTTGACACAAAACTCACATACTGTTTGTTCTATGGAGGTGATTGATCAGTCTGGCATCATTGTTGATATGTATTTACATGTAAGGTACAAAAACATACTTTTATGAATGTTTGGGTATGTTGAAACATGTACTGCAACATCTAAAACAAAAGTAGTATTAGGTATTTACCACTAGAATCCTGAAATATTTACAAATCCTATATATCATTTAGTATTTTGTAGATATATTTTAGATCCTTTAACTGTACCCCCAAACCTAAACATCAGCACAAAATCAACAATATAAAAAAAAAACAGACAGAAAAAAATTAAAATAAGTAATAAAATGTATTAAAATAAATATTAAATAAATATTATTCTAAATAAATATAAAAATGTAATTAATAATATTGAAATATTTTAATAAAATAAATATTATAAATGAATATAATACAATAAATATAATAATATTATATATAATATACATACATACACATTAAAAAGAAAAACACACAGACAAGTTTATTCACAATAAATGGAAAAAAGCAGTACCAAAGTAGTGGAAAATGATGTAGTCGTATTTGATATTTGACATGAAACCTTTGTTGTAACACTTCTTTTAGCATATTTTACATTTTAAGGGAATTTCAGTTATTGTAGCTACTAAGGTTGTTGACAAAGATCGCTGGATAAATTAAACATAGACTTTTCCGTTCTGAATGATTCTGTTCCCATACACAACACTTACAGTGCAAGAATAAAATCTATGACATTTATGATCATTTTATAGTGTGTTTATAGTGTATTTTATGGTTAATTATTATTCACATCATATTGAGATAACGTCTCGGTTACGTACGTAACCCTCGTTCCCTGATGGAGGGAACGGAGATGTTATGTCGTGACGACATTAGAGGTCTAAATTGGGAGCCCAATCATCTCTGAGTTTAAGAGAAAATACCAATGAAAATTGGCTAGTGGATTTTGCACGCTGAGCCACTCCCCATGCCCATGGGTATATAAGGCGACAGCGCGCATCCACTCATTAGGTTTTACACCGAGGAGCCGAGAACATGTCACAGCACCAGCGAGTGATTCAAGATTGTGGCATGGGGACATAACGTCTCCATTCCCTCCATCAGGGAATGAGGGTTACGTACGTAACCGAGACGTTCCCTATCTGTCGGTCACTACGAGTTATGTCGTGATGACATTAGAGGTCTATGGAAAACGTCACAACCCTGTGGTGCTGCAAATGTTGACAAATCTTCCCAAAGCCCCAGCGCAAATTCACTGACCTTGGTACCGAAGGGGACCAAATGGTGAATACATCGCTGCTGGAGAAGGCCATGCTGCTGTTCTGTCCACAAAAAAAGATTTTGGAAGGGATTTCAACCTTCAGTGAAAGATTGCTTAAAATCTTTCCTATTTGTTCTTTTCAGCCTGGCAGAACAATGGGGAAGCGAGCCTTAAGGAAAAGGTCGCTACGGAGACCACATCCTACCCGTAGGGAGGTGACGTGCAGATACTGATATGGACTGACCCAGGGGCAGTACTACATGTGGAATGGGTCTCTGAGGCAGGTCCTACCTTAGAGTAGGGATGGAACAACTGCCAGAAGACACTGATAGAGCGGGTCTGTCAAGGGAAGACACGGGTTCACCGAGAGGGAAACCTTACCGTGGCTGAATACACATATGGGATTAGCCATAGGGAATCAAGCCATATGGACACCCAGCCCAGTACAGGGGCTGACCGGGACTCCGGGCATGCAAACACCAGTACTGGGCCTGGCATCAGACTGCTCCGCCAAGTCTGACTGTCGGGCATGCTGGAGGATGCTCGACCAGGGTTCGCCAACCGGGGAACTCTACTGGGAGAAGAAAGGTGCTTGCATCCCCGTGTGAGGGGGAATGGCGCAGCAAACGAGACACTGAGCCAGTTCTTCCCGCCAAGTACCTGTTACCCAACACACGGGAAGAAACCGGCTCTACACGGAGGTTGTAAAACCTCGCTAAGGTGTTAGGTGTCGCCCAGCCCGCAGCTCGACAAATGTCCGCCAGAGAGGCGTCATGCGGCAGCGCCCAGGAGAAGGCAACACTCCGAGTGGAGTGGGCTCTCACCCCCAGGGGGCACGGCTCGCCTTGGGATTGGTAAACCATCCACTATCCAGTGGGCTAACCTCTGCTTGGAGACAGCCTTCCCTTTCTGCTGACCTCCAAGGCAGACAAGGAGCTGCTCAGAGCTTCTGAAGCTCTGGGTGCGGTCCACATATATGCGTAACGCTCTTACGAGACACAGCAACGCCAAGGCTGGATCTGCCTGCTCCGGGGGCAACGCTTGCAGGCTCACCACCTGATCTCGGAAGGGAGTGGTGGGAACCTTGGGCACGTATCCAGGCCAGGGTCTCAGGAAAACGTGAGAGTAGGCCGGCCCGAACACAAGGCACTCTTCACTAACCGAAAATGCTTGGAGGTCTCCGACCCTCTTGATGGAAGTGAGTGCGATCAGAAGCGCTGTCTTAAGAGACAGGAACTTCAGCTCAACTGAATCGAGCGGCTCAAAGGGACCCCTCTGAAGTCCCGCCAGGACAACAGAGAGATCCCAGGAGGGTATCAGGGGTGTCCTAGGAGGATTCAACCTTCTGGCACCCCTCAGGAACCTAGCGATCAGGTCATGCTTTCCCAGGGACCGGCTGTCCACTGCATCGTGCAAGGTGGAGGGTGACAGCCTATGCTCCAACCTTTCTTGCAGGAAAGAAAGCACTACTCCCTAATCGAGCATCTCCATGGTCCCCTCGGTGAGAAGAACACCAATTCGTGAACAGACTCCACTTCAAAGCATAGGCTTGCCTCGTAGAGGGAGCTCTATCCTGAGTGATAGTGTCTACCACCGCTGCCGCATCCAGATCTCTGGAACCTCCACATGTGGCTCCTGGATGGTACGCGGCAGACCTAAGTGATCTGCCGCCAGCGGTGGTAGACACTATCACTCAGGCTTGAGCTCCCTCTACGAGGCAAGCCTATGCCATATAGTGCTCAGCACCTGAGAAAGAAGGTCCTTCCTAAGGGGGATGTGCCAGGGAGGAGCTGTCGCGAGGAGCATGAGTTCCGAAAACCAGGTCCGGGTGGGCCAGTAAGGCGCAACCAACAGGACCTGTTCCTCGTCCTCCCTGACCTTGCACAGTGTCTGTGCGAGCAGCCTCACTGGGGGAAACGCATATTTGCACAGAGCCAGGGGTCAGCTGTGTGCCAGTGCATCCGTGCCCAGGGGGGCCTGGGTCAGGGAATAGTACAGCTGGCAGTGGGAGGACTCGTGGGAAGCAAACAGGTCCACCTGAGCTTCCCCGAATCGACTCCAAATCAGCTGGACCGTCTGGGGATGGAGTCGCCATTCTCCGGGGAAAGTGAATTGTTGTAAGAGCGCGTTGGCCGCACGTTGGAGCTCCCCCGGAATGTGGACGGCACGCAGCGACTTGAGCCCGTCTGACTCCAGAGGAGGAGATGGCGGGCGAATTGTGACATGTGACGTGACCGTAGACCGCCCTGATGGTTGATGTACGAAACAGCCACAGTGTTGTCCGTGCGGACCAACACGTGCTTGTCCAGCAGCAGCGGCCGGAACTGCCGCAAAGCTAGATGCACTGCCAGCAACTCCAGACAGTTGATGTGCCAAAGCAGTCGAGGTCCTGTCCAGGACCCTGAGGCTGCCTGCCCGTTGCACGTAGCACCCCAGCCCGTATTGGAGGCATCTGTCGTGACCACGACATGCCGGGACACTTGTTCTAAGGACACCCCGACCCGTAGAAAAGCAAGGTCCATCCAGGGGCTGAATAGGCTGTGACACATTGGCGTGATGGTGACACAATGTGTACCGCGACGCCATGCCCATCTAGGGACTCGGGAGTGTAACCAGTGCTGAAGTGGTCTCATATGAAGCAATCCGAGCAGCGTGACTGCAGCTGCGGATGCCATATGCCCCAGGAGCCTCTGAAAATGTTTCAGTGGTACCACTGTCCTGACTCTGAAGGAACTTAGGCAGTTCAGCACTGACTGGGCACGTTCGTTGGTGAGACGTGCCATCATACTCACAGAGTCTAACTCCATACTGAGATAAGATATTCTCTGCACAGGGGAGAGTTTGCTATTCTCTCGGTTGACCTGACGCCCCAACTGACTGAGGTGCCGAAGCACCAGGTCCCTGTGATCGCACAACTCCTCTCATGACCAGGCCATGATGAGCCAGTCGTCGAGATAGTTAAGGATCCTGATGCCCACTTCCCATAGTGGGGCAAGGGCGCCCTCCGTGACTTTCATGAAGACACGGGGGGACAGGGACAGCCCGAAGGGGAGGAGCTTGTACTGCCATGCCCGACCCTTAAACGCAAACCGTAGGAATGGTCTGTGATGAGGAAGAATCGAGACATGAAAGTACGCATCCTTCAGGTCGATCACTGCAAACCAATCCTGGGCTTGAATGCATTTGATAATACGTTTCTGCATCAACATCTTGAACGTGAGCTTATGAAGGGCCGATTCAAAACTCGCAGATCCAAGATGGGTCGAAGGCCACCGCTTTTCTTGGGTACAATGAAGTAAGGGCTGTAAATCCCCTTCCTCATCTCGACTGGAGGGACTTGCTTGATTGCATCCTTCGCCAATAGGACAGAAATCTCCTCGTGCAAGACAGAGGCGTCTCAGACTGCCACCGAAGTCTCGAGAATGCCGTTGAACTTGGGAGGTCGCCTAGTGAATTGAATCGTGTAGTCGAGTCGAACCATCCGAATGAGCCAGCGGGACGGGTTGGGCAGCGCAAGCCACGCTCCCAAACTCCGTACGAGTGGCACCAAAGGGACCGTCGACGTACCCGCAGTGGTGCAGCGATGGAGAGATGTGCTGGGTGGCCCAAAAGGCATCGCGTTCTGAGTCATCACAGCAAAACTCCCCGTGTCCCTGGATGGACTGACAAGAGCCGCATGGAGAGGCGTTGCATCTCTGAAACATGATCTCTTGGCCACTGGCAACAGGGGGCATCATGGGTGATGGTGAGGAAGCGGTGCGTCGCTCACTGTCAACCCACGAGCCTTGCAACCCGGAGGAAAAGGAAACTGCTCTTTCTTTGAAAATGTGGAACAAAGGATTCTCCACCCGGCCCTCCTCCGGGGGAAGGAGCGGCACTGTCTTCGCCACCTCCTGAAGAGCAGTCTCCCACATCTCCGGGTTGCCCGTGTCAGGGCCGCTTCGTCGTCTTCTTGGAGGACTTAGCGGCCGGGTGCGACACGGGGGGCGCCGCTCTCCTGTGTGGGGCTCGATGCACCGGCCTTGATGGTGTCTCAGCGCAGGGCGGAGCCAGAATGGAGGACGCAGGAGAGCGCCCACGGCGACGAGCAGGCTGAAAGATGACAGCTTACAGGCTTTGGACGGGAGACACAGACGATTCCTCCAAGTAGCGGTGTTTTGTGGGCACAGGTGCACCGCAACCGCTCTCTCCACCTAGGGAATGTCTACATACCCCCTGGCTGCCCCGCCATCGAGGGTAGTGAGGACGGAAGAGGGAGACGAGCGGCTTCTGGTCATTAAAGGGACCGTCCACGACTTCGTCATCTCTTCATGCATCTCCGGGATGAAAGGAACTGGAGCAGAATGCGGCTGTGAACCACGCTCTGTGCCGAGAAACCAATCATCAAGCCGCGAGCGCTCAGGGCTTGGCGGTGTAGTCACCTCCAGCCCGAAGCTCACGGCTGCCCGGGCAAGCATGGCCGATGCTTATGGCAGAGAAACCAGGACGGGTAGTGACAGAGGGGTCCGTCCACGACTTCGTCACCTCTTCATGCACCTCCGGGAAGAAAGGAACTGGGGCAGGACGCGGTTGTGAGCCGCGCTCCGCACCCAGAAACCATTCATCCAGCCGCGAGCACTCAGGACTGGGCGGTGTAGTCACCTCCAGCCCGATGCTCGCAGCTGCCCGGGCAAGCATGACCGACAGCTCTGGGTCAGATTCGGCAGTGGCGACAACACCGAGGGGGGCAGCCCCGCAGAATCTTCATCCTCAGAGGCTGATAGCCCATCCCCCGATGCTGCAATCGACATCTGATCCTTCGGCGGACCACCGAATCACACGCTGGGAACGCCGTGAGATGGCCCTGCAGAACCACTCGGCAGCCGCACAGGACATGCATTGCGGGAGGAGTGAGAGGTCCGTGGGCCATGGCCCGACGGAGAAGCTCTCACTGTTACCCTCACATCTTCCAGAGCACTAGCCGGCGGTCCTCTGCTTGCGGCAGAGAAACAGGGACGGGTAGTGACAGAGGGGTCTGCTCCACTCCCCTTGAGGAGAGAGAGACGCGATCACAGCGATGCCATGGTCATACGCCCACAATAGACGCATGACTCATCCACGAGCGCCGCTTCAGTGTGCTGAAGGCTCAGACACTGAAGACAGCAATCGTGGCCATCAACAGAAGACAGGAAGCGACCACATCCAGAAGGACATGGACGAAACTGCATCTTGAAAAAGCTCTTTTAGTCTTTTTCAACTGCTCTTTTAGTCTAAGCGCCCAGGAGAATCGCTCTGCAGGGACACAGCTGTACTGCGCCGTAACACCAACCAGGAACAGCCCGCTTTCAACACAAAGACGAATGGCTTTGTAGTGAATGTGTGACATTAACTCCGAAGAAAAAATCGAATGAGTGGAGGCGCGCTGTCGCCTTATATACCCATGGGCATGGGGAGTGGCTCAGCATGCAAAATCCACTAGCCAATTTTCATTGCCGTTTTCTCTTAAACTCAGAGATGACTGGGCTCCCAAGTTAGACCCCTAGTGTCGTCACGACATAACGTCTCCGTTCCCTCCATCAGGGAATGAGGGTTATGTACAGTATGTAACCGAGGCGTTATTTTCCACATAGAAATGGATAATGAATTTTGGTATGAGGGTGTCAACGTAGTTTCAAGATGATTTCATGTCAAAAAGACCCTGTTTTAAGGATATACATTTCAGATCTATGGTTTCAACCAATACCATGCTTTCTCTTTCAATATGGCATGTAGTGAATGTCTCTAGCAAAGCATTGATACAATAATGTATTTGTACAGCAGCAGTGATATCGCCTTCTCTCCCTCTGCGGCCCAGACCTTTTAGTGTAGCTCTCCAATAGCACTGGAGTTTGATGGGTTTATGGCATGCATTTAAAGCTCTTCTCTCATGGGCCATACAGCCACACCATCTCCCATGATACATTAAACTCATTACCGCATTTCTGAGATTTTCTCTTTTAAAAGCAGTGATGAAATTGCTTACCATTAAAAACAAACGAAGATCCCTTAAAAATATGGTAACAACAGAAACCCTCCGTGGCAAACCTCATACCGACAGAAAGAAGTGCATAGGATCCCAGAGAATTAGACACAGACACTTAAGCTGTATGATTTACTGTCACCATTAACTGTGCTCCAATAAAAACCTCAATCCCTTAGAAAGCACTGTTATACTGCCATATTTACAGCCGTTATACATGCTTGTAGCAGAGTCGGCGACATTCAGCACTTAAACATTCCAGTTCAGCTCTAGAATTTCAATTGAGGTAGCAAAGAGGATGCAGAATCGAATTTAATATTAGAATATATTAGATATTAGATATTAGATGATACCTCATATTAATTAGATGACATTAGATGATATTAATATTCTGTGTTGTTAATGCCACCTATAGAAATTTGTATTCAATTTATTTTACTATCTTTAATAAATTACTATTTATTTTTTGGCCCATGATGAAGAAAAGTGTTATTTTAGTTGTTTATATATATATATATAGTATTTACAAAAATTTTGAATTAGCTTTTATTTAATATTTTCAGTTTTCATTTACATTTTTTAAAATTAATTTTATTTATTTAATTTTGTTATGTGCTTTTGTCATGTATATTTATTTCAGTTTTATATTTCTTTTCAGTAATTTTAGTACTTTAACTTATTTGTATTGCTTATTTTCATAAGCTTTTTTTGTTATTTTTCATCTAATATAAATATCCCAGTACTTTAGTACTGTACATTTAGTTCTGGAACTAAAGCGGTGCGAAAGGCCCTATAGTGACCGTCAGATAGGGAACTGCTGTGTCCTATGGCAAACAAAATAAATATTACATAAGTAATGATTAAATGATCACAGACATTTTATTCACTTTAAGATTTTAAAGTGTAGTTTTAAAGTAGTTGGACTAATACCTCAAATCATATAGGTTGATTGATGCTAATAGTATAAATTATCATTTTTTATTATTATTATTGTATGGTGGATAAAAACAGCCAAAAAAATAAATAAATAATAAAATAAAATCCCATATTTTAAATAAATGAAGATTTGAACTATAGAGACAAGAGTATCATAGAGGCATGTGGGTGGGCTCTTTTGATTTGGACCACATTGTATCTACCCAAAACACCCTAGCAATGTGGTAAATGCCCTACAGAACCTTGACAATGCTCTAGAAACCATCCACAACATCCTAAGTGTGAGTTTTGAATGTGCATCCTTTAAATATGTAAAAATCTAGTGTTTAAATCACATTGTGCTATATATATATACACATGACTTATGAGGTAGCCTATACAGTATAAGGCAATCAGTAACCCACAGTAAAGCCTTTACAAATGAATTGCTGTGGCCATGCGAAAAGAGAAAGCGAAAAGTTCGACTAATTATGCAGCTGTCTATAACAGTCCACCGCTTTACCTTTTGTTTCCCTTTCCAGGGTGAATAAAAAGCCCATAATGTGGGCTTTTAAAAGAGACAATTTAGCTGTCACACATTTACCAGTCACACATCAACCAGTCAATTATGAACCATCAATCATTTCAAAAGAGCACAATCACGTCTGCTTTTAGTGGAAAGAAACACACATATACAATCGCTCCAAAAAGTATTCAATCACCTAAGCTGCACTTAAAACGTATGAATGACATTACAATATGTAACAAAACGTCAAACCAAGTGACATTAACTTAAAAAAAAATATAAAAAAACGGCAAAAAAAGCAAAACATTTAACAAAATATGTACAATCATGTCTGCTTTTAGTGGAAAGAAACACACATATACAGTCGCTCCAAAAAAGTATTCAATCACCTAAGCTGCACTTAAAATGTATGAATGACATTACAATAACACACAAAACGTCAAACCAAGTGACATTAATTAAAAAAAAAAAAAAAAAAAGCAAAACATTTAACAAAAAGAATGTCCTTCAGGTTTTGGTACATGTTTTTTTATGAAATCCTTATTGATTTTTATAAACTAAACATAAGAACTTTGATATTGTTAGAAGTATTTGAAGATGAATGTTACTGGACTGAAGCAACTTCTTGTTCTTATGTTCTGTGTGTTTTGTTTCATTTTCATGGACATTTCGTTTGTTTTACTCAGTTACCTCTGGCTACGTTCACACTGCGAGCCAGTGCGCAATTCAGATTTTTGCACAGATCCGATTTTTTTGTATAGCTGTTCACATTGTTGTTTTAAATGTGGCCAATATCAGATTATGAACAGGGTTTCCAGGTTTTCACAACAAAATCCGCCCAATTGCTTCTCAAAACTAGTCCAAAACTAGCCCAATTATGTGCTGGGGGTTATATATCGCGTTAGTGGGGTTGCTTTAACCCACGGAGTTGAAAAACAACCAGTGGAAACGATGAAAAAGTAGCCCAATTCCGTGTGAAAACTGTGGACTTGGCAACACTTACGCTGTCATACGGAAGTCTTTTGCTGAAAAAAAAGTACACACTTTTGAGTGTGCAGTAGAAGAGTAGGCAAGCTTTGGAACATACTATCTCGTCATACAACTTAACCATTTAACGGTCCGCTTTGTCGCATAATTACACGCATCCTGTCACTGTAAACTGGCCTTGTCACTCATCTTGTCACAGTTAACATCCTCCACATTTCATTTAACTTCCTACCGTATTGGAGAGAAATGAAGTAGCACGTTGATCTGCCAGCCGTGGGTCTCTTTATGCAGAGAACTCTGCTCATATTTTTTGCGTAATGATGCATTTAAAAGTTAATGGCCAAACGGATGTTTATAAAAGTTAACATTGTTGCTGTAGATGAAATATCCTAACACAGATAACATTAAATACATTTTTTTAACAGGTTAAATATTGATTATTAGTAACTCAAACCCCTTTATCTAAACCTCTACATAACCGTCGGTCACGCACAACTGCCATGTTTATAGTTTTTTAACATTTTTTTTAATCATTCGTGTTTGTAGTTCTGAACAGAATCATTCGTCAAAGCGCAATGGATTGTGGGTAATATTAGCCATCAGAGTGTGCACGGATCCACACTTCAAAAATCTACCTAAAATAGTAGACCATACGGGGACTTCTGGCATAGGCTGCTCTTTTCAACATACTATGCTTTGGGACACACTTATTTTAATCTCACATACTATTTAGGATGGATAGTAAAACATTGGGATGCAGGGAAAGTAAGCGATTATGTGTTTATTTATAGTGTGAGCTGCGCAGCAGAAAACAGCGAGATTGTGCGCAGGCAATAGGAAAAATAAAGACAAGGATGTGACAGAAGAGAGCAGAGTTTTGAAACTTTTATGATAGGAGCCCTCATGTTTTGCTTGTATATAGAGTTGTCACAGCCAGAGGGGGGGCACGTGCCCCCTCAGATTTCTGAGCCAAGTGGATTTTGAATGCAGCTTCCAAAAGACAAAAAATAGCCGAATATTCTTTTTTATATTTGATACAATCACACCGGTGTGATTAGAACGTTCAGTGCATCATATCACCAGCTGCTAAATTCAAATCTGCGTTCGCTGGCTGGCGCTGAGCCAGGTACAGACGTGTTTTTACAGCACTGTGCATTATAACTAATCACACACAAATCTGTTGAGTTTATGAATGCAATGGCCAATCAAAGAAGTTCAGATATTAATTTCACAGTGTAAACAGCTTCAGTGATTTTAATGGGAGTTTTTGAAATTGCCTGAACTCTGGCTAGACTGAATGAAAATGTTCTTTGATAATGTAAATGTTCTTTGCTCTCTGTAAAATGAAAGTGTTATAATTAGTAAGTTACAATGTTGTTATTAAATTCACATTAAATACAAAGTCGGTCGTATTAAAAATATTTTGTGGCATGACACCCATATCTGGTACTTAAGTAAAATGTCGGGTTTTTATGTGTAGTTAATAGATTACACTAGTCTACTTTGCCCATCACCATTTATTGATTAAATAACATAATCAATAAAGGTGCAAAACGCATTTACTTGCACATATTTGAGAATCGAGATATTTCCTGATATAGGTAACACGTTTGGAAATATTTCAAATAAAAAGGAATATCAGCCTATATCAGTTATACAGTGCTGTCGTGGCTGCTGTGAATCACATGACAAGCATGACCCCCCACACACACATGCCCCCCAGAGTTAATTTTGACAGCAAATTTTTATTTAGTTTTAGTCATAGTCTTTTGACTAAAATGTCATTTAGTTTTAGTCATATTTTAGTAATCTGAATTGTTTTTAGCTTTAGTCTGTTGGTTTGGCATGCTCATGACAGTGCTTCATAGCATGCGTTTGCATATTCATGTGGATGGAGATTTTTTTTCAAAATGGAAGAAGGAAAAACTACATTTATAAAAATACCCGTGTACGTGTGGACATGGTTTGAGTCACATGTGAGCAAAAAAAAAAAAAATCAGATTTGGGCCACATTTGCCTGCAGTGTAAACGTAGCCACAGTTTCCTTTGTTCTGTTTCCTGCCAGTACTTAGTTACCATAGTTACTGATTAATAATTTCACACCTGTTTGTCTTTGAGTTCATTATCCCTGTGTATTTAGACCCTCCAGTTTGTTCAGTTCTGGTTCTAGTATTGTTTCTATGTTGTGTGGTACAAGCTGTTGCATAGCCTACTTATCATTTGTGGATTACCTGAGTTAGTTTTGTTTAAATAAATACCTTTTTGTTATTTGAACCCTTTTTTCGTCATCCATTTAGTCCAACCATGACACAACTTAGGTTTCTCTGTAAAAAAAAAAAAAAAAAGTAAGGAAAGTAAATTTACTGCTAATTTTCTGCCAGGGCATTATCCGTTAAGTTAATGGACATTTCCTTTAACCTTAAAATACACAACACAATGCAAGATCTAATTAAAAAAAAGGGAAAAATCAATATTGAAAATTATTTCATATCAACACAGTACATTGTGCCCTGTGGCTTTTTGTGTGTGTTGATGTGAAAAAGTTCTCACAAAAGTAGTGCACCCCGTGAAAAATTTTGTGGCAAACTTTGTGTTTCTCGCAAAACTTTTGTGATTGAAGTAATATATTACTATAATACTAAATTTGCTTTTGTGCAATATTTTTGCAAGACAACGTAAATGTTTTGTGAAACATTGAAATGTAATTTTTCCTCCCATCTCATATTATTTTCCATCAGAGTACACACAAACATTTATGATAAGATAATAATATTTGAAATATGTCAACGTTTTGAGAAACTATGACACAAAGTCTTCATGTCTTGTATTTAAAATGTAGAAAAAGGAAATGTCAGGATTTTGGAGAGTGATCTGTCAGTTCAAGAGGGGATGCTTGTCACCTTCCATTGCCAAGCGAGTGGCTGGTATCCGGACCCTTCAGTGTCCTGGGTGGTCAGTGGCACCACTGTGGACAGAGGCGACTACAACACCAGCAGTCTCCAGGACCCCAAAGGCCTTTCCAACTCCACCAGTGTGCTTCAGATAAAAGCAGAGACAAGCAGCACAGTGGAGTGTTGGGCATCTGTGTCTGCCGCTGTAGCCCACCAAAGCAGCAGTGTCAAGCTGACTGTTGGTAAGAGTGATTGGATATTAATGAGCTCATCATGCAAGTAAACTAATAAGCATTACAGATGATTATTTATTAAAAAAAAAATTACCGATCATTAGGACACATTTCTCAATACTTTGGTCACTTTTTCAGTACTCTTCATACAGTGAGCACAACAGCAGTCTAATGTGGGCTAAACTGTAGATAATTTTCCATTGCTTTGATATAAAATACTTTCAGTGAATACAGCTTTCAAAAACATTCATTCTTTTCTCTCTTTGACACAACCACCAATATAATTCTATGTACCAACAAGGCAATTCACACGTTTACAAACTCTTAAACTTAAACTATGTTGTGTCTTAAACACAACATAACATAACATAAACATATCTCGAAACTGAATAAGACAGCAATTTGCTACATTTCTACATATTGAAATATATTCCAAATGTAAAAATAAATAAATAAAATGAAATACAATCAAAACAATTAGATGTAGCTGAACACACTCATATAGAACGTGTACAAAAGAGAACGACTATACAATAGGAATAATTTTGTACCGTAATGTAAACATGTACTGACCATGTAACACAGGGGTGTTCAAACTCGGTCCTGGAGGGCCAATGTCCTGCAGAGTTTAGTTCCAACCCCAATTAAACACACCCGAACCAGTTAATCAGGGTTTTACCAGGCATGCTAGAAACGCCCAGGCAGGTGTGTTGAGGCAAGTTGGAGCTAAACTCTGCCGAACCGAGGACCGAGTTTGGAGAACCCTGAAACCATATACTGAATTTTGTGAGAGCTTGTTTTATAAAGATATTTGACTAAAGGAAATACGTATAATTTTACCTGTTATTTATCTGTTGTCAGTGTTTTTTTTTTATGAATGACAATGTGTGCTTGCTGGGTGAAACATTTGCTAGTGTTATGGAAGAATGACTTGATTTGATTAGTTTTGGTGCATTTTGAATGTGAAATTACTGCTGTGCCAAGCTGTAAGGAAAACTGCATGACTACACTCTAAAAAATGCTGGGTTGTTTCAACCCAACTTTGGGTCAAATATGGACTAACCCAACTTTTGGGTTAAAAATTTAATTAAAAAATTTAACCCAACAGCTGGGTTAGTCCATATTTGACCCAAAGTTGGGTTGAAACAACCCAGCATTTTTTAGAGTGTAGTATTGAGAAATGTGTACTAGCAATTATTATAACAAAATTACAGCTACATTTTTTTAGCTTCACATCATATTACATTCTAAAACATTAAAAGGATGCATAATATATCAATATTAATTTCATAAAAAGCTAAAAAGCTTTTTTTTTAATATATTTTTTGCTTGATTCAATTCAATTTTAATTTAGAGCTACTGTTAGATTATATACACGACAGTCTATATGAAATAAATATCAGTATTGACAGTAGGCTGTAAATGATTTATCCTCATCATAGCTGCAAAAATACTGATTAAATGCATTGGGTCAATTTTTTGCATATAAACGTTGCCATAAATGTACAAATGTGTTTTGCAGTGGCACCGTAAGCACCACAGGACTACACAGTTGTGATCGCTGTGATAGTGTCTGTGTGTACGATCATTCTGCTGGCAGTGCTCATCCTGATCTTGTACTATAGAAAAAAACTGACAAGTAAGGGAATCCATTTTTCATTTCTCTTAAAAGTTCCCTTTAAAACTCTCCTGCAAGTTATTAAACCAATGAAGGGGGAAGTTAAAGCAGTGCTTGCCATAAATTGGACCAACAGCAAGAACACATTGTAGGTTGAGCTGTCAGCAACGAGGCAGTTTAAAGGTTTTACTGCATCACTCACCTGTCTCCTAAAGTGCTTGCACAGCATTTAGGTAAATGTATAATCCGTTTCAGACAGAAAACCTGTTAACAATGTCTTTGTTAACAAGTTCTTTCTTTATTCATTATATGTCAAATCACACATTATCAGTGGTTAAATTAAAGAGATGTTCTAACATCAATGGTAATTAAAACTCTTTACAACTAATTTTTTTTGATTTCGTAACTGTACATGAGGTATTACATATTTGTTAAGAGTACTGACAGATTTGAAAATGGGAATTGTCATCCATTTTATTTCCTTATAAGCCATTTCACACATTTAAAAAAACCTCTGGCATATGTGCAAACGTGTTTCACTGCTAAAACATTCAATGTGAATATTTATATATTTAATAAAATTCAAGAAAATGTTTATAGAATATTATAAGTATATTTTGCAAGGTGCCATAAGAGCCCCTAAGGGAACATAGTGATGGAAAAAAATAAAAGATGGGAGGAAGAATTAAATTTCAATGCTTTTGTGTTTGCTCGCAAAACATTTGCGTTGTCTCGCAGCTATTGGATTCCCCCAAGAAACTTTGCGCTCGCTTTCAAAAGCACTGAAATATAGTTTTTCTTCCCACTGCATATTATTTCCATTCCAAAAGTTATGCAAGAGAACATTTCTTTTTTTTTCACCATTTCACCACGATTTCTAAGACTGTTTAGCATGACATTGAAGAACAACAACACCATATTTTGATCTGTACAATTCCATATATATATATGTATGTATGTATGGAATTGTACAGATCTGTCTATCTATCTATCTATCTATCTATCTATCTATCTACACACACACACACACACAATGCAGCTCTGGAATTTGTTACTGTCTCATATCCTCTTGTTGCACCAGCTACTAATATGTCATCGCTAGTTAAGCTTGCTACCAGATGACTACTGCTGCCTGAGGCTAGAACCAGAAATTTTAAGTTACACGTATGTTTTTCTCTTTACATTTACAGAATCAAGCTCTGAAAATAAATTCAGGTAAGACATTTTTGTGTATACCATACCTGTTTTGAGGCTTTTCTGAATGCACCAACTGGACCTCTGTTAAACATACAACATCCAGAAGAAGGGAAATGATCTATTAGTGACAGAAGTCTTAATCTCTCTGAACATTGCACATTATCTGTTTTCCCAGTTCTAAACCACTAACACTGACAGGCATAAAAAGACAAGATCCAGCTAACAAAAAAAGGTCCCCAGAATGTCCCTCTTTGTCGGAGTTGCAAGGTGTCAGGTCCAGTGTTGGGAAGGTTACTTTGGAAATGTAACAGGTTACAGATTACAAGTTACCCTATTTAAAATGTAACTGTTTCAGTTACGTTATTAAAGTAATGTGACTGATTTCACTTGATTACTTTTTGATTACTTTTCTAAATTTCTATTGTTTTCAAATTGTAATTATTTTGAAACATTTAAAGCAGGCAGGGTTAACGTTACAGTGGTACTCAACACTGATTACTGTCAGACTTTCAGAATCCTTCTTCACTTGAATTAAGATTAGGCCTATAATAATTTAATTGTAAAGCACAACCACCTCAAAATCGGACTTTAGCAGCTCTTTTTACTTTGAGATCCTTTTGAGGTTAAATACAGATTTAAAATCATAAGATATAGTTTAATAACTATGATACTGTTTTTGGAATCAAATCTTTGCATAGCTATGACAGCAAACACTGGCATCTAACAATGCCTTGGAAAAAAAAACTGTTAATCTTAATTTTTTTAAAAATCATATACATAAACCAAAATAGGAAATAAAACAGTTATCAAGCATGTGTCTGTGTCCTCAACTCCTGAAACATTGGTGTCTCATATTTTAAATACTGTATATGTGTGAAAATATTCAGATGTAACTCCCTTTGTAATCATTAACATTTTCATAAGTAACTGTAACAGATTACAGTTACATTTATTTTAATTAAATTACGTAATGTAGTTACATGTAACTAGTTACTCCCCAACACTGGTCAGGTCTGATGATAAAAGCCCATGCATGGGCGACTGGATTTTTCAAGTGTTGTAATGGAAATGGCAGATGAGGGACGAAACAGGGACGTTCGCAAACTGGCTCCGACGAATGTCATCCGAACGTCCGCCAGCGAACGTTAAAAAGCGGACCAAAACCGGACGTCCGCCAGCGAACGTCAAAAAGAGGACCAAATGCGGACGTAAGTGGACGTCCTCAAAACGTCCGCCAGCGAACGTTACACAGCGGACGTACTGCGGACCTAAACGGACGTTCGGAACGTCCGGGGGACGTCCCCTGTTTGCTGGGGCATTTTCCACAAATTCCAAACACTGCTACAAAATTAAATGGAGTATGACATTTTGCTCAGTTCAGCATACTACTATACTACTGTTATTTCTAGTTCATTTATGCAAAAGATAACCTGATATCCATCTTCATTTGCCAAAATGTGGAGTATGCAACAGAACATACACTATGCTATATTGTATCCCACAATACAATGCGCTTGAGTTCACCTTTCATTTTTTCCATCATTTTTTAAAATATTTTTTTTATACAAAATAGGTTCAGAAATGCAAAATAACCATATTGTTTATTGTTGCGTAGTGAATATTATTTTATATACTATTTTGTGTTGTAATCATTATATGATGTATGCTTTACAATATGTAGTAAAGAGTACTCTAGTGTTCCATTTTGGACATAGCCACTGACTCTTACATTGAAAGAATATTAGTAAAAAATATTATTTAACGTCACTAAATCAAACTCTATACATCGGTTCATAACAACAAGTTAAATCAGGTAGAAATAGTTCTTTAAGGGAATAATCACAGATTACCACTTCTTGCAGTGTGGCTTGAGAAAAAGATTAATGTATTGCATTTGCCTTTCCAGCTGCTCCTCGTGGACTGTCAATTTAAGCAGTCGGAGGAGGTCTGTTGCTGATGAAACCAGAGGAAAAGTTAACCCAGGATACCACGCCGAACACGTAACAAGTAATAACATCAAAATACATTGCAGAACAGAACACCCAGTGTAATGATGTGCTAAACAAAAATAAATGGGGGATTATGCCTACTTTATGTAAAATATTTTCACAGAAATAAAACAAGAAAACGCTCCAGTTACTGATGTAACCTCGATTCCATGAGATAAGGGAATGAGCGCTGTGTATGGGGAAACGTCTCCAGGTTACGTATGTAAACATGGTTCCCTGAGGGAACGAGGCGCTGCGTCAAAACGCTATGGGAATACCTTCAGCGTGACCACGCTCTGAATCATGTGTGTAATCAGACCAATGAATGAATGAAGCAAGCACTCGCAGGCATGCCGGAAGTATGGCACTGAGAAGCAGCATCTCGTTCCCTCAAGGAACCATAGTTCCATACCTTCCCTTTCAGGAACTCGAGCTGCATCGAAACGCTTTGGAAAACGAGTATGCCCACGCCGACAGACTTACAAATCCCTGCCTAGTGTGGAAGAGCACAGCTAGGGTGAGAGAACAGAAGAGCCAGGAGTAGTTCGCATATCTAGGCCATAGAACCTGACGAACGTGAGGGGCGTGGACCAACCCGCAGTGTTGCAGATGTCTTGCATAGACACACCTGCCAGAAAGGACTTGGAGGCTGCCACACTTCTAGTAGAGTGAGCCTTGACCCCCAGAGGCGAGGGGAGATCAGAGGACTCATGAGAAAAGGAGAAGGCATCACTATCCACAGGCTGAGGGTCTGTTTTGTAGCAGGAAGACCTCTCTTAAGGGGACCGTAGCACACAAGTAGTTGGTCCGCCCTTCTCCACAGGACAGCTCTGTGGACGTATGTGTCCAGTGCTTGCACTGGACACATACAATTAAGCTTCTGCTGGTCGGGCTCCCGGAAGTGAGGAGGACAGAAGGCCTGGAGTACGACAGGCCGCGGTTTAGAGGAGGGGACCTTAGGAACCTAACCCGCTCTAGGGCAGAGGAAAGCCTTAGCCAGACCAGGCGCAAAGTCTAGGGGCCACTGAGAGGGCCTGCAGATCCCCAACCCTCTTGAGAGAA
>NW_015557090.1:542109-562429 GCF_001515605.1 Sinocyclocheilus anshuiensis | reverse complement strand
GGGAACGAGAATGCCCACGCCGCCAGACTTTCAAATCTCGCCTAGTGTGGAAGCGTGCACAGCTAAGGCGCGAGAACAGAGGAGCCAGGAGTGGCTCGCATGTCTAGGCCATAGAACCTGACGAAGGTTAGGGGCGTGGACCATCCTGCAGCGTCGCAGATGTCCTGCATTGAGACACCTGCCAAGAAGGCCTTAGAGGCCGCCACACTTCTCGTAGAGTGAGCCTTGACCCCAAGAGGCGAAGGGAGATCAGAGGACTCATAAGCAATGGAAATGGCATCTACTATCCACTGACTGAGGGTCTGTTTTGTAGCTGGAAGCCCTCTCTTAGGGGGACCATAGCAAACAAGCAGTTGGTCTGCCCTTCTCCACAGGGCAGCTCTGTGGACGTATGCATCCAGTGCTCGCACTGGACACATACAGTTAAGCTTCTGCTGGTCTGGTTCCCTGAAGGGAGGAGGACTGAAGGCCTGAAGTATAATGGGCTGTGGTGCTGATGAGGGGACTTTTGGGACATACCCCACACGTGGGTACAGAAATGCTTTGGCCAGACCGGGCGCAAAGTCAAGATAAGACGGGGCCACTGAAAGGGCCTGCAGATCCCCAACTCTCTTGAGAGAAGATATCGCCAGAAGGAAGGTAGTTTTGATAGTAAGGAGGCGATCAGATATCTCCTCAATAGGCTCAAAGGGAGGCCTACAGAGAGCTTCTAGCATCACAGCCAGGTCCCACGGGGTGACGCGAGATTGTACAGAAGGCCTCAGCCTCAGCGCCCCGTGGAGGAAACATATAACCAGAGGGTGTCTGCCCACTGACTGGCCACCGAGAGGGGTGTGGGGGGCCGCAATGGCCGCCACATAGACCTTCAGCGTGGAGTGGGTCAACCCTGCGGAGAAACGGGCCTGCAGGAACTCCAGCACTGTACCAACTGGGCAGTTAACTGGGTCAAGCTAGCAATCTCCGCACCAAGAAGTGAAAAGCTTCCACTTCAGGGCATACAGTTTCCTCGTTGAGGGAGCTCTGGACACAACAACCTCGGTTGAGAGACCGGAAGCTATGAGTTGTGCCCCCTCAGAGGCCACACCCCTAACTTCCACAGCTGTGAGAGGAGGTCCCTCCTGACGGGAATTTCCCATGGAGAGCCATCGAGGAGGGAAATCAGGTCTGAGAACCATACTCGGCCTGATCAGGTCCGAGAACCATACTCGGCCCGAACGGGGCTACTCGTCCCGGCGCACTCTCTCCAGAACTCCCGGGAGCAGAGCGATCGGGGGAAAGGCGTACAGACGAAGCCTCGACCACGTCTGTACCATGGCATCCAGCCCCAGTGGAGCTGGATGAGTCAGAGAGAACCAGAGGGGACAGTGCGATGTCTCTCGAGTCGCAAACAGGTCCACCGGAGCCTGGCCAAAAACACTTCTTCACCACCTCGGGGTGCCTCGACAGGATGTCTGCTCACACATTGAGATGCCCAGGGAGAGACCACCGCTGTGTTGTCGGTGCGCACCAACACATGGTGATCTCTTAGGTCCGGGAGGAAGTGTCTCAATGCTAGAAACAAGGCCAGCATCTCCAGGCAGTTGATGTGCCTCGTGAGATGTCGACCACTCCATAGACCGCGGGCCGAGCGGCCACTCATGACCGCTCCCCAACCAGTGAGGGACGCGTTCGTCGCTAGCGTTACGCGGCGACAAGGAGCTCCCAGCACCAGGCCCTGAGACAAGAACCAAGGTTTCCTCCATATGTCTAAGGCAAGTAGGCAGCGCCGCATGACCTTGAGCATGCAAAACGGGTTTCCACTCGGGGAGAACCCTTTGGTCTTGAGCCACCACTGTAGGCGACTGCAGTGAGGATCGACTTGATCCGAGCAGGGGACAAACGTGCCTGCATTGTGGTCGAATCCCACACCACGCCCAGATAAGTGGTCATTTGGTCCTAATGGAGAAAGCACACTTTTCTTGGCGTTTAGTCTTAACCCCAGCTCTTTCATGTGGGTGAGAACAGCATCTCGATGCCGAACCGCCACCTGCTCCGATTGAGCTAATATCAACCAATCGTCGATATAATTCAGTATGGGGATGCCCTGGAGTCGCAGCGGAGCCAGAGCAGTATCCACACACTTCGTGAAAGTGCGGGGTGAGAGTGCAAGGCCGAAAGAAAGAACCCAATATTGGTAAGCCTTGGCCCCGAAAGCAAACCTCAGGAACTTCCTGTGATGAGGAAGGATGGATATGTGGAAGTATGCATCTTTTAGATCGATCGTGACAAGTCAATCCTTGGATCTGATCTGAGACACTACCTGCTCGATAGTGAGCATCCTGAACTTCAGTCGCATGACTGAGCGGTTCAATTGACATAGATCTAAATTGGGACGCAACCCTCAATCCTTCTTTGCTAAAATGGTAGACAACCCTCCATCCTTCTTCGGAACGATGAAGTACCGGCTGTAGAACCCGGACTCTCTTTCGTGAGAAGGGACCACCTCGATGGCCTCCTTCCTCAAGAGAGTGTCTACTTATTGTTCCAATACCAGAGCCTGCTCGGGACCAACCAGATTGGGGATAACCTCGTTGAACTGAGGCGGAGGAGAAGCAAACTGGATTCTGTAGCCTCTCTCTACAGTGTGCAGGACCCACAGTTTCCACACTGCCAAATAGTCTACTAAGGGAATCAGTCTCTCGAGACTGACCTCTGGTGTAATCGGAGCGGCTAGCTCAGTGCCCTGAAGCGGCGGACCGGCAGGGGATGGCCGAATTAGCTATTCCAGAGACCTCCGAAGAGGTAGCGAGCCTCTTAGTAACGTTAAGTTTCCGGGCGGTGACTGAGAGAAGTGCTCGCCGGAGACCGCTGCGCCCTGAAGCACCGTAAGTGGCGGGTTGGCAGACTGATCTCCTGAGGGCACTGGGAGAGACGGGCACCATGTAATGCGGTGTACACCTCTCTTCCCCAGAGGGGCCTGCCCTCAGAAGTCCTGAGCCACTTGCATCAGGACTTTTCTTTGCCTGAAGGATGGTCCGCAGATCCGGCTTAGGCTTGGAAGTCCCCGACCCAGACCCGCTCTGTTTCTGAGTCTCTCTGTGTGATGAGCTGGTATGCGGAGAGGGCTGCTCCCGCCCGGCAGCCCCCTGACCAGAGAGCGGCAAGGGAGGAACTGCTGAAACGCCGCCGCTAGTTTACGAGTCTCCTGGTACCTGTCGACGATGGAATTGATGGCGTCGCTGAACAGGCCAGAAGGCCCAAGCGGGGCATCTAGGAGGAAAACCCTGCTCTCCCTCGAGAGCCGACTCTGCGTGCTTCGCTCCCAAGCAGACCATGCACAGACTGTGTGTATCCCCATCTGTAATGTAACGCGGACAGGGAGGAACACACAGCCTATAACGCGGTCTGCTCTCGCCCTTAGAGTGCTTTGTCTTAGCCTCAGCTTAAGACATAATGGAGCTTATTGGTTGGGACAAACAACACTAAATAAGACTCACAACAAAGAGTTGACTGACACACACAGAGCACTTGCTGAATGACAGAAAGCTGATGCCGGTTCCACCGCATGTGCTTTTATAGCTTCCTGGTCTCTACGTCACCCGCCCATGACGTCTCACCCATCCATTGGTCTGATTATACACATGATTCAGAATGTGGTCACGCTGAAGGCGTTCCCATAGCGTTTCTCTCATAACTCCTGTTTACATTGGTACTGAAGCCTGATTTGTTCACGTTTGTGTAGCTGCACAAATCAATGGCGCTTTAGCCCACCAGAATGGGTGGAGCCGACCTCTATATAAGTCGGCTCGGAGTCTTAAATTTATTTTGTGTGTTGCACCATGAGCACAGCATGTTTTATGATGCCATGTCAAGTTAAGAATAATTGAATTATAATATTTTGTCTCTGAAGATCCATGCTTTCCATACCACAATATTGATAAAAATTTTAAGGGGTCATGAACTGAGAACGCTCCGGTTACAAACGTAACCTCGTTTCCCTGAGATAAGGGAACGAGCGTTGTGTATGGGGAAACTCCTGTTTACACTGGTACTGAAGCCTGATTTGTTCACGTTTGTGTAGCTGCACAAACCAATGGCGCTTTAGCCTGCCAGAAAGGGCAGAGCCGATGTGTATATAAGTCGGCTCGGAGTGCCATTTCATCAGAATCATTCGACTGAAGCGACAGTCATCGATTTGCGTGCAGCTTATAACACGGCAAGTGACACAATGCTCGTTCCCTTATCTCAGGGAACCGAGGTTACGTCAGAAACCAGAGTGTTCCCTTTTGAACGTTCTCATATGTTGTGTATGGGGAATGCATCCAATCACACCGTGCTATGAGCAGATACAGAATGACCTGCTCTGCGAGCCCAGTCTCGGAGCACTTAAGTTAAGGACTCCTAAAGAACATGAGCCAAACTGAGTGCCAAGCACTGCTGAGGACTGCAGATATAGCTATTTCCACCCTAAGGGAGAAATAGGTAGATAAAACAGAAATCCATGCCTGCAGGGCAGGGACGTCTAAATATAGAATCTATCAAAGAGGACGGCGACGACCCGCCAGCGGCCGCACAATCATAAGTCAAACTGAGTCCCAAGCTCAGCTAAGGACTACAGATATAACCATTTCCACCCTAGGGGAGAAATAGGCAGATTAAATAGACAAAATCTGTGCCTGCAGGTCAGGGACGTCTAAATGATAGAATCTGGCAAATGTGGACGGCGACGACCAGCCCGCAGCCGCACAAATCTCACTTATAGAAATTCCGCTGGACCATGCCCAGGAGGAGGCTATTCTTCTGGTGGAGTGGGTCCTCACCCCGATAGGGCATTGCAAGCCTTCTGAGGCATAAGCCAAGGCTATAGCATCTACTATCCAGCGGGAAAGTCTCTGCTTCATAACCGGCAGCCCTTTACTGCGGCCTGCGAAGCAAACAAAGGGCTGCTCTGTTTGTCTGAAAAGACCAGAGTGCTCAACGCACACTCTCAGAGCCCTAACCGGGCAGAGTGAATTGGGACCCTGCTCACTGTCTGCAGCGGGGAGTACTAGAAGGGTAATAACCTGGGCTCTAAACAGAGTTGAGAGCTCTTTAGGTACATAACCTTGTCTTGGCTTGAGGATGACCTTACAGTCATTAAGCCCAAATTCGAGACAGGAAGCACTGATTGACAGTCCCTGCAAGTCACCCACTCGCTTGACCGACGCTAATGTCATAGGGATGATGGTCTTAAGAGACATGGGCCACAGGTCAGCCGAATGGAGCGAGTCCAGTCTCGGAGCACTAGCTTAAGGATCCCTAAAGAACATGAGCCAAACTGAGTCCCAAGCACAGCTGAGGACTGCATATATAACAATTTCCACCCTTGGGGAGAAATAGGCAGACTAAATAGACAAAATCCGCGTGGTTCAAAGAGAAGGGCCCCGTAGGGCAAGGTCAAGGACAAGTCCCAGGTCGGCACGGTCTGAGGAGGTTTAAATCTCCGGGCGCCCTTCAAGAACTTAACGACCAAGTCAATTCTGCCGATTGACTGGCCAGCTTCGAGGGAATGATTCGCTGCGATAGCTGGCACATAAACTTTGAGCTTGGAAGGTGCGCGCCCGTTGTCCAGCAACTCTTGAGAAAAAAGTCAGCACGTGGGACAAGTTACAAGAAACCGGGTCCAGGCTTCGTGCTGCACACCAGTCACAGAAAACTGACCATTTAAGGGCGTTAAGGCGCCTCGTAGACGGTGCTCTAGCCTCTAATATGGTGTCGCTCACTCTCGCTGAAAGTTGTATAGACTCCCGTCGAGGCTCCAGACATGGAGGCTCCACAGCTCCGGCCTGGGGTGCCAAGTCATGCCCTTCACCTGCGAGAGAAGGTCCCTCCGTAATGGTATCGGCCTCGGGGCATCTGCTGACAGCTGCACTAACTCTGGGAACCAAGTTTGGTTCTTCCAAATTGGGGCCACCAGGAGGACTGAGCATCCGACTTCCCTGACCCGACTTCCCTGACCCGGGGGGAAGGCGTAGAGGCAAG
The DNA here is from genome assembly GCF_001515605.1 of Sinocyclocheilus anshuiensis. Lineage (NCBI taxonomy): Eukaryota > Metazoa > Chordata > Actinopteri > Cypriniformes > Cyprinidae > Sinocyclocheilus > Sinocyclocheilus anshuiensis. The sequence goes on along the minus strand of NW_015557090.1, from coordinate 556,429 downwards.
AGCTGGGCCAATCATGGGCCAGCGCATCTCGCTGCATGGAGAAATAAGTCAGGCAGTGAGAGTTGTCTTCTGAGGCGAAGAGGTCGACCGCTGCCCTCCAGAAGACAGACCAGATTTCCTGAACTGTCTGAGGATGTAGTGTCCATTCTCCCGGAGTTACATTGCCTCTGGACAGCATGTCTGCGCCAAGGTTCAGACTGCCCGGCACATGAACCGCTCTGATTGAGAGGAGTTTGCTCTGTGCCCAAAGTAGGAGGCGTCGAGCCATCCTGTAAAGGGAACGTGACCTGAGACCACCTTGTTGGTTGAAATAGGGTACCACCGTCATGTTGTCCGATCTGACCAGGACGTGGTGCCCCCTTAAGGTTTTCAGGGCCAGAAAAACCGCCATCATCTCGATGCAGTTGATATGGAGGCGCCACTCGTGGATCGACCAGGAGCCGAACGCCAGATAGCCCTCTAACAGAGCGCCCCAACCAGTGTTAGAAGACAATGGGAAGAATTGCCATCGGACTAACAACAGCTGACAACCAGAGACGCACACACACACACACACACATTCATCTTGGAAGTCAGTCCCAACTGCACGCCTGGTTGGAACAGGCGAGAAGTTGTCCAAGAGGCCACAGCTTTGATACAGCGATGGGTCACCCTGACGTAAAACCGGCCCAGGTGCCAGGCATGGGATGGCACATGGGCTTTGAGCCAAAATTGAAGAGGCCGCATATGAAGCAGGCCTAGAGGAATCAGTCGCTGAATAGCCATGGACCGTTCTGGCGTAAGCCATGCCCGCATATGGGCAGAGTCTATCGCAGTCCCCAGAAAGACCGCTCGCTCTCTGGGAGACAAATGAGTCTTGTGTGGGTTGATTTTCAACCCATGGCGCTCCAGATGGCTGAGCAGAAGTGATCTGTGTGCGATTACTTCCCGTTCTGTTCTGGCTAAAACCAGCCAGGTAATTGAGGATGTGGATTCCCATTTGTCTCAGAGGAGAAAGAACCACGTCGATGCACTTTGTAAAAGTGCGAGGGGCCAGAGACATTCCAAATAGGACTATGTACTGATAGGCCACTCCCTCAAACGTGAATCTCAAGAACGGTCTGTGGTGGGGGGTTATGTGGATGTGAAAGTATGCATCTTTCAGATCCACTTTCAGAAACAAACCTGCGCGAGGATCTGTTTCAAAGTTAACATCCTGAATGGCCATCTGATAAGAGAGCGATTCAGAAGTCTGAGATCTAGAATAGGTCTGAGCCCGCCATCCTTCTACAGCATGAGGAAGTAGTGGCTGAAAAACCTGACTCGCTGTTTACTACAGGTACCGTTTCCACGGCACATTTTTTCAAGCAATATTTGTACTTTGGACTGAAGAACATGAGCTTTGTTGTCCCGTACCGAAGTGTGAATAATACCTCTGAAACGAGGTGGCCTGCAAGTGAACTGGAGCGAGTAACCTCGTTTTATCATATTTAGAACCCAACTTGAACCACCGGGAATGGCTGCCCAAGCCTTGAAGTTCACCGTACAAGGGTGGGGAACTTGCATTCGCGAGAGTGAGGAGAGGAGAAATGCTCTTTTGTATGTATCCACTATCAGCGGTAGTTTGCTTGGGCATGCACTGAACTTAAAGGATGTGCCCAGCTTGAATAAAACTTCCATCACTCAGTGTTGAACGAAGGGATGGAGAGCGAGCGCGAGCTTTCTTAGAGAGAGTTCCAGCCTCAGCGAGAACTGATCCTTCCTTTTCCTCTCAAAAGTGCTTCGCTAGGTCAATGCTCTTTCAATGAGAGCAGTTAGCCCCCGTGAGCGCAGCCTTGGCATGGGCGTGGCCCAGTCTATGCTGTGCGCATCTTTAGATCTGCTTAAAAGGATAAAACCGCTCGATGCAGATGAGGGGCGCTAATCCTCATGTGTAAAACACACTGGCGGTTCAGTGTATTGCAGGAAGAGTGAAGCATGCGGGATCTATGCCGGTGTGAAATCACTCCAGCCCTATTTCTCAGCCCCGCGACTTCACAGTTTCATTCTCCGAGGCAATTGGGAGGGGAGATAGTGAGCGCGGGAGGAGCGGGGCCACCTTCATTGAAAAAGGCGAACCGCGAGCGAAGCAGAGCGAGATACACGCTCTCATCGTGAGAGCGATCTGTCTCAGTAAGCGCAGCCCCAGTGTGGGCATGGCCCAGGCAAGCGACGCACTTAAAAACTGAAGCTTTCAGCGATATAGAATCATTGGTGACAGCACTCTCCTTTGATCCATCTAAAACGATCGAACTGCTCGAAGCAGATGAGGGGCGCTGATATTTACTTGTAAAACACACTAGCAGATCAAAGAGCTGCATGGAGAGTGAAGCACACGGGACCTGTGCCGGCGTGAATCACTTAATCCTGATCGCTCAACCCGTGAGTTCGCCGTTTCTTCCTCTGAGGCAGCTGAGAGGGGAGAAACAGTAGGGGCGGCTCGCCTTCATTGAAGAAAGCGACCCGCGAGCGAAGTGGGGACAGACTCATGCTTTTGCAGTGAAAGCAGCCTGTTTCAGCGAGCGCAGCCTCAGTGGCGCACACACAAATATGAAGCTGTCAGCAATAAAGAATCATTGGTGACAGCATTCTACTTCAATCCGCCTAGAAGGATTGAGCCGCTCAATGTAATGAGAGGCGCTGATCCTTACATGTAAAACACACCGGAGGATCAAAGTGGTGAGGGAGAGTGAATACGGGGGCTCTATGCCGGAGTGAGATCATACAACCCAGTTGCTCAGCTCTGCGACTCACCGTTTCTTTCTCCAAGCTCGCTGAGAGAGGAGAAACAAGAGCGGGGCTGCCTTCATTGAAGAAGGTGGTCAGTGAGCGGAGAAGAGCAGTGAGAGTTTCAGTGAGTATGCAGTCTCTGCGTGGGTGCTGCCCAGACAGGCGACGCACTCACTGCGCCCTTCTGCATTGTGCAGGGCTTCCCTGCACGAGCCACACTGCGGCGCCACATTTGAATCAACGTCGCTAGGAAATTTGCTCAGAAATTTGCTCTTTTAGTGCACCGAATAGAGGAAGGCTCTGGTTTCTTCCTCTGTCGGGGCTCTTCGACGGGTGCGAGCTGCAGGCTGAGCTTCTTCCTTCTTCTTCGGCTTCGTAGTCCAGCGTCAGTGAAGAGATGATCTTTGTCGCTGGAGGAGAATATTCTGATGAAATGGTGCTCCGAGCTGACTTATACAAAGGTCGGCTCCACCCATTCTGGCGGGCTAGAGCGCCATTGGTTTGTGCAGCTACACAAACGTGAACAAATCAGGCTTCAGTACCAGTGTAAACAGGAGATTTCCCATACACAACGTGAGAGAATGTTCGAAAGTTTTTGGGATATCAAATATACATTACCAACAAAAAAGTTAAGTATTTGTAAAAAAAGATTTTGCCACAAGGCTGGCTTTTTGCACACTGAATAAAAAAATGGGTGTAAAAACAAATGTACTTACACAAATAGCTATTAAATTAGAATTAAATGTGACTTTTTTAAATAGAAAGCCTAAAATCGTATTTTCTAGTAGAACATACTCCAATAATCTGTTTTATTTGCGATTTTCAAAATGAAATTTTGCTTTTTGCTTCTGTTTTGTGTCTCCTGTGTTACAGAAATAGGTGAAAGATATTTCTTTTTCTTAAAAGATTTCTTATAAGTGATCATAAAATAAGATAAAAGGCTTATAGTCTTAAGTAAATTTATGTTGCTTTATTTCTGATGGGAAACTAGGCAAGCATACTAAATATGATTTTTGTATTTTAGTACAGCAGGAAGAACACATTGTGCAGTGTTAGTTACATTTGTAGGATTTTAGGAAGCGTGAAGTCACACACAACTGATCTTTACCCCGCAGGTTCAGGACACCATGACCTCAGGAATAGAGCTGACAGCACGATAAACATCATCAGCCCTCCACAGGTAAGAGGAGAGAGAATTACAGCCTTTGCATTATTCAAAACTAGTGGTGGGATTTTTGTCTAAAGTCTAAAGTCATCTGCCTCACACCTGGGGAAAATGCTGATCTCTTGATTACTGTGTGAAACAATATTCAGTCAAACAAATAAACATTATGTAAATGATGCACAATGATACTTTGATGTAATCCTTTTTATTTTTGAAAATGTCGTTTACTTTCTGTAATCATGCTGAGATTACAAACAATCATATATTGTGTTTAGTTTAATTCATAATGCAAAATTTTCGCATGAATGCTAATTGTATGCTGGGTCATCTTCAGGAAACAACCTTTTCATTTTAAGTATTTCATTTGAAACTGTTGAACTTTCAAGAAATCATATTTTCTCACCTCATGCATAAACTACCAGGGCCATAACCATCATAGACACTGGGGAAATCACCATCCCAGGGTGATAAAATTTCAATAGATGCAACATTTAGGTTGAATAAGATAAAAAAAAAATTCTCAAAAGGGAATGCACAAATTGATATTCCAGTGAAAACCAAGCATTTAAAAATACATTGTAATAGTATATTGTTCTATTGTTCTCAACAGGTTCCTGATATTGTAATTTTCAGCACTCAAAATCAGAAAGAGGAAGATTTTTCTAACCTCTACTGCAAGGGAGCAAAGACAGTCCGCCGGGTCACCACTGTTTGACCTCAGGGTCGACCCCACATCAACCACCCACTGCAAGAAAGAAACAAAGGTCATACAGTATATGCTGAAAATGAAGATGCAATGGCTTGCATGTCTAGAGGATGGGGATCATCATATGAGCCCTGCAGTGATGTCAACTACATGCAGTCATTCACAGTCATGAATGCTGTTACATCAGCCACGTCAACATTGTGTATGTTTTTTTTTTTGTCATTCAAAAAATGTTATGTAATTATTTTGCATTATTTTGCATTGGTGTCCCACCCTTTTCAAGTGGAAATATTTTAAAGTTATTTACAGTATTGGTATCAGTATAGAGAGCTGCAGTGATGACATATTTTTGTAGTATGTCCCCCCCCCGGTTCCCTGGGGTTTTTCCATTGGCTTTTGGATTATTGCAGATAATAAACTCTGTGACCAACAAAAGTTTGATTCTCATATGTCTTGTTCATCATAATAATCTTCACAAATGAATGCAATTTGAGCCTAAATACAATCGGCAGAAGCAGCTAAACAACAAAAGAGAGCGATTATACAACAAATAAACACAACATCCTGTGAAAGCGACCTAGTGAGTGGATGAGTTTACCCTTTTTGGTGTGATGACATTTAATGTCCCCGACAACCTCTGTAGTTCCATTTAGCCACTTGTTAGCAACCGCCTTTTACAAGCAAGTGAAAGCTTTAAAAAAATTCACAAGTTGTTATTATGCATATATGGATGTATTTTATGTCGTAGAATCCAATGTGAATATCTTGAGCTTGTTTTAACCAAAGACATTTATTTTTTTTTTCAAATACCCAATATTTTTTTTTTTAAACCCATTGTCTTCAAGTTGATTGTCCCGAAGTGCTAATCTAGCTGATTTATGGGTTTTGGCCTACAAAGATATATAAATTCCACAGCACTTTTTTAGCATTGCAATTTTTTCTTTTTTTTTTTTTTTACGAAAAGAAAATTAGTGTTATAGTGCATCTTTTCCATAGACTATTGTACTGTCAGGTATTGCTTGGTGTGTTGAATGACAATTCCAAAAAGAAGAAAACAAACATTTTCCTCAGAGGGTTCAAGTTAGGGAAATGTGCCTTCATGTTTTCCCGCTGGCTGCTCGTCAGTCATGGATGGCAACTGCTGAATAAATTAGGGTCACCCTCAGTAGGTCACACAAAGTTGTCATGATATGAGAGGGTGATAACATAACCCTTTTGTTCTTGTTTGGGTCTCCAGACCAGTGTTATCTTTCCTAGACCTGCTTGTGTTACTGAGGTTTTCATTTGCCATTCACAAGTGGTGGATTGATGTCAGGGTCAAGCAGACTGTTTCTCTGGGATGATTTACAGAGGCCACTGCTTGCCTTACAAAGACTTCTGCATCATTGCTGCATCATTGTTTCCCTTCTCTCTGCCACTTTCTTCTTTAAAATTTATAAATGTAATTGTATTTTATTTTATTTTTTATTTTGCTAAAATGTTACATTATGTTTAATGTAGTTTTAGCTAATAACAGTAAACCATGCTTACAAAAAATAAAAAAATAAAATACAATTAAAATGTTTAAATCTTTGGAGACATTTAATCTTCTTTTTTGTCCTAAACATTCTATATCACAACTGAATACAATTATTCCAAATACTAATGTACAGTGAATGTTTCAGTGCAACTCACTCAGTAACACATTTGTGTTATATCTGGCACATATGAGATGCAGGCGCTGGCTGCAATCATGTAAATGAAAACATCTAATCATCAGCATAAATATTTATTCATGCATATTAGAACCCAGCCACCACATGAAGGTTTTCGCCTCCAAACAATGATTCAGTCTTTATGTAATTGACCTCAGTTGAATGAACCCTTTTGGAATCAGTCACGGTACTTTGAAACAATTGCAGCCTACTTTACACAGCACGATTCACTGCAACACTGATGAATAACTTAGCATGTCTTCTATGTGATTGAAATGCAATCCTCTCATGTGCATCCTTACAACAGGGCATTTAAGTGCTTCCAAAGTCAGCTAGGTGCCACTGTATTAAGTGACTGGCTATTAAAGGAAATTGGAGACAGGAGCCTTTGACATGCTGCTGTTAGCATAATTAAGCCACTGTTAGCCACTGGGATGTTCCTAGAATATTTACCTTCACAACAGCACAATAACTCGCAATTATGCAGCAGTCAGCCTGAACATGCGGTACAAGAAAACCATTGAGTGAGCAGAAGCTGGAATCCACTTTAAAGTAAAATGTCTCACCTTTGGCAAAATGCTTTGAAACACAATTAAACTGGCGAGAAGTCTATTTTGCCACCAAAACAAATGCAGGAAAAGAGAGGTATCATGGAACAATGGTTCAAATACAATCGCTTTGGGCAATAAGCAGCCATGAAAAAAAAAACAATTTAATTGCTCAGCAATGATTTCATGCCAATTCATATTTATAGTATGTTACAGCAGTTACAGCATTCACGGAAATATAAAACGGTAGAGTATAATAGCAAAACTGACAAACATACACCCAAACTAAACTAAGCCTGAAAACAAAAGAAACAACTTTTCTTGCTCTGTTTTTGGTAATACCACAGTTTTTAGACATACTTTAAAGGTGATGCTATTTTATTCTATGGTACCTTACAGTACTGTGTAAATTCCATGGTGTGTGAATATGGTAATCATTCAGTACCATGGTATTACCATCCAGGACAGTAGGCTACTTTTTATCTCTCTACCAATCCCACACCTTCGCATTGCCACAGAAATATGTGAGGTCATCAAAAAAGTAACACTGTTGATAGATCACCACTTAATTTAATTCAAAGTCCGTTCTGATGACCGATCATTTAGCCAAAAAGCTTTGCCAGACAACTGCTTGTCCGAGAGCAGTTTAGCAGGGGCATTTCCATATGTGCCGCTGCACCCCATCTGTTAGAGCTGGCCTCAGATGGCAAACACAGAGGCAGACGGCAGGCCAAATGCAGGCTGTCACTTCAGCAAATAAGACTCTCAACTCTTTTAGACGTCCCCTGAAATTCCCTGTCCTGATAAATGGGACTCTGTTAGTTTTTGGCAGGCAGAGAGGCGGAAGTTGCAGCTACATAAAATTTAGCTGCGACAGCTTCTGTGATGAATTTTGGGCAGATTGCACCTCTGATACATTTTTAGGTCTGTATAATGGAGTATAATGTCACTACATATTGCATGTGTCAGCAATTAAATGTCCCCTGTGTGACTGAAAGGTAAACTATTCTATCATGCATATTCAATCATGACAATTTCTTTTTTTTTTTAATAATTCAAACATTTGATTAAACAATCTACATAAGTCAAGTCAAGACACCTTTATTTATATAGCTCTTTAAACAATACAGATTGTGTCAAAGCAGCTTTACAGTGTCAAACAGGAAAAACATGTGCTGATGATAATGCGAAAGGACAATAGAAAACAACCAGTTTATCAGTTAAAGTCAGTTCATTGTCGATTCAGTGATGTCATCATCCAGCTCAGTTCAGTTCTCTTTAAATAGTGTCTGTGCAGTCAAGGCAAAAATGTTGCCAGAAATTGTGTCCCCAACTAACTATCTGTGAGACAAATCACCAAAGGATGAATTTCATTTTTATAGCACATATATTTCAAGACTTATATTTCTAACCTTGTTGCAATCAACAAACATTAACATGACAGTTACTTGCAGAGTACTTGCTGTGAAGAAAAAGCTACCAAATCAGCTATTTGACAGCTACATGAGATCTAATAAATGTCTTTTTGTAGAGAAAAAAAAAACACATCACTTCAATAATAATCATCAATAATAGATCTACAAGCTAAAAAATAAGGTAACACTTTCTATGAAGCCCGTATTTATAATACATTATAAGGGTATTCTTAAGGCATTATAATGAATTCATTATAAAAAAACTTATATGTTATATCAACTCATGAATAATCATAACAACAGTTATAATACATCATAATACTTACGTATTTGTGGTTATAAGTTTAAGAGTATGATTATTTATAACACACAATGAACACCGTATTAAATCTACTTCATGTACAGTATAATGGACTGTATCATATCCTGACATTGTTTACTTAAGATCTGCACAGTATCTTACTACAGCTTGTGAGTGGTTAGATGTTGAGTGTTATTTGAGTGTTTCCTGTGGAGCTAATGGTAATTAATTGATGTGAGCTTTATACTCCAACTGAAAAAAATGCAATGTTTTATATGGTTACATTTTATTTTGATGGTCCCCTTAATCAATCGACTATAAGCAACTTTGCAACTACATGCCAACTAACTCTCATTAGAGTATTAGTATGCTCAAGAATGGTAGAATCTAGTATGGTAGAATAAGTTGACGTACTTGCAAAGACACTTATAGTCAGTTTATCTGTTGGTTGACCATCAAAATAAAGTGTTAGCAAATATTTACAGTAGCAGACATACTAATACTCTAATGACCGCTAGTTGATATGTAGTTGCAGAATTACTTATCAACAGCTGTTTAAAGGGTACCATCAAAATAATCAAACTGATATTACAATAAAAATAGTTCAAAGCAAATGTGTCATATTACACATTCATCTGATCTGATATCTGATCTTATGGCTGTTTGAGAGAAAAAAAATGTTATTATTATTATTATTATTATTACTACTTATAAGTGGTCTTTGACCGCATAAGCATAAGAAGCATAAGAAAAATGGCAAGATATGAGACTTATAATACATTATAACTATGAGAAATATAATCCATTGTAAAAGTGGATGCAACGTGTTCATTGTGTTATAAATCATCATACTCTTAAAAGCTATAACCACAAATAAGTAAATGACGCATTGACGCTCTGAAATGCTTGATTCTGATTGGTCAATTCTGCAGTATTTTTGTAAAATGAGTGCTAAACTAGATTTATTATTGTCTCAGGCAACTAAAACCCTACATGTTGCGCGCTATGTTCAATCATTCTTCTCACATGATAAAACAATGTAAACTGAAATCTTAGTTAATTTCCATTTATTCAGTCAGTTAGTTAGTTAGTAAGTAAGTAGCCATGTACTGTAATAATTAGAATAATGTACAGTGAACACAAACTAAGCCTCTTAAGAGTGATACAAAACCTTTCTGATACAGAACACCAAGCTTACTCTCATAGACAGCCATTGGAAAGGAGGGAACTTGTGTACTTATGCAGCACACTTTGTAGTTACACCAATTCAATTTCCTATTCAGAAAATTAACACTATAACTGCAACTTAAACTGCACTGAAAGTTGCGATGTTACGGAGGTAGCGTCAGATCTTTTCTTCCATAATGTGCCCTATATCTGATTGAAATGAATTATCGTAAAAAAAATAAAAAATAAAAGTGTAGGGTAGGGACATCATTCTATCCATCAGTTATGACTGGATGGAGGCTGACCTGAATGTGAGCTTGCAGTCAACTGTAAGAAAGGGACTAAATAATTGAAGACGTTCGGCATATGTCACCAAAGACAAGTCTTTTATTTCACCGGGAGATCAAGTTATTGTTATTTCACCGGGAGATCAAGTTATGACAATTTAATAAAAAATTACAAGGTCAAAATGAATGAATGAACAAACAAACAAACTAATGAACAAACACACAAACTAACAAACTAAAGATCTGTCAGGGTCCTTTCACCTTGATAGGTCTTATTCTTAGTTTGGTGACAGGATCCTGACACTCATGTGTAGCATTTGGACCAATCAGACACACAACTTTTTGTTATATTTAACAAATAATATCTAACGCCCCCTCACCTAACCAAAGGGCCAATTACGAGGGTCTATGGACCATTCCCGCGAACTGCATCTTAACACCTCAGAAAGGCAGAACAGGCCTCTGGTTCCATGGCAACCAATGCTGATATCACTGGTTTTATTGCCCAAAGGAATGCGGGCAGAGCAACTCACTCATTTTCCTCATAGGAAAGACACATAATGCCCAGAGAAATGGACTGTTCTCTAATTCATTCATAGGAAAACCTTTCTTTAAATGAACATGCATATCCTTCAGGTCATTGTGTATACCATTACTGTTCTTGTATATTGTCTGTTGTAGTGTATGCTGTTTTATGCATGTTATGATAGACCACTAGTTAATATAACCTCACCTATATCATGTTTGGTCTCTATGAATTCATCTTCGGATGATCTAATTGAAAGTGCATATTACATGCTGATACCTATGCAACATATTAATGTTCTAAGAATCTTTACTAGTTTGTGCATCAACACCCAATCGAAATACATATGCGAAATACCATGCTTGGAGACAAAGAGTCATAAAAACTCCCGCTTGGAATTTCAGCCTTTCTCATTGGACAAGCCCATCCTGAGAGGCGTGAATCTTCTCAGACCTTAAGAGGCTCACGCACAGTTCCGCCCAGGTACTTGATGTTCTTCTTCTGCTAAGAAGCGTGTTGGAGCCTCAGCCGGTGCGGGTGTGCCCGGTGGGCTCCAACACATAGCCAGTCGCGCCAGGCTTCGGCCTTGACTTTCCATTCACCAAGATCCTCTGACTCAGAATGGTTCTTCCTCATCACCTAACTTCAGCTAACCTACTGGAGCCCCAAAGAGCATTAGGACTCTCTTTCAACCAGGCGAGACGTGAAGTTATACGGTCTTTTTCACTTCCAAAAACGGTATACTACCGTAAAATGAATGTCCAATACATGTAATGTCCAATACAGTTTTTCACCGTATATAGTAGGGGAATTTACCGTTAACCATTTAACAGGTTTTTACTGTAGCAATTTTACAGTCTTTTACCGTTAAATTCACGGTCATTTTTTACAGTGTAGTTATGATTAATTATTAATATTTCCCCTTTGAGCTGATTCGCTACACATGTGTTGTTTGTCTCCTCGTGTGACTGTATGGCTTTGGCTTTGTTCTCTGGGCTTGGCTGTGTACCTTTATGTCTTATGTTTTGTGTGTTTGGGGAATGATGTCTGAATACTGATACTTTGGTCTAGTCATGTATCAGTTTCAGTGTCGGGATCCTGACATACATGCTCTGTGCACTTCCGTTTGTTTGCGTTTGTTCACTATGTGCTTTTCTGTCTTGTCTTGTGTTTATTGTGAGTACATGGTTTCTGCCATGTCTGTTTTACATGCGCGTTGTGTACATGGCTTTTTTGTTTTTTTTTGCTCTGTGCCATGATCTTATCTGTCAGCCTCTCATCTTGGCCCCGCCAACTTGTTACCTGGTCATTATTTCATTTGCCCCACCTGCTCTCCCTCATTACCCTCCTCATTTCCTTCCCTATTTATTCTCCCCATGTTCTCTGTCTCATGCTTGATGGTTGTGGTTGTTTACCCTTTTTGGTGTCCAGTTGGTCTTCACTTCTGTCCAGTTCCAGCCCGGGTGATTCTTGGTTCTTTGCCTGCCCTGGACTGCATCTTGATTTCCCCCATGAGGTATTTTTATTTGCCTTGTCAACTAAATAAAGACCCATTTACTCTGTGTTTGCATCCTTGCTCTCTTCCTGCACCCCAAATGCAAAAGACCCATAGAAGTGTCATATGAGAGGTCGATATGACTTATGTTCTATTTTCTTCTAATACAACAGGCCAAAATTAAAGCTGCTGTCCTTGGTTCATGAAAGAACTAGCAATGTCAGAGCTGTGAAGAAATCATTCCTTTTGAGTGAGTTAGTTGCTTGATTCGCAAAACCTTAATGATTTTCAATGATCCAGTTTCAGTGTTTAATAGCTCACTAGTGGTAAAGATTATGAATGTTTTAAATTTTGCTTCAAGGAATATACCTCATGAGTTTTATAGACCACTTTTATGATAATTTTAACCTTTTTCGAGGCTCTCCATTCATTGTATTTGCAATAAGCAACTAGTAAATTCATCAAAATGTATCATATCAAGAAAGAAAGCCATAGAGGGTAGAACCATAATTTTCATTCTGATAAAAATTATGCCTTCTACAGTAATATAAAATATTTTAGAGTTTTAATAATATAAATATAAGAATTAAAGCATTAAAAGATGTTTTCTCGAAGTTTAATTCAGTAAGAAACTCGTGTATGCACTTTGTAATCCAACCTGTCATTCAGGTTTTCATGGGAAAAGTTTGATATATCATGAAAACTGTGGAGATGATCGTGGACTTCAGGAGGAACCCCGCCTGCACTCCCCCCACTCACCGTCATGAACAGCACTGTGGCTGCAGTGGAGTCATTGAGATTCCTGGGAACCATCATCTCTCAGGACCTGAAGTGGGACACTCACATCGACTCCATTGTTAAAAAGGCCCAACAAAGGTTGTACTTCCTTCGCCAACTGAGGAAATTCAACCTGCCACAGGAGCTGCTGAAGCAGTTCTACTCAGCCGTCATTGAGTCCGTCCTGTGCACTTCAATAACTGTCTGGTTTGGTTCAGCTACAAAATCAGACATCAGAAGACTACAGAGAACGGTTCGGACTGCTGAAAGGATTATTGGTGCTCCCCTGCCTACCCTCCAAGAACGGTATACATCCAGAGTGAGGAAAAGGGCTCAGAAAATCACTCTGGATCGCTCACATCTAAGCCATCTCCTTTTTGAACTTTTGCCATCTGGTCGGCGTTACAGAGCACCGAATACCAGGACAGCCAGGCACAAGAACAGTTTCTTTCCCCAGGCAATCTACCTCATGAACATTTAATGTTCTCCCATTGTGCAATAAAAGTATGTGCAATAACCTTATACTTATTTATCACCCTAAATCCTAGTACATCCCTACAACTTCTTTTTTTTTATTTGTTATTTTTATTTTATTTTATTCTATTCCTATTCTATCTATAGCACACATGTACATACAATTTATTATTTTTTTGTGGTTTATTTATATTTATGCATGTGTATTTTATTTACATCTTATTTTTATTATCTGTGTGTTGTTGTTGTCTCTGTGTACTTGAAGCTTGTGACACCAAAACAAATTCCTTGTATGTGCAAACATACTTGGCAATAAAGCTCTTTCTAACTTCTGACTTCTGATGAAGTGGACCAGAAACACAGCGCGGCTGCATTGCTCTTGGTCTAGATTTTCTGCAATTTAAAGAATACTACTTTAAAAATACTTTCAATTATGGGCCCTGTATTAATGATCCAATTTGAATGCATTACATAGGGTTTCCAGGCAGCAGCCTCTGGCTACCACTCTCTTACAGCAGTAATGATTGGTAGCCATATAGGCTCTCCCCACAGACCAAAGATATTGGCTATCGATGGCTGAATCTGAGAAAGTGACTGAATTCCAGATATACTTATATCTTATCTACGTATATATATATATATATATATAACTTATATTATATACTCAGTTAGCCACTGAGATTATTTTGATGGGTTAACCCAGTAAGATTACTTCTAAATTATTTATTATTTTGGCATTTTAAGATTATGTTCTTTAATGAGTTCCAGATCCCATTTCACCCCAAAATCAAAAGGAAAATAATAATAATAATATTAATAATAAAATATAAATTAATTGAATCAAACATAACATTTTGAATGATAAAGATTAAAATAGTATTTTCTTGTTAAACACACTCCATTAATGTTTTACTTCAATTCAATTCAAGTTTATTTGTATAGTGCTTTTCATGATACAAATCATTGCAAAGCAACTTTACAGCAAATTAAGTTTCTACAATATTTAGTGGTAGCTTA
>NW_015557090.1:536239-542064 GCF_001515605.1 Sinocyclocheilus anshuiensis | reverse complement strand
CATAATTAGCGTAGCTGCTGTTCCAACCAAGCAAAATTGATTTGTTTAACCCAAGCTAAAGAATAATATTGTGCATTTGATCAGATATAACTGCAGTACAAGATTATGAGATGCATTATTTGAATGCTTGGCCAAAGAAATGTCTCTTTAATCTAGATTTAAACAGAGAAAGTGTGTCTGAACCCTGAACATTATCAGGAAGGTTATTCCAGAGTTTGGGAGCCAAATGGATTTTTGACTGTAGAGGAAGTAACAGTACATCCGTCTAGTTGCAAATTGTAATCCAAGAGATTCTGTGTACTGCTTTTTGGTCCAATAAGTAATATCTCTGTCTCATCCGAATTCAATAGGAGAAAATTATTGGTCATCCAATCTTTTACATTTTTAATACACTCTGTTAGCTTAGATAATTTAGAAGTTTCATCTGGTCTTGTTGAGATATATAGTTGAGTATCATCAGCACTTACATCTTCAAAACATTTTTTACAGTGATAAAATTTTTTAAGTCTACTTTATTTTTATTGTTTATTCCAATTATTGTCAATGGAATAGCTTTAGCTGACAGCCAAACTTCTGTACAACAAGGAGGAGTGGAACAGCAGTGGTCGGCCCAAGTCTTCATACGAGCCCCAGATCTCATCACAACATGCCCAACCAGTCTCCACGTACTGTGACATTGCTGGATGAAGGCTTCTGATGAAGGAACAGCCATCCCTGGCTCCAGGGCCAAGTCAGTCACAAAATCCAAGGCAACATGTGACCAGAGCTGGAGTAACCCAGCTGGATTCTGGTTAAGCTCCTTACCCCAGACACAAATTAAGCAAGCCAAAACAAAACCCCGTACATCCTGGTCCATAGTGGGCCACTGGAACTACTGTCTTACAAAAGTTATGGTGCCCCTAACACCTGGGTGGCAGGTGTACCAGGTACCACCTCCGGAATCGGCACAGAACGCTGCGCCTCCTGCACTAGTAACTCAATCTCCCAAGGCACCACAGTGACCACCCACTAACTAGGAATAATGGTGTCCTAAAAGAGTCACCACACCTGCAAAACTGGTGGGAGAGCGCTTCGAGCTTGGTATTACTGGACTCGGGTCAGTAGGAAAAGGTAAAGAACCTTCTGAAAAGAGGGCACAGTGGGCCTGCCACAAGTTTAACCATTTAGAAGATCGAATATACTCAACATTTTCATGGTCATCCAGACCAAAAGGTGTTCTGTATATATATATATATATATATATATGGCTCTAAGGACCCAATATCCTGACTATTTTGGAATGTAAATTTTTTTTGTTTTACAAAGCATTACTTATGCCCAGATGGAAATGTGTAACCACACACACACACACGCACACACACACACAAACAGAGACACAGACACACACACACACACACACATATATATATATATATATATATATATATATATTACATTGTCCGGACCTCCACTGGGAAGGAAATATAGAGGCCGGAACTCTTGGAACTTTAATTGCCCTGTGCACCAATACCCCTGGTGTAGACAAAAAAGCACAACTTCAGGGAGTCAAAGACAGGCTGAGCCTGGGCAGGGCTAGGGAACACTTCTCTGCCTTAACAAACAATTCTTGAGTAATCATTGCAGCACTCGCTAGACATGCTCAGTATGTACCTGGAGAGACTGGGAGAAAATGAAAATATTATCTAAGTACACAAACTTATTAACCATGTCCCTGAGCACGTGGTTGATGAGTGTGTTGAAGACGGCTGGGGCATTAAGTAGGCCAAAAGGCATCAGCTGATATTCAAAATGCCCTGCCTTAAATTTTCCACTAATTCTCCTTCCAAATCTGCACCATATGATATTCTTTGCAAAGATCCATCTTTGTAAAAACGGTCGCATTCTGCAGCAACTTGAAGGTTGAAGACATCAGCGGCAATGGGTACCGGTTCTTAACAATGATATCATTCAACCCCGATAGTCAATGCCTGCTTTCACTCCACAAAAAATAAAAATCCTGCACCGGCCAGGGACGGAGAAGGGTGGATAAAGCTGGCTGCGACCAACTGTTGAATGTACCTGTCCATTACCTCCTGCTCAGGTGCAGAGTAGGAGTAAAGTTTCCAATGAGGTGGGAAGTGCCAGGTAGAAGATCTGTCACACAGTCATGTGGGTGGTGCAGAGGAAGGGATACAACCCTAGACTTGCTGAACAGTGCCAGGTCATGGTGGGGCTCTAGAGAGATCAGTGGGCTCCATCTTTAAAACAGAAAGAGAGCAAACAAGAGACAGATCCGAGCCAAAACGAGAGGAGCTTCAAGAGATAACATAGTTGCCAGCCCTGGGGTCTGTTCTTTGTATGTGGATTACTCAGTTAGCTGGATTTTATTGTTGGCGATTTGACATGATCCAGAATTGTTAGGCTCTTCGAAGCTTATTCTGCCTGGGAGCAGGCTTATTTCATGTAAACAGGATTAGATTGTATAATTTTAAGTGAAGGTGATACTGAAAGTCTGTCCCAGCCGCTGCTGTTATTAAACCAGGAATTGTTTCTTTTAAAGATAATAATTTTTAAATTATTTTCTAAATAATAAAAATGCTGCATAATCTATAATAATAGACACAACCAATTTTACTCATTGAGAGATTTATTTGTGAAGGAACAATTATCTCATAATTTTATTGCAGTCATACACATTACATACAGTTTGCAGTGCATTAATTTGAACAATGAGCTTTTATGCAGGTGGCTTTGATGAATCACAGGCTCACTTTTCAAATCTCAAAATGCTTTTATGTTGCACAATTAAACACAATTTAACTTTTCAATTTAACAATTTAAGTCACTTATGTCTTAAGATGGATCTTATGTATTAAGAAACTTTAATGCTGTCACATATAACAAATCCACTTCAAAATGAAATGAATTACAATAATTTTGACATTGAAAAATGCAAATCCTGTACAAATACTAGAAATGGTGAAAAATAATTGAGAATCATTTAAAAATGGTTACACATTTTATTTATCTATTAGATCTTTAATGTCATTTTACTCGTTAGGTTGTTTCCTTAATCTTAATTATATGATGTCATAACATTGCTGTCTTGCCACCAGCCAATCACTGCATTGCTGATCGTGGATTCGAGTATCGATATATCTTTCCACTGAACCTGTCAGTATGCACTAAACTCTGACAACTTAATCCAGATCTTTTAATCAAATCCACTAAAGATGGGCTCACACTACATGAGTTTTAGGCCGATTAATCCCCGATTTTCCCCTCCTGAGAATCTGAGAAAAAATCTTGTCGAAGACCTTGGTCGCTTCCGATGTTCGGCACGGATTATCTGGTAAACTGAGGCATTTACAGATCGAATCTTCCACCTCCCGATTGGGGCCTCCCAGATCATATCAAACATGTTTGATATTTAGGATTTTAAATCGGGATGATCACTGCTGTGTTTACATCAGTACTGTCACAATAGCCAATGCGCGACCGCAAAACAAGCTGCTGTACAGGTCCGTTGGATAATGGAGATGGAGGAAACTGGAAGCCCACGTGTCGACCAACATGGACACCTGATGACGGGAATTCTTCCAGCTAATGACAACAGCAAGAGAGTCCTTAGAGAAGAGGCCTTGACCAATGGGCCATGCACTGAACCTAAATAAAACATAACAAGGAAAAGGAAACACAAGGCCTAAAAAAGGCAAAAAGACACGCTGGGGGCATGTCCGCTGTCGGTGCTAAAGCCACTCCCAATTGCGGGAAAGCTGCCATCTATCTCGACTGTCAAATACAACCTGAATGGATGCTCCCTCTAGCAGCTTAATTTAAATAAGGAGACTGACCTGTTTTGTAAATTATCGCAACCAAGTAATATGCATTTACGTGACAAAGGCATAGCTAGCTAGAAAACGTCTCTGGTGACTGTCATAACCTCGGTTCCCTGGGAGTGGGAACGAAACATTTCGATAATCGCTGTGGGAACTCATCCCCTTCTCCAATTTTCTGAATCCTTATAGGATAACGCCAGTTTAATAAACTGGCCAATTCTCTCTACTTTTGCAAATAGCATGCACATACTGCACCAAAGAACATCTTTTGCTCAGGTATACTGAATTTGTATATTTAGCTAAAATGAACGAAGTGACTGCACTGAACACAAGGCAGAACAGCAACGTAATAAGCACATGAAAAGCACATAGACCTGTACATCGTCATCAGCTATATGTGGTAGCAACTAGTACAAAGCACATATATAAAAATGTAGATAGTCCAGCACAGTGTCAACAGCACACGCGTTGACAAATTGTGCTTAATGCAAGTATAGCAATAGTACAAAGCACATAATAAAAATGTACATAGTCCTGCACAGTGTCAACAGCACACGTGGTAACAAACTGTGCTCAATGCAAGTATAGCAATAGTACAAATCACATAATACAAATGTACATAGTCCTGCACAGTGCCAACAGCACATGTGGTAACAAACTGTTCTCAATGCAAGTATAGCGATAACTAGAAAGACAAGTGAGGCTAGTGACTCACCGAGTGTGGTTGAGATGCCAGGGCGCACGTCCAACTTGTAAAACCTGGCGAAAGTATTCTGTGAAGACCAGCCACCTGGAAAACATACAGTATATCCTGAATAGACGTGCCTTTAGACCAGGCCCATAAAGAGGCAAAAGCTCACATTGTATGGATTCTGATGTTAAGAGGGCATTCCTGGCTCACATAAGCTAACACGATAGCATCCGCTATCCAGTGAGAAAGCCTCTGCTTAGATACTGTTCGTCCCTTAGCACCAGTGGTGGACGAAGTACACAAATCAAGTACTTGAGTAAAAGTACAGATCCGTATAATAAAATATTATAGATAGGCGGAATCACGCTGAATGACAGACACACAGAAGCGCTGTCTCGGCCACGTGCCCGTGCGATCCCAGTTCTGCGATCAGTTCTGCCTGCGCCTTAATTGTTAAATACACACACAGCTGTCAAAATGTCAATACTCGTGTGGAGTATCTCATGTAAATACAGTCGGTTATGGCTTAAGTGAACATAAACAGGTGGGTGAAAACCGGATGTGTGTCAGTATATTATATTAATTCGGTCTTAAAGGGACAGCAGCCTAATTAAACTTTAAGGGGGTCTGAATACTTTCCGTACCCACTGTATATAAATGTAGATATCATGAAATAAAATGTATCTTCTGTCAGGGATTCTGTTCCTCGAGAGTATATCCGCTTTGCGATTTAGGAGATTTAGGAGAGTGCACGTCGCCTTTGTGATTTATGTACAAAACCACAGACATGTTGTCGGAGCGAATCAGCACATGTCAAGCCCGTAGGGCTAAGGACACCGCCTTCGGTTCCAAGTGGTTTATGTGCCAACTGCTCTGAGACTCTGACAACAGGCCTGAAGTCGGCATGCCCTTGCACACTGCTCCCCAGCCTGAAGTTGACGCATCTGTCGTAAAACTGTTTAACGATCGTACTCCACAGTTCAGTACTACATACTGTAGTTCACAGTCTTTGTTGTCTCATTAATGTTAATCAAACAACAAAAGATGTTAAATAAATTATACCTGTTAAACCTACTGTATTAGAAAAAACAAGTTTATTTAATATTTAATGTATATCTATTGTATTTTTCTTATGGTTTGTCATTTGCTTTATTTTTATATAAAAAATAACTATGCACGTGTGTGTATGTAGGCTATATGTGTATGTATCCACTTAAGCTCGGGGCGTTTTTTGGTATTTTCGCCTAAATTTAACATACTCAAATTCAAATGTTTACCCTGCACACATACAATGGAGGAAATGAAAAAAAATGGTT
>NW_015557090.1:525067-536003 GCF_001515605.1 Sinocyclocheilus anshuiensis | reverse complement strand
TTAGCAAATGGCTGCAATATAACAAAGAGTGAAAAATTTAAGGGGGTCTGAATACTTTCCGTACCCACTGTATATAAATGTAGATATCATGAAATAAAATGTATCTTCTGTCAGGGATTCTGTTCCTCGAGAGTATATCCGCTTTGCGATTTAGGAGATTTAGGAGAGTGCACGTCGCCTTTGTGATTTATGTACAAAACCACAGACATGTTGTCAGAGCGAATCAGCACATGTCAAGCCCGTAGGGCTAAGGACACCGCCTTCGGTTCCAAGTGGTTTATGTGCCAACTGCTCTGAGACTCTGACAACAGGCCTGAAGTCGGCATGCCCTTGCACACTGCTCCCCAGCCTGAAGTTGACGCATCTGTCGTAAAACTGTTTAACGATCGTACTCCACAATTCAGTACTACATACTGTAGTTCACAGTCTTTGTAACATGTTTTCAGCAATACATTTCTAACATTTAGAATGTGTTTAGAAACAATTCTCTGAATTGCCTGAACACGGACTTTAATAGTTATAAAGTATGCTCCATATTCTATATGCAAGTATGCAATTTCTTGTTTATTTTATTTTGGGGTGATATGTACATTTCATACAATCCCATTCAATATAAATTAGTTTGAGTTAAAAATAAAACAGGGTTAAGAACAAATTCATGTGCGTACGCACCTGTTGTGAATCTTTGTGTGAGTGCGAATGATGCACACATTTATGAGTGAATTATTTTTTTCTTTATTTTCCATGCTGGTGCATCAGCATCATATCAGGAAGGGTCTCCCTGCCCTCACCGTGGAGATTTGATGTGAGTGAAGAAGATCCTTCTCTCATTCTGGAACACAAAGCAATCAACGGCTTCTTAAAGAATCCCTGGTGCTCTCTAAGATACACTTAACCCCGAGATATCTTTGTTTTCACCATAAGGAATCAACACAACATGAGAGTGGGCTGTGAAATATGAAGTAATGTCTGGCAGAATCTTAAAATAGCTGGTCTGTGGAAGGCTGCTGGGGTTGAGGAGGGATTTCTCCTCATGTGGGAGTTTCTCTGCAGCATTTCCTCTGTGTACACCTCCGGCTGGATCTTCTGCAGCAGAGACACTCAAGTGATTAAAATATGTTGCAGACACCAATGTGAAGGGAATGGCTATAGGCTTCTTCTGACGCAATGTTTATTCTCAGAGTAAACATCTGCAGAAATGCCCATGGTGTTACATTCTGGGGGAGTCTGAAGGCTTTTGAAAAGGCTAAACAGGAATACAGAGATGGAAGAGAGAATTTTGAATTGTACACATGGGTGTAAGTTTATATAATCTAAATTGGTGTGCTGTGGATTGCATCAAAATATTATTTTTGTAGGTCTACTTAAACAGACATGAGCTAAATTATCTTGCATCTAACACCATGCATTGAATTTGTATGATGACACGAAGAAAAAATAATTTAGCTTCATAAATTACATAGATACTGATACAAATTGAAGAATAGTAGCCTACACAATATCAGAAGTGCATTGTGAGTTTCTGCTTATGTACTGCGAGCGGTTAATGGAAAAACAGGAGTGGATCTAGTGACAAAACGCTTTGAAGGAAGGAATATTCCAGGTTCGGATTCCACTCACAACCATCAGCCTACTGTAAACAGTTAGCCTAGAGGTGATAACAAAAAAAGCCATTTGGAAATTCTACTATAATTTAGAACCAGCAGTAGAATGTCAGATACAAGGTGCAATAAATAATTACTTATTATTAATGAGCATAATAAACCATTCTTCATCAATATAGGCTAGTTAATTACGCATAGCTAAATTATATTTACAGTTGCCAATTAGCTTAGCAACGTTTTTCCCTATTACTTTTTTTTTATTATTATTTATACTGTTTAAATAAAATTGTATTTGTATTTACAGAATGTTTTTATTTATTTATATAAAGTTGTACAGCAGTATTACCTAATTGCAACCAAAATACAACTCTGTGAAAAGTTGTAAAAACGTTTTGTGTTTGATGTCTATTCAGAGCTCATCAAATTAGAAAGTCTCGGTTTTATAATTCAGAATCGGCTTCGTGTGAATTAAATTATGTCAAAATTGGCGTTTTCAAATCCTAGTAAATAGTGTCACACAAATATAATTCTGGTGATAGTTTATTGAGTCAGGCTGCTATGAAGCGGCGCTAATGATGAGAGGACAGAGACGCAGCTCTCGTCATTACTGTTGGAATAAAAGAGGACAGTAATATTTCAGACAGAATAAGGGAGGAGATTTGCCGTCGGCTCTCCTATTGGCTTAGTGCAACCGTGATGACATTGAGGAGACGGCTTTATACTGTATAAAGCTCCCTGAGAGTGAGGAAACCACTGTGAACTCCTTACAGCTGAAGTGCGCCAAGGAAAACCCGTGAGATAACACTGAACCATGAGTGAGGTAAGTGCACCTCTAGGTTTACCGTATCCAGATGAGATTTAACGCAGATCTTTGCAACAGATGTTGATTATATAATATGCATAATAGCTTTCGGCATCTTAATTTCTTTTGGGTGCTGCAGTGTGTTGCTGTGAGTCCTCGCTTAGAGTGTTTGATTCACTTTAGCCTTCTGTACCCACGAATCTTTTCGAATCTGTTCGATGTTTACGTAAAATAACCAGTGTTGGGGAAAGTTACTTTTAAAAGTAATGCACAACAATATTGCGTTACTTCCCAAAAAAAGTAACTAATTACGTTACTTCGTTACTTTTGTATGTAAAGTAATGCGTTACGTTACTTTTGCGTTACTTTTTAAATCTGGGCTGGGCTTGCTTGTTTGCTTTTAATATAAAAAGTTCTATTTTTGGCAAATGTAAAAGCCCTATATTTATCTATCATCATAAATATAGAGAAACTGGGGCTATAGATCTCTTACTTTTGTTTTGGAATCTCCATTTCTGTATAAACATAATTATAAGCTTTAGCTATATAAAGGCATTGAATATTTCCACCCTTATTGCCCTGGAGAAAGTGATACAGTTCATTAAACACACAGTGACCTTTTGCAACACCATCACTCAGTAGCAGGGCAAGTTATAGCAATTGGAACATTCCCTTAAATGGCATATTTTATAGGCTTTTTATAGGCAGTTCAGTAAAATCTGGACAATAACCTAAATAATGAAGCACAAAATAATTAATCAGCAGCAAAAATGGAACATGCAAAAACATCAAAACATTTTTTTGACCAACAGATGTCACAATTAATCAAGTGATTAATTCATAAAATCACAACTTTAACAAACATGTGACAAGTTGCCCCGATGTGCCATTTATAAAAATACCCTGAGAACACAACTCAACCTTTTGTTAAAAATTAATGTATGCCAGTGTGGTTTTTAACACTGTAAATGTTTTTTTTTTTTTTAAATAAAAATATTTTGCTGTTTTAGTTGCATTTTTTAATGTTTACATTTGAAACTATAGCCTTCGTGAACTAATAGCCTATTAGCAGCTTTAATTTGATGATTAAATACATTCTCTTTCCACATATTGCAGTCTACCTCAATTTGCGGATTGCTGGTCTGTTCTGTGTTGCAGACAGCATGGAAAAAATAAAGCTAAAAGCAAGTAATAAAATCGTCCATATGTTGGGATAAAAATAATTGCTACACAGAATACATAGCTTTTATTTCATGTATATGCATTTCAGTTGGCAAACGCTGATCTGTTTCATTAGGACATCTCATCCATTTCAGAATACCTGCTGGACATGAGCAGTGTCCAGTTACGTTTTTCTGGACTTTTGCCTTTGGTTATTGAGATTTGTATGCATCAAGAGGGCTGAAAGCATGTAGTTTGCATGCTTGTTGTGTTGAGTACAGCATAATCTCAGTGATTCTCTCTCAGTAAATAGTTAATACATTTCTAGAGAGGAAGTGCTAATTAACTTCAAAGCCATCTACTGTAGAAGTGGTGCAGTTGTGACATCTTTCTCCAGCAACATGAGCTAGGTGTGTGCGTTTTCTTGATGTTATTTTCTGTGACCTGCAATGCTTTTAAACATGATTTAACATAGGCCAAATTTAACATAGAGAGGGATGCTAATTATGAGAGAGGAAATTAGCATAAACTCAACCCTGATTTAAGCAGTCAGGTCATTACGATGCGTTCAGATGCTTCAAAGTATTAGAGTGTTTAATATCTAAAGAAAAAGCCCAATTACTATGAGAGCTGTGATCAAGCACCATATGTCACATCTTCTCATTAGCTTTCATTCTGCCTTTTCTTGTAGAAAATTTAGTAGCAGAAAGATTGTTTATTTATTTTCCAAATATTTTTTGTAATAATGTTTCTCTCAGACACTGTACGGAGCGCCTCTGCCTCTAAAAGGAAGATAAAAACATGATCTTTTTACTCTCTCAATAGAACATTATAAAACATTATTAACAGTTTAATAACAGTTGAAAGGAGGAAAATATAATATTACCTATAAACATACAGCTTTTTAGGCATTGTTTTAATTTACTGTATTGTGGCCTTTCTAAAACAACTACATAATACTTAACAATAGTTAACAGATGGATTTAATACAGGTAATGTTAATATAATAAAAACCATAACAATGACAGCAATGTGACAATATGAAAACCTGTAATAGACATAATGGTAATGCACAGTTTTGGAATTGAAAAAGAACAAATAATCTTATAATTTACTGTAAAAAAATAAAACAATAATAATAGTAATGATAATAATATAAATAAATTGACATTCCCAGAATTCCCCGTGTGACACTTTACATTTTTTAATTAAGTACAGTTTTGTTAAAGTAGATTAGGGTTTTATGTTACATTTTATGTTGTTAAATAATATTAATTGCATTATTTTATTGTCATGTGTGTTATGATGCTTCCAATGTTGCTACAATATTTTTTTTACAGTTAAATTTTGGCTACCACATTTACTGTTTTTTCCCCATAATTACTTTTTTTTTAAATAATGTATATAATTTTTGATACTATGTCAATTATGTCAGTTTATCAGCACGCATACATAAGTTAGTTTTAATAAACTGGAATAAAATGGAAATCATAGGGCCCTGTGAATATAGTCATCACATGAGCAGAGCAGGAGAGCACAGATTGTGGATAGATCAAGAGCCACACAGCACATTTAATCTGATTTTGACAACTCTTGAAAAACTGCCCACATTACTCATTTCAAAATGGTCTCCTCGTTTCTCATCTAATTCATCTCTGACCTCTCCACACGTCAATTCTCTCACACTGGATTGCTTTATGACACTCAAAAGGCCTACTACATTTCTCGAAGAAGCACAACGGGATGTCAGAAATCTGATTTCTGATTTCCGAGTTCTACTGCAGGTTTGAAAAGACACCCCACACCCGCCCTGAACACCTAATTCCTCGTATGTGTAAACATACCTGGCAATAAAGCTCATTCTGATTCTGATTCTGATTCTGATTGGACATGTGCTGCCATGAGCAAGAATGTGCCGCTGCATCCAATCTCCCCGCATTTGCCACCAACTGTCTTTGTTCCTTGCAACTGTCTGATGTGTTCTCATTCTGCCTGTCTTTAGTGAATATGGAAGCCGGCTTTCATAATACACTTGACAAGCATTTGTGCACTTCACAACAATTGTGATGTTTACTAATGTTTGACTAATGGTACTAAAAGGAGATGAAATAATAGCTAGTTGTGAAGAATAAGATATAAAATATCTTAGCTTAAATCTAATAGTTATTATCGTATACCTGTACAGTATAAAATAAAATCTAAATGTTTATATTTATATTTATATAAAGGAATTATTTGACTGAGATGTGACTTGTTTGAATAAAAGAATGAGAATAATAATAGTATGAAACATGAGAATGATAATAAACATAAAAATACAATAAAAAAACAAAAACTGTGTTAAAAACAAATGGAACTGGAACATGAATGACATAAGACTAAAAAAAAAAAGACTAACACAGACAGGAGACTTTTCTTTCTTGTTTCAGAAGTTCACCTCATGTCACTCTAGTGAAGGATTTACTTTTTTGCCAATTACAAGTTAAGAAATCACTGTTATTCCATTTATTTCCTCTTTTCGTAAATCTCCAAAGCATAAGCTGTTTCTTTGAACAGTTGCAAATGAAGTAGTCCAACTGCCAGGCAAAGCCACAGAAAATTTTTAGTTTGGCCGAAGGCATCAACACATCAGCATATTAAGAAGCTTAAGCAAACTGTTTTGTTATCCAAGCTGGATTATGTGAACTTTGCAGTATCCTTCTTATAGCTCTGCATGTTTGGTGGTGCTTGTGAAGGCAATCGTCACTATAGCTATTGCCCATACTGAGGGTTAGGGATTCGTGCAAACCCTTAACCCCAAGTATTAAAATTCCTGGAACATCTGTACTATGAATGATGCTTCAAATCATGTGGCTTGTTGAGGAAATATGTGCTATGACTTTATTGTAACCACATAGCAACATACTAATAACCACTCGGAAAACCTTAGCGACCGAATATAGCAGCACCCTACAAGCAAATTAGTGGTCGACCGATATATCGGCCGATATTTGGCATTTTTCAAATATCGGCATCGGTCGATAAGTTTTTCTGTTTGGTCGATGCGTTCGAAACTTTATTTTGACGGCGCGACGGACTTTTATTTTGACGGCGCCGAGAACGGCAGCGCCTGAGCATACAGTGCTCACATTAATTTCTCCCTCTTGTTTGCTGTCGTCGTTAACAGTTCTGTCTAATACGGATAAAAGTGTGTCTAATAATCTGATAGAAATGTTAAACAAAGGAATTCAGTGCCCTGTTGGTTACAGTGTTTACTTCCTTTTTAATTATATTTTTATTAAATATTTATTTATTTGTGAAAAATACTCTAAAATATAAGTATGTTTATTTTATACATTTATTTTTTAATCCATTTTCAAATGATTTCAAATTTCTTGAATATTAATTAAAATAAATACAATTATATCGGCTTATATCGGCCACCCTGCTTTTCAAGATATCGGCATCGGCTGTCAAAACACATATCAGTCGACCACTAAAGCAAATGTAAAACAAAAGGTTTCTTGAACTCAATGTGCATTTTCAGCTTGAATATGATTTTAAGTTAAAGTGCAAAATGTCACTGTAATAGCTGCATAACCAAATGAATGCCTAAAGAACAAGGACCAAAGCATATTTACAGATCTGGTTCTATAATATTTGCTATGCTTATTAGATGCTGCTTTGTTCCATATTACAGCATGGTGAAAGGAAGTACATAAAAAAAACTATGAATATTTGAATGGTCATTTACTTCAATAAATGGGTCATAAATCACATTCACAATCTACAGAGTGCATTACAGATTGACAGACTAAGTATTGTAATGCGAATAAATTGTCCCTGTAATGTGTTAGTTTTGGTTTGACTACTGAGGCAGTATACATCAATTGCATAAGCTCTTGGCTCTGGGTATATAAGATTCCCAGCCGACTGTACAGCAACTTGCACATGCAATGTAAATATGTTAATTAAATCGATAAAACAAACTGACAACTTTATTAAGCCCCTTGATGGTGAGAAGTGAATTGAAAGGTGATAGCAGAACCTTTAGTCAATTGAACAATAAACTGGGTAGAAACAGTTTTAATAAATCTCTCCTCGCCAGGGACGTGGTGCTAGCTTGATTGATTTAGCCTGTTATTTTTAAGAAATGCTTCTGCTGGTATGCTCTGTGCCCTACATTATAAAAGAAATTATATAAATAATTTGTGTTTTTTTTCCACTAAATATGTTTTTGCACCAAAAAAACAGTATATTATAGACCCCTTTTCAGTTAGTAAACATTGTGACCTTTTTTTTATGGGCGGAGCTTAGATGGAGACAGAAAGATTCCCCTGACTGCTTCACTAACGCTAGCTTAGCAGGTTTTGTTTGCTTGTTTTGAACAATGATTGGATAAAATTCGATTTTATCTTAATATGTAATGTCACTCACTGTCCGGGATTGTGATTGTTATTTGAAAATAACAGAAGGAACCAGATTGGCTGACTCATTCACACTCACTCAATGGATGGACGATCTGACAGGAGTGGCCTGACACACCTACCAGATAGAGCAACCGAGCGTGTATAGTAAATAGAAACTGAGGGGATATAAATCTTTAGATGCCTATAACTATGTACTAACAGTGGCAATTGTAAGCAAATGCAACTACTTGAACACACACCTGACACATAACATGGGCACATATGGCAATTGTAGAAAGCGAGACGACAATGTTTCCTTTTCCGTTTCCTTTATGTTTAGTCAATGATGTTAGTAAACTTGTTCCCCAATTTCTGATTAGGTGGGCATGCATGAGAAATCTTTAGACTTGTAACCAAACCATAATCCATACCAACAAAAGACAATAGTTTATATAAGCTTAACTGATATGAAGTGTGCGCTGCAAACACGAGCATTTTTGATGATCGTTTCTGTCCAGTCTGCTTGTTTTATTGCCTTTAACCACAGCTGTCGTCAGTTTTTTGTCTGGCAATGGCAGCAGTTCTGCGATAAAATTTCAATTTGGAGCCTGTACTCCATCGATTCTGACACTCAACAACACAAGAAGATGACATTTTAAGCTCCTTATGTAGCCGATTCTGTGCTGGTTTTTATTGGCCACCTCTAGTTATCCCTTTGTTTTCCCTCCAGCTAATGCTGTGACGTAATTGTGACGTCGGCACTAAAAGGGTCTATTGAGATTGACCACTGGTGTTATAATCACTGGGAGGAACTGGAATGCCCAACATGGCGACTCTAGTAAAGTAAGTCCCGCCTTCCAAATAAAAGAACCTATCATCAATCGGCAAAGTCACCCACTGGTCTTTACATGAGACCTATGCACAGCCTTTGCTTTACACTGCACTTGCATATTCGCTGGAGCATTACTTTACTCAAGATGTAGGTGCTACATGCAGCCAAGAAAAGCAGGTTTGGCAAACACTGCAGTTTCAGTGATGGTACTGAATGGAAACAATATGACACTTGTGTATATACTGATCTGCCACAACATTAATACCTCCTGCTTAATATTGTGTAGATCCCCCTTGTGCTGACAAAACCGCTCTGATGCATCAAGGCATGAACTGCACAATGCCTTTGAATGTATCCTGGGGTATCTGGCACCAAGACATTAGCAGCAGATCTTTTAAGTCCTGCAAATTGCAAGGTGGGGCCTCCATGGATTGGATTTGTTGGTCCAGCACATCCCATAGATGCTGAATCAGATTGATATCAGGGGAATTTGGAGGCCAAGGCAACACCTTGAACTTTTTGTCATGTAACTCAAACCATTCCTGAACAATGTTTGCAGTGTGGCAAGAGGGTGCATTGTCCTGCTGAAAGAGGCCACTGCCATCAGGGAACACCACTGCCATGTTGCCCGGAACATAACACTGCCTCTGCCAACCTGCTTTCTTCCCGTAGTGCATCCTGCTGCCCTGTCTTCCCCAAATAATTGATGTACATGCACCTGTCCATCCAACTGATTTACAAGAAAACGTGATTCATTAGTTCAGGCAACCTTCTTCCATTGCTCCATGGTCCAGTTCTCATGCTCACGCGCCTATAGTAGGTGCTTTTGGAGGTGGACAAGGGTCATCATTGGCACTCTGACCAGTCTGTGGCTATGCAACCCAATACGCAGTAAACTGATGCACTGTGTGTTCTGACACATTTCTATCATGGGCAGCATAAGTTTTTCAGCAATTTATGCTACAGTAGTTCTTTTGTGTGATCAGACCAGATAGGCTAGCTTTCGCTCCCCACATGTATCAGTGAGACTTGGGCATTCATGACCCTGGTGCCGGTTCACTGTTTGTCCTTCCGTGTATCTCTTTTGGTAGGTTCTTACCACTAAATACCGGGAACATCTCACAGGACTTGCCACCTTGAAGAAGTACTGACCCAGTCGTCTACTCCAAGGGTGGCCATCGTCTGTCCTGGAGAGCAACAGACCTGCAAAGTGTTGTTCCAACCTTGATAAAAACTCACCTGCCTGTAGCTTTCTAGTAAACCTTAGACCTTAATTAGCTTGTTCATGCGTGTTTGATTTGGGTTGGAGCGGAACTCTGCAGGACTGTGGCTCTCCAGGTCCGACGTTGGTCACCCCTGGTCTAGACATCACTATTTGGCCCTTATCAAAGTCTACAGATCTTTTCGCTTGTCAATTTTCACTGCTCCCTGACTCTTCACTTGCTGTCTAATATATTCCACCCCTTGACAGCTGTCATTTTAATACACGAGTTTCACAATTTGAGTTGAATTACTGAAATAAATGAACTTTTCCACGACATTCAAATTTATTGAGATGCACCTGTAATCAATATTATTCACTTCAGCTGTCAATGGTATTAATGTTATGACTGATCAGTGAATATATGGTACTTATTATATACCAATATAATTACTGTACATGGTACTCCAAGGTACAACATCATATTACCATTATACATGTCTAAACAACATAGTAATAGCTGTTTTTGACAGTGAAGGAATGTTAGGAGTAAAAGAATGAAAACTGGAGATCTCTGTAAAGAATTATTTTCTGGTTTACTTACTCTTCCTCACTGATAGTGAACATGGAAAACAACTACAACAACAACAAAGAGGCTCACCTGGAATTCACCTGAAAAAAAGAAAAAAAAAAGGCATTTCACTTAAAATGTTACCATTAACATCATTCTAAGCTATTGCACCATGCCCTGATCCAAGACCCGAGTAATTTAACATTGATGATAATTACAGCTATTAGCAAAAGTGAATAGGGCATTGCTGGTGAATTATCCAAGATTTCCCTCGACGTTCAGTAACTATATGAGAGAATTGAGGAACTAAATAGTATGTGAAATGAAAACCGGGGATATTTCTAGTTCAACGGTCAAAATCTCTCTCTCTGTCTCAA
>NW_015557090.1:523434-524659 GCF_001515605.1 Sinocyclocheilus anshuiensis | reverse complement strand
TATACACACACACACACACACACACACACACACACACACACCAGTTCTTTCTGGTCCGCGAATCTGACTGGCTGAGATCCTTTTCCAGCAGTGCAATATTCTAGTGATAACAGAACTCAAACCGTTTCACCGTTTGTATCAATCCGCCTGCAGTATATCTCAGACCGAGTGTCATGGCGGATGCCCAAATACACTTTAATTTGAAAAATAATACCGTTTTTGTGTCATAGAATGTAGTTTTAAGAGTTTTTTTAGGTGAGAATATAGTTGTTTAGACTTTAAAATATGTGTTTTTTTAATAAAGATAACATCGATTTGAAAATTTGCTTCAATGTTTTTGGAGATGTGAGCTCCAGGGCGTCAGCGGCCGTTCAGCGCTCATGAACCTGCTGAGAGCAGCCTCACCTCGACCAGTTCTTCTGGAATTTGCAGGTGGCTCTGATATGTCTATAGTGGTTAAACATGAAATATAATTCATTTAGGGTAAATCTAACGGGTAGTCTTTAGTCTCATAAATCTATTATTTTTTCCAGAGCAAATAGTTTTGGCTGAGGGCATAACGTTATATTTTATATAAATATAATGTTGTATATCAGAGCGCTGCCTTTGCACTTTTGACTGAATTGCCTTGCAACATTTATGATAGCTGTTGTTGTTTATTAAATATTATTATTCAATAAATAGTATTTAT
Source organism: Sinocyclocheilus anshuiensis (assembly GCF_001515605.1). Lineage (NCBI taxonomy): Eukaryota > Metazoa > Chordata > Actinopteri > Cypriniformes > Cyprinidae > Sinocyclocheilus > Sinocyclocheilus anshuiensis. The sequence goes on along the minus strand of NW_015557090.1, from coordinate 523,968 downwards.
ATAAATAATAGTAGTATTTAATAATAGTATTTGGTATAGAGAAACGTTTTGTGTGTTCGTGATGGTGATTTTAGTTACATTGTTACACCATTAGATGGTGAATAGAGACTGTTTTTATGAGTGAGTCAGCAGTAAAAACTTTTATATCGAAAGAGACTGAAACGGTACTTTTAACAAAAGCTTGTAAGATGCAGCCAACAAATGCAGTGAGCAGCGCTGTCATCGGAAATCCCGCTTAACAGTTGAAAGGATAGCACGACAAAGATATCGCTTTCCTCAGCGTACATTCAAACTAATGTTTTTATGTGAATATGAGATTGAGCTGAAGAATGAATGCTGTATCTATCAGATGCAGGTAATCACACTCGCTCAGTCCATCTCTCTCATAATACTCTACTACTCTACATAATACAGTGAGCTTTAATACAGTAATATAATAAGCTTTTAATGAAGCAACTCAAAATTCTTTCATTGCTAGTTCTTTCATTAAAGTGACTTTTAGAATTAGTAACAAAGGCATGGGCTCAGCTGTTA
>NW_015557090.1:504471-522768 GCF_001515605.1 Sinocyclocheilus anshuiensis | reverse complement strand
CCCTCGCTCAGTCCATCTCTCTCTCTCTCTACTCGACTCCACATAATACTGCTTTTAATACAGTAATACAATAACCTTTTAATGAAGCAACTCAGCGTTCCTTCGTTACTAGTTCCAAAGTGATGTTTTCAAATTAGTAATGGATCTTGAGCTCAGCTGTTAAACTGTCAAACTGAGATTTGAATCTGTGGCAGAAGGAAGTAGTTCAAAAAGAAGGTAGTAGCACAAAAGAGGGTTTTAATAGGGTGACCATACATGCTCTTTTTCCTGGACACTTCCTGGCCAGGATTTCTATATTCCGATCACCGATCGGTCTGCGCAGCACTGCTTCAAGTCGAACGCAAGTGTGAAAACAGGAAAACAAAGCCAAACCTGGATATTTTAGGCAATAAAGAAATCCTGGCCAGGACATGTCTGGGAAAAAGAGCACGAATGGTCACCCTAGTTTTTAAAGACACTCCATTGTTGTCTCTTTTTTATTTACACACTTGTGCTGTCGAACTGTTGTATAAATGCAATATCACACTCGATATGAATGTATATCAGCATGACTGTGATTAGGCTGTAGCGGCCGAGTGCTGTAGGTATATATATATATAGCCAGGGCTGGACTGGGACAAAAAATCGGCCCTGGCATTTTTTGGTCCAGGCAGACCCCCCCCAATATATATATATATCTATATATATACAGTTATTTTAAATAGTAAAAATATTTCACTATATTACTGCTTTTGCTGTATTTTGGATAAAATAAATGCAGGCTTGGTGAGCAGAAGATAATTCTTTAAAAAACATTACAAATCTTACTGTTCAAATTTTTTTTAACTGGTAGCATAGATATGTATCATTGCATCTAGTTGTTTTGGATAAGAATAAAACGTCAGGTCCAACAATATCGTGTCTTTTTTTATTTAAATCTAGATTTATTTGCATTGGGCCATGGAAACCTCTATGACTTGACTTGACTTGGCCAAAAAAAATTGTCGGGGAGGAATTTACGTTTTATTAAAAAGTGTTTTCGTATTCTACACTCATGGCGTGCACACACATTAGGATAGGTTAGATGCCTGCCTCCACTGCAAGTCCCTATCAAGCACTTTACAGATTCAACTACTCTCTTCTTCTCCTCCTGCCTTGCTCTTTGGCCCGCATCACTCACCGCAGAGCAAGCCTGTTCTTGATAATGCTGCTGTGAACACGTGGGAAAAGCCGATGAGGAAGAAGTTGGGGTGAAGCGATCTTTATATAGGCGGAGCAAAATACTTAATCACTCTGTCTGTAGCGCATTGTGATTGGGTGGTTTACGCTGTCAATACAGGAGACAAACAAATGGGCCACTGGCTACTCGCTGTCCATGCGTGATGGTCCTTGGCAAAAAATAAATAAAAATCATTCTGTCGGCCCCTTAAGAGCGTCGGCCCACTGGGAAAATGCCCGGTATGCCCGATTACCAGTCCTGCCCTGTATATAGCCATATCGCACAGCTACGAGTGTATATGGAGACATTTATTGGGACAACTCCAGGTGGGAACAGGACACCATAAACTGGGACTGTCCTCAGAAAACATGGATACCTGGTCAGTCTATTATGTGTTAATGCTGATAATTAGTTACCTTTTGTTTAACTGACTAAATCAAAAGAGGTGATGCTGTTTAAAGTTAGTTGACTATTCAAAGGAGAAGTTTCCATAATGTAGGACAGGGGATCTGGTGACTTTATATTTACACACATGTTACAGTGCATATAGGCTACTGTACATGCAAAACACAGGGACTGCTTAAAACCATGATTCTTTTGATTTTTTATTATTTTTCCAGAAAATGAAAAGCAAACAAACACAAAAAGGCCTCTAAATCAACATGATCAAAACTTTGCTACATCTGTTGCACACAATCTACTTCAATGTTTTTTTTATAAACTAAACATGAGAATAAATTTTACATTACATTACAAATTTTACATTAGTGATGTTTCAAGATGAACATTTACTTGACTGAAGCAATTTACCTTTATTTGATTCTTCATACATAATTTTTTTGAAAAAAAATCGTTAAAACATGATTCAACAGGCTTTTATTTAAAAGTTTACTTGTTCTCAATCAATTTAAAAAAATGTAAAAATAATGAATTTCTTTACTAGTTACTTGAAAAAAGTAATCTGATTACGTAACGTAACTCACGTTACTTGCAATGCGTTACCCCCAAAACTGCATATCAGTACTTAAAGTGTACATATACCTAAAAAAGTGTACCTTTTGAAAAGGTACTGCCCCAGTGACCGCTTTTGCACTTTTTTTTTTTTCCGAGTGTACCTAACAAGTTACTGTTTGTTACATCTGAAGTCAACCTGGACATTCGTACAAAGTAAATGTTGTTTAAAGAAGAGAATTTCCCCTGTTTATTAAAAAGTTATAGTAAACATCAGATCAGAGGACAGTCACGTATTACAAAGTGCTCATTCTGAAATCAGAAAAAAATATATTTATGATTTATGCAAGGTATATGCACATATACCTTAATTTAATTACAGTTATGATTTCATTAACAACATGATTTTGAAGCAGTTAATGATTTAAACAATGGTTAAATTAATAATTCAAAAACATAAACATGTAACATTTCACTCCTATGGAAACTGTAAAAACACCATAGAATTTGTTTTGAAGAATCTGAAAAAGATATTGCTCAATCAGGAAATAAAATAATAGAAGCATCATAACTTATTCAGAGAAATAATGCTGACTGCGTACAGACTTAAAGACATGAAGCTTTATTTCTAAGAGGATGTATGGTAAACTTGGAATTTTAATACAATATAGTGTAATACATTAACAGAGACTTGTATTGTAATTTTTATAGTAAATTCAAATATATTTCTTCTACTAATACCAGATATATGTTCATGTTTAATATTTACTTAATAATTATTATGTACATAAAGACATACTTTGTGTTCAATCAGTTACCTGTGTCATCAGTGCGCAGCTGACACACCCACCTTAGCGATTTCAATATATCGCTTATCCTGCCCGAGAAGACCATAAACATTACAGATAACATCTGACGTAACCATTAATTTACATATCCTAAAAACTAGTCATGTGCCACTGATACGATGTAAATTGGGCAATTTTAACTTAAAGTTTTGGCTGTCAGTCAGTGATGCCCTCTGTCAGTGTGAATAACAATATGGCCGCTCGAACACTTCTGGTGGCTTCACTGCCTGATGGAAGTTTAGAATTCTATGAGCAATCTAGTAATTTATGTAGATCAGTGGTGACAACTGATGTTTACTGTGCATTTTATGTAAGTAGTACGTTATACTGTTATAAATATCTCATTGATTTACATTACAAGCAATCAGAATTCCATTCAATGGCCATTGCATATTTTCAGTTTGGGCCTCTGAATAAAACTATGGTGATTTTTCTTCTTGTGTGCGAACTCCATATTTTCACTATATCATAAAAACCTGATATATCAAACGGGCGGTTTCTTCATTAGGGTGATGCACCACCAAAGTGCGAAAGGGAGGGATTTTTTTCTGTCACATTCAACCACAGTTGTCACTGTTCTAGACTGTTCTGCCTCTGGATATATAGTCCAATCAGAGTCAAGTCAAGTCCTTTTTGGGCGATTTCACTCTGGCCGAGAATCGTCCCGAGTGTTCTCAGACTTTCATACAAAGACTTTTTATTGAACTGCAGGCACTGCAATGCAATCTTTATGAGTTCCAGGAGAGCTAGCACTAACATGCTTTCATCATCATACGTAACCTTGACTTGTGCGGCGATTGGTGGGAACAAACTTACCACTATTAATAAGAAACATGAAGTCAGGACTAGTCTGTATGGGCTCAATAAAGCAAACCAGTATCTCACCAGTAAAGTTTACATGGATGACAATTATAACGGAGCTAAAGATGATTACAGTGACATACATCAATCGTACACTATTAGACACGCAAGTCTGTTATTATTAATTTGCAAGCAACCTGTGTATGAGCATTCTCTGATAGCTTTTTGCACAAGCACATTTCAGTATGATAGCATGTCTGGCAGGTGTTTTATAATGGACACTCGCTGAAGAAGCATGTTTTTATAGGAGTTTGCTGCTGTCAGTGGTGTTTATATACATACGGGCATCAACACTCACTCTAACAGAGGAACTGTTCACTGGTCACATCGAGCCTCCTTCAGGTCGCCACATTCGAAAAATTTAGAATGTTTTTATTTACTTTTTTAATTTGTATTTTGCTCTGAATGGATTTGATGGAACCTGATACAGTCAGGTTAAGGCGACTGGTATAGTGGTCTGTTGGTGTCTCCGTGTGGTCCTCCTGTTTGGTATTGCAGCTTGAATTGTAGTTATTTCTATATGTATCTGCATCTGTATAGATAAATTGTGAATTATGAAAATAAAAAAAAGGTTTCAATTAGGGATGCACAGTATTATCGGAATGTTATCAAAATCGGCCAATAATGGCTTAAAATGCAAATATCGGCCCGATATGAAAAATGATGCTGATATGCCTTGCCGATAAGATGAGTAACTCTCATGTGCTCAGGGTGTGACAGCGATAAGATCACGTCAGCAGTGTGGTCATTCTTGAAGCAAACTTTTTCCTGAATGATGATTAGATTCACTGTTTTGAGCATTTAATTTGAGAATGCGAGTACAGAATGACGTGGTCGGTGTGCGATAGAGTCAACAGTTACTAGCAGCAGCAGTAGCAGCAACAGCCTCCCCGGGTCCTAAGGCCCTTCCGGTAAGCCCTTTTATTTACTTAGGGGGCGCTGTTGGCCTACTTGTAATAAAATGAAAGTAAAATACACAAATAACATTAAGATTATGTTTCTGATTAAATAAAGCATGATGTCATAAAATCACGAGTATGGTTTGATTTAAAGGTCAGAAGGTATAGCTTACGTGAATAAAAATCACAAACAAGACACTTGTAAATTAAATAATATATATATATATATACAGATTTATTCATTAATGTGTAATATGTTTTTTTTTCAAACGGATTATGAAAATTTAAATGCAAGGAGATTTTCAGAATTTGTACAACTCTTTTGCTTTAGACCATCTACAAATGTTAAATATTGAAATAAAATGTTAAGGATTGCTTTATAGTTACTTTATAGTTATTTTCAAAGCTTTCAATTTACTCTCTGTTCCTGAAACCACGCCTTCTTTCTTTGCGTGCACATTTGGGCGGCATTATGCAAATATTTATATATATATATATATATATACATACAGATGTATTCATTAATGTGTAATATGTTTTTTTATGAAAACTTCATTATGAAACTTAACTTATGATTATGAAAACTTAAATACAAGATGCTCTAAAAGATTTTCAGAATTTGTACAACTCTTTTGCTTTAGACCATCTACAAATGTTAAATATTCAAATAAAATGTTAAGGATTGCCTTATAGTTGCTTTATGGTTATTTTCAAAGCTCTCAATGTACTCTCATTATAAAATAACTTCACTGTTTATTTAATCCTCAAAAGTAAGTGTCTGTTAAAAACTAACCAAAATGAAAAAAATAATTTTATAATCTCTGTGCAGGAGAGACTTGGTGTTGTTTCCAAACAAAAGGAATTATATCGGTATCGGCATCAGCTATCGGCCAAAACGAGTTGAAAAATATCGGCATATCGGATATCGGCAAAAATTCAATATCGTGCATTCCTAGTTTTAAGAGTCATGTGACAGACACAGTGATGCTGCTCGTATGTATTTGCAGTACACAAGCCGCGATTAAGAAAGCTGACTCCACTGTGATGTGACCCTGTCTCTCTCTCACACACACACACACACAGTACGCAATACTCTACACGGCGCAAAACTCCGCATTTGAACAGTAAATAGCAAATAATTATGAAAACTTAAATACAAGATGCTCTAAAAGATTTTCAGAATTTGTACAACTCTTTTGCTTTAGACCATCTACAAATGTTAAATATTCAAATAAAATGTTAAGGATTGCCTTATAGTTGCTTTATGGTTATTTTCAAAGCTCTCAATGTACTCTCATTATAAAATAACTTCACTGTTTATTTAATCCTCAAAAGTAAGTGTCTGTTAAAAACTAACCAAAATGAAAAAAATAATTTTATAATCTCTGTGCAGGAGAGACTTGGTGTTGTTTCCAAACAAAAGGAATTATATCGGTATCGGCATCAGCTATCGGCCAAAACGAGTTGAAAAATATCGGCATATCGGATATCGGCAAAAATTCAATATCGTGCATCCCTAGTTTTAATTTATCTTGAAAAAAACTTGCAGAAATAAAGTTTTTGTGGGAATCATTCTCAATCTTGAACTTGGTAAAACATTACTGGTATTTAAAATACATTAATACATTTTAAAAATACAGTGCACTGAATAAAAAAAAGGTAAGATTGTTTTATGATTATAATTGTTGGTTAAAACAGTGAAAGACAAGACCAGTGATAAAGGTGATGTTAATCCTAATTTTATGCCAGGTAATAGTAGATATCAATAGTTTCCTAATAGTGTCCTCTTCAAAGAACATGCGATTTGTGCTTTTAGTGATTCACAAAAGGCAATGGGAGGAGATTTCCTAAGGGATCACTATCTTTATCTACAGTGGGTATAGAAAAGAATCACCCCCCTTTAAAATTATCACATTTTGTTGCTTTTGCAACTTATAATATCCAAGTGAAAGATATAACACCAACATGTCAGAAAAAAAAAAAAATCAGAATCACTGAGTTGGAAAAAGGATCACCCCCTCCTAAAAATGACTTGTAAACTCAATCAGGTGTAGCTAATCACCTTCAAAATGTGATTCTTTTACAAGGGGGTGGTTCTTTTCTATACCCACTGTATATGTGTCTAGCATATGTAACAGACTTTCATGTTTGCTGTCTCTCCTCTTGCCGTTTTTAAGAAGCTTTAGTTCAAGATAATTTCTTCTTGCACAAAAAGGAACGAGTAATCTGAATACAGTTTGAGTTTGTGGCCTAATTCCATGCGTCTTCCTTGCATTTTTAATTCACAGTGAAAGCCATGCAGAAGTTATGTAGTCTGCAATCTACAAGCTCCTAAAATAGCACTACAATGACGGTGGGGAATCACTTATTTATTCAGCTTATAATTCCATATTTTGTTTTCCATCTTTTACAACTGAAGAAACACACATATTGAGCAGTTCATCTTTATGAAACATACTGTAGATCAAAAATTTTGTAATAGATTCTGATAATTTGATTTAGCAGAATTTAAACTGACAACATAAAAGTTGACTTCATATAGAGCTTGAAAGAGAAGGGGCATATAATTTTCTAGCACCCAGTTGTTGTAGTTGTTTTTTTTGCTTTGTCGACTGGTTTGATGTGCAAACAGCAGTGTTTTGAGAGCCACATTGCTTACATGTTTAGGGGAATCAGGTTTCAGATTGTTTACTTATAGCAGTTTGTGCACACGAAGCTAGGATATGAGAATGTACAATATTGTAACATTGAAAAAAGTGCAAATTTCAGCTTTAAGGAAGCAGAATAAATGTTGTCATGACCCTAAAGTCTTTAGAGATAATGCATGAAAAATAGCATCTACACTGGATTCGAGACACTTTACTAGCATCCCGAAGACAAACTGGACACATTAGAATTTCCATGTTGATATACGTTGCTTTAAGGGAAAGATTTATTATTTTTACACTGCCTAGTTTGGGTTCTATACAATATATGTTTCTAGTTTTACTTTTGCATGAGGCAGGTTTGCTGTGTCTCTGAAGAGACAGGAGGTCAAGACTGAAAGTGCTGCTAACTTCAAAACAAACCCATCATGCGTGTGCATTGCACAACCTTGCTGTGTCAAGTCAGGTATCTAGGAGAGACCATCAGGCATCAATGTCAAGCATTTAATATTTATGGCAGGAAAATCTGCCTGTCTTCCATGGTTCTGAGTGAGCAACCAGCCTGAGGAAGCTGTCTCTGGGGTCCTGCTGTTCCCACAGACGCTTCAACACTGATTCTCACATAATGGTCACAAAACAACTGCGTCTCACCGCCAGCCACAGAGAACGAAGAAAGTGTGTTTACTGAATACATTGGAGATGAGAGATGCTGAGTGTCTTGTGGTGATACTTTAAAATATTTTATTTAAAACCTTGCCATTGAATCCTTTGTGGAACACAAAAGATGTTTTGCAAAATGTCTGAGCTGCCCTTTTCCATAGTATGTGTGTGTGATTCATTTCAAGCTAAAACAAACAAACATGAACTCTTAAAGTACCAAATGTAGTTCACATGACTATATTTGAAGTCTTTTAGGGTGTACTCACACTAGGCGTTTTTAACCGTGCCCGAGCACGTATGACCCCCAAAGCCCGGTTCGTTTGACTAGTGTGAGCGGTCCGGCGGTTCAGTTCGGTTGGGCTCAGGTGCGGTACGTGTGTGAGCCCAGTGTGAGCACTAACCGCGCCGGAGCACAGAACAGATACTATTTTGTGTGCGCTACTGTCATCATTACGACCACAAACATATTCTATTACTACTACACTACACTTTTCAGTTAATTTAATCAAGTATATTTAGGTTTATAATGGCTCTGGTTCTTACCTTATTGATGAACAGGAAATGTTCGACAGAATATTAGCGAAAGTGGTTTTCTCCGTTATCTCATACATGACGTAAGCGTGTTCCAGCCCAGAATGTTTAGTGCAAGTGTGAGTGCAGGCCAGCAGGGGAGTGGGGAGGGGGGATAATCGCACTCGGGCTCGGTTCAAGGCAACCGTGCCTAGTGTGATCTAACTCTCTCAACTACAAATCCACTGTCCATTTTCAATTGTTAAATATGATTTATGTAGTCACAACAAACAAGTATTATGTACATTTCCATTTTAAGTGATTTAAATGTAATAAAATTAAGTTAAATTAAGTAAAAAAAGCAGTGCATACATATTTCTAAATAATAGGGAGGTAATTATAATGCTTTTTAATTACTATGGAAAACTAGACTTTGCAGCAACCTTGATTTGGAGTTTTAAACACTAGAGAAAACACTTTTTTCTCTAAAATGCAAAGACCATAGCAACATAATTGGTTTTCTGTGCAGTGACCCTGTGTTTTTGCTGAAGGAGCCTCTCTCTCTGCTCTAGTGTCCTGTGCTTGTACAAGGAGAAACCAACAAAAGAAGCGTGTTTACCTTGAACATTGTCTTTTCCGACTCTGTGCTGAGTGGAAAGAAGATTGCATGTGCATCTGACAAGTCTTCTGTAACTGCCAGCACTGCAGTTTGATTAAGGCTGCAGCACACGGGGAGTGTGTCTGTGTGCATGTACGTTTCTCTTTCTTGTCAAAGCAACATAATTAGAATTTATTTGCAGTTACTGTAATGTGTTTTTCTCCACAGTTTGTCACTTCAGTGCAAGCACCTCTGTGATGTATGATTGTGGGTGTGATTGTGAATATTAAACAGGGGTTAATTTGGGATTTTAGAGGTTGTGAAACTTAAAAGGTATGTTCACACTGACAGAAACTGAATCGCTGTATTGGTGGTCACTATTATTCTTACTTGCCGGCTGCATCCAAATGTATCAGGTTGCAGATCACTTCATTCAGCTTCATTGTCTGCAGTCCCATTGGTCATTGCAGTGTTGCCGACCTGGATGAATTATTTAAGGGTACATTTGGGATTTCAGAGAGGACAAACATTTTTCAGTTTACTTGAAACAAATGCAGCTTTGTTAAAATGGTTGCCACTAGAGTTTTATCTCTGCCAAATGAAGTACAAAGCGATTTCGAGTGACTTGCTAGATCACTATTATTATTATTATTATTATTATTAGCATAATTAAAAATACTTTAAAAAAATGAAATAAACAGAAATATTATTGTTAATTATCATAAAGTTGGAAACTTTTACAATCCAACTGTATAAATCATGAAAACATTGGTAGATAGAGGCAACAGTAGACGGATTGGTCGGCACTGAAAAAGCAGATAAAGTGGCTAAGAAAGCTCTTCAGTTGGAAATAACAAAACATAATATTCCAGTATCTGATGTAAAACCTATATTGAATCTGTACATTAATAATAAATGTCAAATGGAATGGAATGAATGCATATACAACAAATTATATGAGGTGAATCCAGTAGTAAATGAAATAAGTAATTACTGTTTTGAAAATAGAAATGACCAGGTTGTATATACAAGATGTTGAATTGGACATTCAAGACTCACTCATTCATATTTATTGAAAGGAGAAGAGAAACCAGTCTGTGACATAAGAATTTTTTGAGTGTAAAACATTTTAATAGAATGTCCAATTTGAAATTATATTAGACAACGATATTATTCAGAAAATATTCTAAAATACATTTTTTAAAAAGTCTCTCCTGGAAGAATTTTAGAATTTTTTATCACTGATTAAATCGAAAGATTGTATGTGATTTGTATCAGTACTATTGTTTTCTTGTATATTTTTGTATTATGATTGTTTCTTAAGAAAATGTAATATTATTGCAAATTAGGGGTGTGCCGGTACGAGTATCGGTACTGAACGGTTCACGGGGCAAATTCCAAATGCAAGTGATCATCCCTATTCCCTTGGAGTGGGGACTTTGGAGTGAGCAGGGCACGTGCGTGCCATTATGTAGTCGTGACTTGGCAAAGGGAGCGATGTAATTTCCTCATCTTCAGCTGGCATGTTCCGGTGAAAACGCAGCATGGTGTCCGTCAGCAGATCTGCATCAGCATAAAAATATATAATTTTATATTTTAAAAAGTTATATATATATTAGTTTTTATATATTATATAGCATATTTTAAAAACTTTTTAAAATATAAAATGTATGTTTATTTGCAACAGTTATGCTAACAACAATAAAAAGACATTTATGACAGTAAAACAGCGACATCTGCTGACGAACACAGTGCTGTGTTGTCACGGGAACATGCCAGCTGAAGATAATGAGGAAATTATGACATAGTTATTGTATGGCCTCTGAAGTCATATACTGTATATGTAGCATATAAGTCACATAGAGATGGACATTCAAGACTCACTCATTCATATTTATTGAAAGGGCAAGAGAAACCAGTTTGTTGAAAGTTGAAAATTTAAAGATTCTGTATGATTTTGATCAGTACTGTTGTTGTTACTTGTATGTTTTTGTATAGTGGTTGCTTCTTATAATTATTGTAAATTATGTAATGAAGTGATACTGTTAATATTGCCATGAATATAGCCATTGTTGCTGATATGGCGTTAAAACATAAATAAATAAACGACAGTAGACGGCCCTGAGAAGTGAAAAACGAATATAAAACATAACACTAAAATTAATACTAATTCCTACAAAAAGCTAGAAAGAAAAACAGTAACACTTCACAAGAAGATTCTATTATTAACATTAGTTAACTAACAAGGAGCAATACATTTGTTACCATACTTATTAATCTTTGTTAATGTCAGTTCTGTCATGACAACTCTCAGAAAGATTGGCATGGTAATACAGGTGCATCTCAATAAATTAGAATGTCGTGGAAAAGTTAATTTATTTTTACAAGTACAGTAAAAGAACATGCTTTACAGAAGGCCAACAATTCACTAAAAATGTTTTTTTTTTATTGGTCTTAAGTAATTTTGGCTCACATTTAACAAAAACCCACCAATTCACTATCTCAACAAATTAGAATACTTCATATTCTAATGCACAGGAGAGACTTGGTGTTGTTTCAAAACAAATGGAAATATATATCGGTATCGGCTATCGACTAAAATGATTTAAAAATATCGCCATATTGGATATCGGCAAAAATCCAACATCGTGCATCCCTAGCTACTGCACATATAACATATGATATAACCCCCAATAAATCAGGAGACAAAAGAAATGGACAAAACAAGCCAATTAATTGTAGCGAATCAGCTCATAAGGGAAATATGAATAATTAATCATGTCTGCTTGCAAGCAATGTTTAAAACGACGCCAACGTTCTAAATTACTGCTCGTCCTGCATAAAGTAGGAAACTATTATTTTCCTGGCCATGTGAATGCTGGGATTTTTCTGGCTAGCTTGTCAAGGTCTCTGGGGGTCACATCATGCGCTGCTGCAGGGATGCTTGGAAGGGACCCCCTCCTCTCTGTGGTTGCTGGAGGTATTATGGTTCTGTCTGCTGGATCAGAGTCTCAATTCTGGCAACTTTGTTTAAGAGCTCAGAATTTGCTGCTTTAATAGTAATTTGGTGTTGGAAAGTTTTCATAATGTAATCATGACGGGAAAGGACAAAACACCCCCAAACAAGCAGATCTACCACCAAGACAAGTATATATATATATATATCAATCAGTGGCGAGCAGTGACTTTTTTCACCGGGTATGCTGAGTGATAAGGCCACCCCCACCCCCGGCTTTTACACCCTGTCGGCTTTTAGGACACTCAAAAGGGATCACAGATGAAAAATAAGAAACACCGTGGCAGGTGCCGATTTAAAAGTATGCACATCTCCTACCTTATTTGTAAATTAAATTAATCTCCAATCCTTCTTCTGTCATTTCAGGTTCATCCATTGTTTTTCGAATGCTAGAAAAATATAGTTGGTTTTCCAAGTAAAAACCGCCAAATAACATTTACACGTAGTTACGTTATGATACGTAATCAGAGGGTGGGGAGATGGGGGGATCTATTTAAAAGTGTGCACATTTCCTACCTTATTTGTAAATGAAATTCATCTCCAATCCTTCTTCTATCGTTTCTGTTTTATCCATAGTTATTTGAATGCAAGAAAAATATAGCTGGTTTTCCAAGTAAAAACCACCAAATAACATTTACACGTAGTTACATTATGATATGTAATCAGAGGGTGGGGAGATGGGGGGGGGGATTCCTCCGGTCTATATGTCTCTGCATCTGCTAAATTATTTTTTTTATTCCCAGTGAAAACAGTTAAAACTCCCCACCGGGTGACATTACTCCAATAACAGACCATGCAAAATACCCAAAAATATTTCAAATATTGCAAAGTAACGTTGCAACCTAGCAAACAATAATAAAATCAGAGAAGGACTTCAACTGTAAGCGACACGAGCATATGCAAAACAAAGGGAACAATATGTCTGTTATTACTAAAATATTGTATAGCCCACGTTTTTATAAAAAAAAAATAATTTACCGCTTAGGCAATAACGTTGACAATAACGTATATCTTCAACATTCGTTGTCTATGACCAAAAATGTAATAGGTTCAGTGGACTTTTAAAATATGCTTTGCTTGAAAAAAATAAAAATATACATTTAGTGTTTTTTTCTTTTGATTTAGTCGAGTTGGTTTTGCATCAAACACAATGTGATTCTCAGCATTGTGATTCTCAGATCTGACAGCAACAGCACATTTTTCCGCTTGGGCGATTGCTTCACGAACAGCTTACCTCGCGCATTAAATCAATCGCAGACCAGCAAATCACTGAGAACGCGCTATAATCCTGACGAGCCATAGCAAATAATTTTAGTTAGACTTCCTTGGGGAAGTCGTGGCCTAATGGTTAGAGAGTCGGACTCGTAACCCAAAGGTTGGGTACCGGCAGGAATTGTAGGTGGGGGGAGTGAATGTACAGCGCTCTCTCCCACCTTCAATACCACGACTGAGGTGCCCTTGAGCAAGGCACCAAACCCCCAACTGCTCCCCGGGCGCCGCAGCAAAAAAATGGCTGCCCACTGCTCCGGGTGTGTGTTCATGGTGTGTGTGTGCACTTTGGATGGGTTAAATGCAGAGCACTAATTCCGAGTATGGGTCACCATACTTGGCCACATGTCACTTCACTTCGTCACTTCAACAGAGCGGAGATGAGAAATCTGCGGAGAATCCTTTTGGTAAATAAATCATTTTACGTACTTATTCCTAACACTTTAAGCTTTAAGTTACATTTCAAATGACAAGGGATCAACTTATAATCATGTTTATATGAATTATCCCGTGAATTTATTCTCTAAAATGGCCTGGGTATGCGGCGCAAACAAAATCCAAAACTACATGGCCCTGTGTGAAGAAGTGTTTCCTCCACAGCGCTGTAACAGACTCATTGCAAGTTATCGCAAACGCTTGATTGCAGTTGTTGCTGCTAAGGGTGGCCCAATCAGTTATTAGGTTTAGGGGGCAAACACTTTTTCACACAGGGCCATGCAGTTTTGGATTTTGTTTTTCCCTTAATAATAAAAACCTTCATTTAAAAACTGCATGTTGTGTTCACTTGTGTTATCTTTTACTAAAATTTTTATTTGTTTGATGATCTGAAACATTAAAGTGTGACAAACATGCAAAAAAATAAGAAATCAGGAAGGGGGCCAACACTTTTTCACACCACTGTATATATTGAGGTAACACAGCTAAATATGGCAAATCCTGTTTGAAAATATATATACAGATATATCCAGAGTGAATGCTTATTTCACTTTAGCCTGTTCTCATATCCATAGCTTAGTCGGCAAATTGTTACAACAATTACATATTCTGGTAAAACAATAGACTGCTTGTTGTATCTGTATAAACCCAGTTGTGTAAACACTGCTGCTTATATGTTTAGCCATTCATTCCTGCATCAAATGCAAGACTTTAACATGACGCTTTTAAGTTTAAAACTTGTTTATACTTGCTCATTTAAGGAAGACCTTGCAATATGCAGTGATATGGAGTAAAAGAGCATTCACTTATCTTAGTTTGCAGCACGCTTTCAGAAAGCATCTGAAATCCGTATCTGTTTCAGCAAACATTGGTCAACTATTTGAATGTTGAGCAGCAAGCTCATTGGCTGCTGATGCAACAGAACCCAATCAGCTGTGTCACATTGATAACAATGTGATAGCAGTTTGAGTTAAGGACCTATCAGCCTGCACCATCTAGAGTTTCATGGCAGCACTTTGGATTTAATAGTCAAGTAAAGTCACCTTCATTTATATAGCGTTTTATATAATACAGATTGTGTCAAAGCAGCTTTACAGTGTTAAACAGGAAAACAGTTTGTCAATAATGTTGGAGCACAATAGTAAACAATCAATTTTTCAGTTAAAAGTCAGTTCAATGTGGATTCAGTAGTCATCATCCAACTCAGTTCAGTTCTCTTCAAATAGTGTCTAAGCGGTCAAGCTGACAGTATTGCCAGGAATTAAGTGTCCCCAACTAAGCAAGCCAAAGGTGACACAAAGGCGTTCATTTTTAGTTCACATTAGCTCAGGTCCATTAAATAATATTAACAAAAACACAACTTACGATTTTAATAAAGTATTAGTAAAATTAACATGAGCTAAGATTAATAAATGCTTTAGAAATATTTTTCATTGTTATTTTATACTAACTAATATAATGTTAGTTAATGCATTTACTTACATTAAAGCTGGTCAACTGCCTGATTTATGAATATAAGTGATAAAACAAAAGATGGCAAAGTTATTTTATTGGCATTTCTGAGGTAAATGTTATCTTACAACTGTTATGACTATTCATGGGCTGTTTTATTGACGATTTTCGAAACACTGATTGGTCGACCGATTAGCCTACATGACATTCGTTTAAGTTGTACTGATTTTATTTTATTTTTTTACATGTCTACTGATATTCATTCATGTTTATCTCGTGCTGGAACTAATAGAAAAATAGATGATTGATTCATGTGCCGCTTGAACTAAATACAGTGATTTCACACCACATTAAAGAGCGGGAAAACACATTTATTGTTTGTATTTCAAGATAAAATTGACAATTTAAAGGCTACAATTTGTGTTATATTAAAAGTAACAAAACACGCTTATTGCGATTATTGGGTGGCTGGTGCGCTACTAATGAATAAATGACTTGAAAACGTGAAATATTATTTCCAAACATTTATATATTTTTTATTAATATAACAGCTTGTGAATAGTCATGTAATGTTATTTACCTTAGAAAAGACAACAATAAGGAGCGATGGAGCCTACATTAACCTATGATGTTTGAAGGAGCCCGTACAAATGTTTTTGCATATGGGCCCGGGGCTGGCACGCACGCATACACACTTTAAATACACAGACACCAATGGAACACACCTGGGAGCAAATTAACTAATTAATAAAAACACAGCTGGAGACGAACGAGGACAGGAACAGGAAGGACCAAATAAGGGCAAGGAAGGCACATGATGAGCAAAACACACACAAAACACGGACCAGAGTCTGACACTAGGCCACTGATGCGCCTTCAACTCAGACTCAGTTCAAACTGAACACTCATACAATGCAAAAACAATGAAAACTAAACTAAGTTCAAAGGATAGTATTAGAACAGCGGTGGCGAACCTGCAGGGCTGCGGCTCTCCAGGACTGACGTTCGCCACCCCTGTATTAGAATTAAATAGAAATAAGAACAAAGTTCAAAACTAGAATACAAATACATAACATTAAGTATTTATACCTTTCAGCCTTACTAGAATATTGAATAAAATACAATAAAATAAATTAACCACAAATTAAGGGAAAAAATTGATCTTTATCAATAACATAATACAGCTGATACCGTGTTATGGTTTCTGATGAAAGCAAAGCTAATGGTCTCAAGGTTGGAACAGAGATCAGCCCAATAGACCTTAGTCAGGGTAATGGCATATTTAATTTTTGACAGGAATGAAAATGAGGCTGTGAGGGAAATAAGTACAGTGTGTTTAATGGATTGTACTGTTGTTCAACACGTTCAGCTAATGAAAAAAAAAAATCAGAAGACAAAAACTCTATAGCAGGGCTGTCCAAACTCGGTCCTGGAGGGCCAGTGTCCTGCAGAGTTTAGCTCCAACTTGCCTCAACACACCTGACTGGAAGTTTTTATGCCTAGTAAGAGCTTGATTAGCTGGTTCAGGTGTGTTTAATTAGGGTTGGAGCTAAACTCTGCAGGACACCGGCCCTCCAGGACCGAGTTTGGACAGCCCTGCTCTATAGTTTCCAGAGTTGTAAAAATTACGTGATCTAGAATCTTTATACATTGCATATCATTGTAAAGACTGCAAGTCTATCCTTCACAGCCTTGTTTTCATTCATGTTAAATTTATGACGTCTAACCTGAATAAGGTCTATACCGTGAAATTGGCCTTATATTTCATTATAGTTTCAAAAATACACAAATAGTGGCTGTGAAACATGTCGGAATGATAAAATAGTTTCAGTCATATGACATTTTAACGGGATGGGTGTTGTCTGACAGAAGGATCACCTAAAGCACCCCACCCCCTATAAATATTAATGGATTATAAATAAATTACCTTTATACACAGGCAGGTGTAGCAAAGAGTAAATTTTGGACCCTGTCTAGTGTATCACAGGATTTAAATGCATGAAAGCTTTAATTAAAAAGAGTTGAAGGAAACATTAAACAGGAGGGTTGTTTCTGTGCTCATGTTTGGCTGAACATTCTTAATTGCATGAAAGGACATGCAGGTTGCCTGAGCACTTCACATCAAAGCACTACAAACACGGTTTGAAATTCAGTGAAAGTGCAGTTAATAATGCAGGAGAGGATGTGCCCAGGGAAAAAATGCTGGTGATGCCTTCTCGCTCACTTAGCTGTTTAACTGCACCCCATTTTCCGGATATTTCTGAAAATGACTTAACGGCCAAACACAGTTTGGTTTTGAAATCCTCTTTCAAAAATATCACACAGTATAACAACAAGAATGTGTGATGTCAAAGGCAACAAAAAATATAAATTCTAGTGCTGTCAAACGATTAATTGCATCCAAAATAAAAAAACAATTGAAGGAGGCTAAAAAAATATGACAGTATACTCCAGAGTAGTAAGACAGAATGCTAATTCTTGGAGGCTGCATTCTTGATTCTTGTATGAGGAAATGTTGATTTTTCTTTTATGTACTGTACCTATATATATATGTCCATTAAAATGGACTAATGAAACTTTTATTTTTATTCATATATTATGTGTGTGTATGTTTATATATACATACATACATATATACAGTATATATGTATATATTAGTGCTGTCAAACAATTAATCGTGATTAATCGCATCCAAAATAAAACTTTACACAATATATGTGTGTGTACTGTGTATATTTATTATGCATTTATAAATACACACACATGTATGTATAATAATATAAAAAAAAAATTGTTTATATATAATATAATATAATATACTTATATATTTATATATAATATAAATTATACATGAATATATACACACACACACACACACACACACACACAGTACACACACATATATTATGTAAACAAAAACTTTTATTTTGGATGTGATTAATCGTGATTAATTAT
>NW_015557090.1:502672-504345 GCF_001515605.1 Sinocyclocheilus anshuiensis | reverse complement strand
AAACTGCATATTAAAAGAAATCGTATTTTTAAAATTGAAATATGACTGGTGACTTGTGATATTCACCCAGGCCTGTGTTTTTGTAGTTAACAAACCTTCGTAAAATGATTTTTGAAAGTTAAAAACATTTTAATGTAGTTTCTTTCCTTATTCCATTCAACAGAGGCAAGGATCTGGAGCAGCCGGTGGCAACAGCAAAACCTCTGGGGCACAAGGTACTGAGAAAATATTCCACACTATAAATCGAACACATCATGGATCTTTAATTATTTTACAGCAGATTTTTTATAAATACAAACAGTATGTCCTAGGAATTTTTCTTCGTGGAAGAGAAAATATTCATCATGCTGTTGAGTTTACCCCAAACATCCTTGAGCGTAGAGAAAAGCCCAGTATCCCATCTGAAATCTTCCGGCATAAGCATTCTAAAGTATTCCCTGAAGTGTCCCACCAAACAAAAATGTTCTGTGCTGTGCTCACTGAAGGAAAAAAGATTCTGGTAAGCATTTTAAAAATGTGTGCCTGTATATGAAAAAAAAGGCTGAAGAAGGAAATAAAAAAAAAATAATAAATAAAAGGGTTGAAGTAATGAACACAGTCCCCAGTGTTTTAGCTGCATGCTCCTATGAAAAGGGCAACTAAATGGATCTGAACCCACAAATTGGCCCATACATCTTAAATCAGACTTAAAAGACTTGAGGGTATTTCTGTTGTTGGTTTTCTTCCTGATGAGGTAATGCTCTTGAGGTCGCTGAAGTCCTGGGGAGAGCTGGGTACAGAGATTATTGGACAAGGTCTAAGAACTGCATCTCAAAGGATGCTGATTTCACTGAAGCTTGAATCTTCAGGGAATTGCATGGTTTTATTGCAAATGATGCTTTAGACACAGAGAACATAAATATAGTGCAATGTGCAATGCTACCACCAACTCTTTCACTTTAGTATTAGGCATGATATACTGCATACAGAATTCAAAAGCTACTGCTAAATCCAAATAAATATTCAAAGGTTAGTTTACCCCAAAATGAAAATTTGTTGAAAATGTATTCACCCTCAGGCTGTTACGTTAATGTCCTGTGTTTTGTTCAGTTTATGCCCATGTTTGGTTTCCTTCATGTTCCTGTCCTGATTATTTAATGTGTTTCCAGGTGTTCTCCGTTTAGTTCTATTGATCCCTGGTGTGTCCCATTAGCTCCCTTATTATTTAAGCCATGTGTTTTTCCATGTTTCCTGGTCCGGTATTGTTTATGTCAACCCCCTCTGCTACGTGTGTTTTCCTGGTTCCCTTGATATCATTAAAGTCTCCTTGTTGATGTACTCCACGTCTCCTCGTTCCTTGCGCCACGCTCCCTCACAGCAGCAGTTACGTGACAGAATACCGTGCTGACAGTAAGCGGTGCCCCTTCTCCCCGTTTTGCTTCCTTGTTTTTTGATAGTCTTTTGTTTTCCTGTTCGTTTCTCCCTGCAAACATGGAGGAACGAGCTATGTTCATCGCTGTGGCTCAGGCTAGCCATGACCCGCTCACCTACGCGAGGGCATTCGTGCCACTCGCCCTCGCCAGCTCCCTCAATGGAGAGACCCTTGGGATGCTGTTCCGGCTCGGGATCACCTACCATCAGCCAGCGGAACTCCCAGACACCACCAACCTCGACTGGAAGGAGGCAGTCATCCG
>NW_015557090.1:501142-502612 GCF_001515605.1 Sinocyclocheilus anshuiensis | reverse complement strand
GGGCTCCAGTCCCCGAGTTTAGCCCAGAGAGGGCTCCAGTCCCTGAGTTTAGACCAGAGAGAGCTCCAGTTCCCACGTCCAGCCCAAGGAGGGCTCCAGTCCCCAAGTCAAGCCCAGGGAGGGCCACAGTTCCCGAGTTAGGCCTACGGAGGGCCTCTAAAGATGATATTGTCCCCAAGGATTTTTTTTGGGGGTGGGGGGGTAGTAGGGGTACGTCAGTGGAGGCCGGGCCGAGTGCTAGTCTGCTCTGCCATGGCCTCCTGAACTGTCTGCTCTGCCATGGCCTCCTGAACTGTCTGCTCCACCATGGCTCCCCAAGCTCCCTGCTCCGCCATGGCCTACTGAACTGTTTGCTCCACCATGGCTTCCTAGTCTGCCTGCTCTGCCATGGCGCCCCGAACTGGTACCGCCTTGGAGGTGTCCCTGTTCCGTAGTGGTCTGTCCTGAGGGACCTCCAAGGCACCCACCCTCCCACCCTGTTGATGTTATGTGACGCGAGGACGGGCATTATGCCTTCCGCAGGGGGGCATTATGTTATGTTAATGTCCTGTGTTTTGTTCAGTTTATGCCCATGTTTGGTTTCCTTTCTGTTCCAATCCTGATTATTTAATGTGTTTCCAGGTGTTCCCCGTTTAGTTCTATTGATCCCAGGTCTGTCCCATTAGCTCCCTTATTATTTAAGCTGTGTGTGTTTCCATGTTTCCATGTTTTCCATTGTTTATGTCAACCTCCTCTGCTATGTGTGTTGTCCTGGTTCCCTTGATATCATTAAAGTCTGCTTGTTGATGTACTCCACGTCTCCTTGTTCCTCGCTCCGCGCTCCCTCACAGCAACAGTTACGTGACACAGGCCTTCCAAGATGTAGATGAGTTTGTTTCATCATCAGAAGAGATTTGGAGGAATTTAGAATTACATCACTCGCTCACCAATGGATCTTCTGCAGTGAATGGGTGCCATCAGAATCAGTCTAAACAGCTGATAAAAACATCACAATAATCCACAAGTAATCCACACAGCTCCAGTCCATCAATGAACATCTTGTGAAGTGAAAAGCTATGTGTTTGTAAGAAACAAATTCATCAATAAAGGCATTTTAACTTTAAACCATCACTTCTGGCCTAAATGCCAGTCCATAATACATAGCAGTGCTAGCTCCAATGAAAAATTCCATCCCCTGTTATCCTCTCACTTCAAAATCCATCAACCTATTTGTTTAGTACTAACCAGGCTGTTTTCGCTTGTAAATAGTGCTTGATCTGTGCATATTTCTCTCCTGAGCAAGATTACTTTTTCACTTGAGAAAACAATATTAAGTATGGAGGAAAACGTTTGATGAATTTATTATAAACATGCAGCTTGCTTCAAAAGGTGTTAATTGATCAACAGGAGTCATGTGGATTACTTGTGGATTATTGTGATGTTTTTATCAGCTGTTTGGACTCTCATTCTGACAGCACCCATTCACTGCAG
>NW_015557090.1:494033-500175 GCF_001515605.1 Sinocyclocheilus anshuiensis | reverse complement strand
GGGGGGGGGGGGGCTATAACTATTGAACTATTGTCCAGCTAGTAACAGCATGTAATGTTGGTCTAAAAAGAAAATTTGTGTATTAAGCGAGAGGGCATGTTAATACCAAAAAGAAAGGAAAATATATTATACAAAATAAATGAGTTTCTCAAGAATCATTAAAGTGAGGAATTGCGTGTGATGTCTTTGTAAGTCCATATGCACAGTGAAGATTTGATCAATGGGTTTGTGGTTTGTTGTGGGATTTTTTAAAGGTACACAATGCAA
Organism: Sinocyclocheilus anshuiensis; assembly: GCF_001515605.1. NCBI lineage: Eukaryota > Metazoa > Chordata > Actinopteri > Cypriniformes > Cyprinidae > Sinocyclocheilus > Sinocyclocheilus anshuiensis. The sequence goes on along the minus strand of NW_015557090.1, from coordinate 499,908 downwards.
CTTTAGGTCCTCTAGCAGTTGAGGCATTGAACTTGAAGTTGCTCATAGAGGAAAATTGTTTTGGTAATTACGTGAATTGGGTTTCGGCTCAATTGAATGATGATGTCTGTTATTTCTGGTCAGTATGTATTGCACACACACACACACACACACACACACACACACACACAAAGTAATAACTGCATATAGAAGAAGGTCTCTAACTCAAATGATCTCATTGATGTGTGTAAACAAAGATAGGAAAACAGTGAGAAAAGCTCTCATGTATTGACTGAAACATGAGGCTTGCTCTCTCAAGAGGTATATTTAAAGGGTCTTTCCTTTCTTGCTGTGCTTAACATCTATGTCAAGGTTTTCCTCCTCCCTTGCTTAAATTGCTATTGAATTTTCCAACAGTCTTATGTGTTGTTTCATCTCAGAGGTATTCGCTATTGAGCTGTGATTCCTTAACAAAACAACACATAACCTTCACATTTTGTACTTTCATGAATAAGGCTTGAAACTCTTTTAAAATCATATTGGACAAAAAATATGTCGTTTTAGTTTGCATTTACTTTATATGAGGTTCACAGTTTTAAATCTTGAATAAAGAAGTGAATAGTATGCATCTTAAAACCCTCATTTGTTTAATTAAAATTAAATTAACATATTATTGAAATCTTAGAGTAATAAAACAAAGGATGTAATAAAAAAGGCACCATTCATACATTAAATTAGGCAGTCAGTCATAGGTAGTAGTTTGGCACCAAATATTGATTAGTAGTTATTAATAAATGACAGAAACATTTTTTTTATTATTACAATGGCATGGTTAAATGAATTAGTTGGATGCAGTCATCACAACAATCTATATAGAATTTCTATAGAAATTCTTTCTACCATGCTCTAGAAAGGTTCAAAATGGTATCACTTTCTGAGTGTCACAAGTTTATGAAACATTTCAGGAGAAAATTATGTAGGTTGAGTGCAAAATAATGTTGTGTTAGATAATAGTTTTTTTCATCCACGTACATTTATGCAAAAATTAAAAAATGTAACTATACATACAATTGTCTGGAGATTCCAGCTGAAAGGAACATAGTGGTAGCAATGCACCAACAACTTGTATTCCTTTTCACACAAATTATGATAACAGCGACAGATTATTGATTAATAAAGATTTATTTTCACGTTTCTTTGCATACTAGTATTTTATGACCTCAAAACTCGTTTACTATAGTGCATGATTTGTAAACGAATACAATTTTGATATTTGCATCGTTGGCTTTTCTGATTTAGTAAACTGGCTCAGTAGCTCACCTCGTACAGCACTGCACTTAATGCAGAGCACTCCTGAGCCCTTTACAAGAACAAACCGTAACATAATAAAACTGTGCCAGATTGATGTCAATCTGTTCCAGATCAAACTGAACACACTATTAGTGGCACTCACTGGAAATGTCAAGAAGTGACGCCACAGGCATGTTTTTCCAATGAGTCCGGGTTGCACATTCTCTCTCCAAATCAATATGAGCTGTTTATTTTAATGAAGTAATGTTACACCAGTTTGTAACAGAAAGTGCCATCTACCCACCTTAGTGCAGATGCCATTTTTGTAATGTCTTGCACTGTATTTTCTTTTTTAGCTTTTGTCTGATGATAATTATGATGAGGTAACCTTTGCCCCTAGGTCATGACAAAGAAACATCATCTGATCAGTAAATATAAAATGAAAATGTATTTAAAATAGGCTAATGCCGTAGCATCTGCCTGAATATTCATTATTGTTCTTTTGGCAGAAGGAGGAACTTTGTTGTGAATTATGAGTGCAGCTGGAAACAAGAACTGGTCTGGAAACATACATGACAGTCTGTCTCCAGTAAATTATGTTCTGGTGACTTCTGTACACCTTGTGCATTTAGCTTGCAGGAAATTTTAGACTGGATGTGCTTTGTTCCAAAAGCCCAACAGTGCTAAACAGTGTATGTGTGCTCTTTGTAACATAATTCTAGAAATTATTCAAAACTGTATCTGCAAGCTTGTGAAGAATGTAAGTAATATTGTAACCTTTTTTAATGCATTAATGCTGATCTCAAATGAGTCATAAGTAATGACTGCAAAAATACATTTTTGCATTTTTACCCTACATAGGACAAGTGGTTTGGAGAACGGATGGAAGGATGGATGGCTTAGAAATGCAAAATAGCTATAGTACTTTTACAACATGGAACATAGTTATATGATAAAAGTACTTCATAGTTGTTACATGACCTCATCATTTTGTGTGGTTAATTTAGCGGGTGGCTAAGATTTGGCTGGTTAACATGAGCATTTGCACCCCTGTAAGTAGGCAACTAACTTGGAAAGGAAATCCAACGTTTCAGTTCATTTTCCATTCAAGTAAATAGGAACTATACTTGCATGCCTAGAAAGTCGCTGCCCTGGATCATTGTCACGATAGCTGCCAGGTGAACTGACATGCAACATGATACTGTGCTCTCATCTAGTTCTCAATATTGATGCAGTAATGCTAGTGGATGTTGTATTAAAGGTGCTGTATGTAAGTTTTTGACTCTACTAAAGCATAAAAATACCATAATATGTTTGCAGATATTTAAGAAACATGCTAAGTTAACATACTTGTTTATCTGAAAAACAATGCTACAGTCAGTTATTCTCCTTTGAAAATGTGCGTTCCGGGCCGGAATGTCAGTCTCTGTTTTGGTTTGTGAAACCTGCCCACTGCTAGTTTACCCAATTGTATGTCTGCCCACCGGGGTTGCCAGTTGGCGGAAAACACGGCGTATTTCATTCCATTCATCATCAAGTGCACTCGTTCCTGTTGGTGTCGTCAATCTGGCAACCTGCGTGTGCGTCAAGTCTGAGGAGGAGGGGCGGGGAGAAAAAAACCCTCTCCAATATTTTGAATTTGGACTGCAATACCTAGTTCATCCACTCGGTGTCAATCCTACATACAGCACCTTTAATGTCCTTTTTGCCATTTGACGTGTGCAATTTGTCTTATCCTTGCCTGGTCACATAATTGTCACAGATACAATACATGCACACTGAATCAGTTTAATAGCATTTATATAAAAGGTTGAATTCTAAACCAACTAATCTTTCATCATCGGCATCATAGTGTTTGAATATTATTACACTGACATTATGTCATTGTTAAAGCCCTCTAAAGTGTTGGTCTCATGCAACAACTTATTTTTCTATGCAGATGCGTCTAAGAAAGATGTCCCCGAGGACATTGACATTGACATGGACGCCCCTGAAACCGAGAAGGCAGCTGTCGCCATTCAGTCGCAGTTCAGGAAGTTCCAGAAGAAGAAGAATGATGAAAAGTCGTAGTTGCCAGCGGACTTTTCTGTCCATATGGCCCCATCAGGACAGCATGGTTTGATGTTGCATGTAATAGAATCTATTCTGTATGGACTCAAGGGAGGGGGAGGGGAAAGCAAGGTCGTAATCTGTCAACCACTGATCTGACCGTTATTTTACTGCTGTAACTGTGAATATTCATGTTGGTTCTAGCTTCATTCTCCATTCTCGACAAGAATATCTGTTATACTACTGGTGCATGGTTTTCTTTTTTACCTCAAAGTGCTGGATTGCCGGCCTGTCTTTTCTTTGTGAAAGCACAATATATTTTCATTGTGAGCTGCTTATGAAATAGATTTTAGTCAGAAACTGCGAGCATTCCATGTACATAAATATATAGTAGAACTTTTTTTTTTTTCCACACCATTAGATAAAATGATTTAGCATACATTCACATCCCAGAGGAGTTCTAAAAATAGCTTGTCTTTCGAAACCCATATTGTTGAATAATTCCCAGCTTATCTTCCCAAATCCTCACTGTGTGCTCGGTTCTCTTTATTGATTCATGATGTTGAATTCAATGCTGAATGAAATGACTTGAGAGCGAGTATTTGATTGTCTAGTTTGCTGTGGCATATCATAACATTTCTGTTGATTTTCTTCCTTTGCAAAGGATCATGGCACAAACAGTAGCCAAATCAAACAATTTCTATCTCAACTCAGTCTGATTGAAACTATTAATAAACATCCTTGAGTCTCTGGAACTAAATACTGCATTGTCTTTTAATTACAACTCTTTAAAAAAATCTTAAAGCAGGATTCTATTTTTGAATTAATGGAATAATATGATAAGCAGTCGATATCCATGATGTTTAAAACAAAAGACAAGAAAATTGCAAAAAGCATTTCAGTGTTACCTTAAAATAAAATGATGATGCTCTTAAAGGGATAGTTCACGCAAAAATGAAATTTCACCCTGATGTTCAATTCCAAAGCACAAAAGGGAATATTACGATTGACATAACTATAACATAACATAGTGTTCATGTGGCTTAGTGGTAGAGCATTACGTTAGCAGCGCAAAAGATTGTGGGTTCAATTCCCAAGGAACGCACATACTGGTAAAAAATGTATCGCCTGAATGCACTGTAAGTCGCTTTGGATAAAAGCGTCTGCTAAATTATTAAATGATAAGACATTTTTCAAAATGTCTTTTGTGTTCCACACAAGAAAGCAAATCTTAACACGTTTGGAACAACACAAGGGTGAGTAAATGAGAGGATTGTAATTTTTGGGTGAACTATCCCTACTAGTCAGTTGTATTTCTTGAAAGTATTTGTGTGACATTTGGGTCATTCTCAGGTAACGGTGCCAAAATGGCTATATCAACATCTGGCGAACTACCTTTTTCAAGATACATTTTATTCATGTTTTTTATCCATATAACACACATTCATAGCTTATTTCTAATCTCAGTTCATTTACAGAATGAAAAATATTCCACAAAAAAAGGTCCATAAGACCTATTTAAAACATCTCAGTCTTAATTTGCATATTTCATACTGATATCAGAGTCGAAATGGCTGACAGTGCAAGCCATGAACCATCTTCCCTCAGCAAATTCTATATGAAAGCACTTTTAGAAAGAATAGAGCACCTACCCATCGCATCCAGTGAAGGTCACACACTGCACTGAGTAATATATTATTTACACTGAATCGTCTGTGTATTTGAGCCCAGATCCCCATCTATACACACACACACACACACACACACACACACAGACAGACAGACAGACACATCTGTATTGAGGAGAGCTCCATGAAGAAACACCCTCAGAAAGATTTAAAGGCCCAGCACAAGGAAATAATGCCATCAGTGGAGCTGACACAAGGGAAGGAAATAATGCCATCAGTGGAGCTGACACAAGGGGATGAGAAAAAAAAAAAAAAAAAACACTGAACACTGACCATATGGTTGTATGTTCTTCCCTGAGAAGTGTGTCTTGCAATAGTTAAAGCTCTTCTGGATATGATCTTCTCAGTCGACCAAAACACCTGTCTGGGCTCAAGAACATAGTGTAATATTGGAACTAGATTGTTGCTGGTGGTGTACTGTATGTTCCATCCAGACATGACAACACCTAAAATATCATCTCACTCCATTTCTCACAGAAGCAGAAGATAATCAATGGGAGCCTAGGTGATCTCAAACTCGTAGGTCGTCTCCCAAAAAATGGGTCACAGGTCTCTTACAGAGTCATAGATACCACGAAAAAACATTTATTTATTTATTTATTTGTATGAATCATACAAACTTTTTAAAAATTAAAAAAACAACATATGTTTAAGTGGTTTGAACAACCTATTTATTTATTTATGTTTATGAATCATACAAACTTTTTTCAAAATTAAAAAACAACAGCTGTTTAAGTAGTTTAAACAACCTATTTATTTATTTATTTATTTTCATGAATCATACAAACTTTTTTATAAATTAAAAAACAACAGCTGTTTAAGTGGTTTAAACCAGTGTTTCCCAACCTTTTTTTAGTCGCGGCACCCTT
>NW_015557090.1:445257-493871 GCF_001515605.1 Sinocyclocheilus anshuiensis | reverse complement strand
CGGAGTGCACACGCATAGAGCGGGATAATACGCAGAGCGTCACACCACGTGAAAGTGAAACCTGAGCGGTGAACTAATTTTCGGCAGCCGGAATTTCGGTGCATCTCTAATTATTGGCGACATCAGAAATGGATATTATATAATAGATATTTTTTTGAACATTTTAGCTATTTAAAAATATTTAAAAATTATTTTTTACACGGCACCCCTGCTCTCGACAGACGGCACCCCGGTTGGGAAACACTGGTTTAAACAACCTATTTATTTATTTTCATGAATCATACAAACTTTTTTTCTAAATTAAAAAACAACAGCTGTTTAAGTGGTTTAAACAACCTATGTATGTATGTATTTATTTATTTTTATGAATCATACAAACTTTTTTCTAAATTAAAAAAACAGCATCTGTTTAAGTGGTTTGAACAACCTATTTATTTTATTTATTTTCATGAATCATACAAACTGTTTTCTAAATTAAAAAACAACAGCTGTTTAAGTGGTTTAAACAACCTATCTATCTATCTATCTATCTATCTATCTATCTATCTATCTATTTTCATGAATCATACAAACTTTTTCAAAATAAAAAAACAACAACAACAACAGCTCTTTAAGTGGTTTGAACAACCTATTTATTTATTTATTTTAATTAAAAGAACTCCTGTAGATGAGAGAGCTTCTTTACCTAGATAAAGTTACTCAGCCTCAGTGAACAGGCACAATACAGGATACGGGACTCTGAATCAGCCTGTCTGCTGAGTGAAACTGAACACACTGCTCCTGCCATGGTCCTTTAACAGGCAAGGACAAGTCAAATGCTTATCACTTGTGCAGTAACTGATGGATATGATGCTTTCAGCAGCAAAGTCACTTCCTTTGAGCAATAGCTGGAGTTGGATTACATTTCTCTTCATTAGTGAAACAATCATGACTATAGTCAACTGTATCAAAGATGTGTTTGGCCTTAAAAACATAAGGCGTATTGCCAAAAATGTCATTTGTCTTCAAGATAATAATGACCATAACACATAAGATTACATTTAAAAAAAACAACAAACTCCTATATTTTGAAATGTTATTGTGAATTATTTTATATTGTGAAATTTTTAAGTTCTTGAAGAAAATCTTCAAAATTGCAATACAATGGTAAGTCATGAACGTATAGTACAGTACTTCAAAAGGCCCACCTGACTCACAACTGTCTGGCATTTTTTTCCGTTTTTAGTTATTTATTTATTTATTTAATACATGTAATTTGCATTTTGCTATCCCACCATGTGCTGCATGTTGGAATAGCAAAATGCAAATGCACATCTGAGAATCTCAGCCTATGTAGTAGGTCATCGCTTACCAACTGTTTAAAAAAATATTGTGTATTTGAACATTCTACTGAACTGACACTTATTGCATAATATGTAATGCATTATAATTATGCATATTTTGATGTGGGGAATGTCTTTTTTTAAATTACTGAAATACACTTTTTTTTTTTCCAAGAACTAATTTTGGTAATAAAAAAAGGGTTGTTCTTTTTGTGAGAGACTTGTTTTGACTCTTGTCTCAGAGCACCATTGTCTTGAAAGAAGAAAGCAAACTGGATCTAACCAGCACAGAAAAAGAAGTGCACGACCAAGGTGCACAACAGCAAGAGAACAAGTACATCAGTATTGTTTGTTTGAGAAACAGACTCTTCTGGTGCTCAGATAAATCTGCGTTGTGTGAAGGAAAGACTCTAGAATGCACGAGGTCTGCAAGTGTCATTACTGCACATGGAGGATTCTTTGATGAGCAGAACATTTGAAGAACAACATTTATTAGAAATAGAAATAATTTGTAACATTATACATCTTATATTATTGTCTCATTATACTGTATTTTTTAATCAAGTCATTGCATCATTGGTGAATGAAAGTAACAATATGTTTCAAAACAAAACATTTCATAGTAATCCCAAGATTTTGAATGATAGTATATTGTATGTATATTTAAAATAATTATTTCTACTATTTAAATTTGTAATATCTCTTTAATAAGGTTTCATAACTGTGCCCCTATTGTCATCGCTCTCAGATCCCCAAAAAAAAAAAAATCAGGTAATAACAATGTCAGCCTGCATTCTGAATGTCCTCTTTCCATATTTCATTTGCTATGAGTTCAATGAGGCCACACAGTCTATAGAAATGTATGTCTTATATTTTAGAGTTTTTATTATATGTTAGTTTTCTTAGGCGTCGTTTTCCTTCCTCCATGCATAAAACCTTTGTATGTTTTTATCTATATTTTCATTCTACTGGAGTAAAACACCAGTCAGACACCTTTAACCGAACGAAAGAGCTAAGAAAAACTAAACTAAACTAAAACCACTTCATTTATATTAGTGAATTTAATGTAGTTATTGGAGTTGAGTTGGAGGTGTCCAGATAAACATGAGTCCATGAGTTAGACTGCAAATTATTAAACATCTAGAGAGAAAAGTCAATTTTACTGTAGCTGTAAGTTTGACTCATTCGTGTTGGTTTGGTTGAGCAACTGTAACATATTGCTTTTCTCATTTGCTGGGAAGTGATTAAAAAAACACTAATGATTTTATTAAAATAATATTGATAATATAATAAAACTATACTGTGGGTGCCTGAATGACTGCATGTGCTGGTTTTCAGCTGATTGAGGAGAAATCCCCCAAAACAGAAGAGCTCCTCCTACAGGCAGTAGTCAGAGCTCTTATCATAAACATTTCAATAGACATTGCAGTGCCATCTGTTGGTTATGATCATGGATGGGCGTTCGAGCCTGTAACCTGGTCACAAAACATCTCCTTGACTTCCTGTGTCCTGGTCCCTTTAGGTTTATGTGCATTTATGCACCAGGATGTTTTACTTATGAGGATATATGATTCTTATTACAGTCATTTTACATTACAAGCATCATGATTTACCATTTTGGTCTTTCTATGTTTAAGGCAAGCATCTAACTGACGTCTAGACTGACATTCGAAAGGCAGGCTTGATGACTGAAGACATGAACGGCAAAAACAAATCAAACATGTTGCATTAGATCTCAGAACACTATTGTGCACTGTAAATGTGTTTTCATCATTCTGTCTGTCTGTTGTCACCATTAGACAATTTTAGACATTTGTCAATTATAGTTTAGAGACTGCGTCATTAGTTTGTCTCTTTATTGTCAATCATCTTCGGGTTTAATTTTCATTATGCATTACTGAATACATTTATATCTGTTAGTACTTCAAGATGTCCAAGAATTACGAAATTATTAGTAAATCCAGTGTCATATTGCTCAATTAAAATATCTTCTCTTTGTTGCGTGTCTTACACAAAACAGGCCACACCATCTACAAACAGATGAATCAGATACCATTCATTCAAGGAGCTGCTGGAGAAAACCTTCCATGGTTCTCTCGTTGTGTCACACATGCTCTGCATTTCATCAGATGAATCTATCATTATGCAGACACAAAAAGCTCCATAAGTGGAAAAAAACGACAAGAGAACTCAAGAGTTTAAATTTTCTAATCAAACCAGATGTGTGCAAACATGACTAAGGACTTTATTTACCAAATCTTTTTTCCCTGTATTATCCACAAATAAAAGTGATCTCTTTATGTGTATGTATATATATATATATATATATAAAATGTCATAACATACAGTATATTATAACATTATATAATCCCTTAGTGTGACTAAAATCTCTTGGAATTCATTTTTTTATTTTCAGGTTCCCATGCAGTCCTTAGAGAGCACAACATTCTGAGACGACTGGAAAATGTGGACGCGTGTCTTCCACGTTGGAGTCGTTGTCCTTCCTCCATGTCTTCTGCGGTCATCAGATACACCGCCGTGATAAACAGCTTCAAAAATGCCGATCGCACCTCATCGTTTCATCAAAACAATAGAGTCATGGATAGAGAAAGAAACATCTTCCTGCAGAGCTGACCACACCCTACTTTTTTAAACCATTTTTTGATAATTTTTCTCTATTTTTATATAATAATGACTATAGAATTATCCTTGATATAAATTCAAAAGTAGTTCCTCTGTCAATTGAAATAAATAATTTTGGCAATCTTCATAACGGTGGTATTTAAAATAAATGAATGATTACGTAAAAAAAATCTAACTTAGTCAGAATAGATGGCAAGAGAAGAAGGTGAGCGAAAGAAAGAAAGAAAGTGTAAAAAAAAAAACAGCAGAGAGAGTGAGACAGATAGAAAGAAAGACAGATGCAAAGAAAACTATCCACTTCTTTAGGAATTCAGAATGTATGTACAGGACTCATCTCTGAATCAGAAAAGCGCTCGTCTTTGCAGCAGGTCCTCACGTGTTTGTGTGTGTGTGACAGTGCAACGTGGTCCATAGCTGTAGTCCTGTGTTATACAAGTGTGTAGGACTTTGTGTAGGGGTTGTTGCTTTGTTTCAGGTGTCCTCTGGAGTCTAGCAGCGACTCCTGGGAGCTGCTGAGTTTGGCGGCCTGGGCCAGGTCACCCGGCTCGCGTTGTGGCAGTGCAGAGGAAGTTCCTGGCTGCCACTGTTGTACTGCCTCTCTGCTGGGGGGGCCGGAGGAAGAGAGGGCTGACGAGGGGGTCTCGGAGGGTGTTGGCGCCAGCAATGCTGGCCGCTTCGCCATTCGGCTCTTCTGTGGGTCCATACAAGTCTGTCCTGTGGCCTCTCGACCTGAAGGGGCTGCTCCCCGGTTCAAAAGGAAGTCCATGCGCAGGTAAGGGGGAAGATGGACCAGTTCACCTCCTACGAGACAGACAGGGTCATGTAAGTGTGAGCATTGCTCAAAGATCAGATTTGCTTTCCACAATATCCACAATGAACTTCCAGGTCCAAGCTCTATAATCAGGTCAGCACAGGACATGACGGGAGAGTTTTAGGATAGGATAAGGTAGGGTAGGCTAGGTTTATGACTCAATATGGTAGGGTAGGATAGGAAAGGATAAAATACGTTATGATAGAAAAGGTCAGGTTTAGGATAGGATATGATAGGACAGAAAAGGATAGGTTAGGTTTATGAAATAGATAGGGAAGGATAAAATACATTTAGAAAACGTATTTTAGAGCACTTTCGAATTCTATCCTAAAGTTCAGGTAAGATATCAAAACCAGCATTAAACTACATCTCAAGCTCTCACCGAGTATTGGCCAATTTTATTCCTATCCTGTTAAGCATCCTGTTCATGTTCTTATTATTGTGTATTATACCTAAAGTCTATTATACCCTTCTATATAAAGTTTGAAATGTACATATGATACAATATACATTATAAAACAGATAGTTCCGGTCCTTGATTCTGATTGGTTGAGCCGCGTTCGAAGCTGTTGTAAATTACACTACAAGCATACACCTTTGTTTACCTCTGTGTGTTGCTCAGCAACCACTTTGTTGGAACCACAACTGTTTCTGAGGAACTACATTGTTTGGTGGGAGAATAATGTTTTTATTTATATCATTACACTTTATTTGCTCTGTTTTATTCTGTGAAACCTTACTACGTATATGGAATAACCGTTTTATAAAAGCAATAAGCCCAGTGAAGCCGCTTCGCGTCGTGCCTAACAATGCCCCTTAGCTGTTATAAATTCACTGTAAACCACGGCTTCTTGGGGCTTATTGCTTTAATTTGGACCTTTAACTGAAAATGTCCACTCTACTGAAGAAAATTTTAACACTGCAATTGGCAACAAAACATCAAACAAACAGTTCAGCAAAAATTAGATTTTTAATCTGTATAAAAAATAACGGGTAATTATGAGTTAAATTTAATAATTTAAATGTTTTTAATAGGCTTTATTAAACCCAGCAATAAAAGGTCAGCCACTTTATTAAATGGAGACTGAAGTTTTATTTTCTAAAGCTAATTATAAATGTGTCTCTTTAAAAATCAACTGCTGCGACTGCTTAATTAAACTGTTCAACTGATTGTTCATGAGCTCTGTTCCAAACCCTAGTGAGCTGCCTCACTGCCTACTAGGGTTATGCATTCATACAAATTGTTGTAATAGACTAATCATCTAGTTGTCTAAATAAATAGTTGGGATTTTAAATCATGGATAAAGATGTCAAATTTACCTCACACATACAAAACATTGCTCGATCAGACAAGAATAAATGTAACCTCACTTTCTCTCTCAATGGATTAGTTTGTTTTCATTCTATTCTTAGTATCTTGGGTGATTAAATGAGTGGAGTGCAGTATTACATAAAGCTCTTTCCAATAAGGCCAGTACTTGAAGTTCATATCACATTTAACAGCTCCATTGTGATAGTAAACTGCTGTTTTGTAAAGACAGACGATACCTCCCCAGCACAGGATGCAGACCGCCCATATTTGGCCGTACAGAACAGTGCCAGGTGCTCTCACTAACCAAAGGCTCCCTGTCTGAGGACATAGTGCTTAGATTCATTCACAATGAGACAGTAACTCTAAACTCTAACCAGTAACTCAAGAACTGTCTGGGGCTGAAATCAGCCCTGGGTGGCCCAGACGCAGGACACATTAAGCACATTGATGTGAAAAGAACGTGGCAGTGTGTTTGGACAACAGCCTTCAAACCTGTACCCATCAACACAGGGACTGATAGCACACTGCAAGAGTGACAGCTGACTGGTGAACAGGTAAACTGAGGAATGTGTGGAAAATACAGAAGAAAATAGACTCACTCACACATACACTACTGGTCAAAATTTTCGAATATTTATTGTTTAAGATTAATGTTTTGGCATTTTTGCCTTTATTATGATAGGATAATAGCTAGAAAGGAATTGAAGTAGGAGAGAGAGAGAGAGGGACGCGATCGGGAAAGGTCTCTTATGATCACCAAGGCTCATTTATTTGATGCTAATTGCAGCAAAAACAGTAATATTGTAAAATATTATTTACATTTAAAATAGTTATTTTCTATTTGAATTCATTTCAGAATGTAAGTTTATTCCTGTGATGGCAAAGCCGAATCAAGTCTTTCATTGTCTTCAGGAATAATTCTAATATGCTGATTTGGTGCTGTTTTTGCTGCTTAATATTTTTGTGGAAACCATGCTACATTTTTTCTACATTCTATGATGAATAGAGAGTTCAAAAGAATAATTTGTTTTTTAGTCTTTACTATCACTTTTGTTCAATTCAATGCATCCATGCTAAATAAAATGTAACATTTCTAAAATTTATTTTCTACTTTTTAATTCTTACTTGCATCAAATGGTAGTTTATCACAATTTCCACAAAAAATGTAAGCAGCAAAAACTGCTTTGAACATTGATAATAATAAGAAATGTTTCTTAAGCACAAAAAGAGCATATTAGAATGATTTCTGGATCATGCGGCACTGAAGAGTAGCTGCTGAAAATTACATTTTAAAATGTATTTAAATAGAAATGTTTATTTTAAATTGTAATCATTTTCGCAATATTTCAGTTTTACTGTATTTTTCATAAAATTGGCTAGCTTTGGATTTCTTTCGAAAACATCTTAATTATTCCAAACTTATGACCGGTAGTGTACATAAACTTTTACAGAATATGGAAGCAACAAGACGATACATTCTAAAATAGGATTTTTATCATTGTAGGGTGGTTGTGTTCACACACTGCCAACAAACATTTATGTCCATACACCATGTAAAAGTGGATTTTGTATAATAGGTGTCCTTTAAAGGGGTCATCGGATGCTACATGCACTTTTACAAAATGCACATACATAGATCACATCAAATTTGGTAAATGGAACACCAAGCGTGCTTTCACACAAGCACGTTTGATGTGGTTCATTTTCAATGGATGCACAAAAATGATGAGAGAATATTAAAATATAATTTTTGCTCAAAAGTTGAAAGTAAGTCTTATGTGTTTGGAACAACATGAGTGTGAGTAAATGATGACAGAATTTTCATTTTTGGGTGAACTATATGTTGTTTTGGTATTCAGAAATAACAGCATATCTCCTAATGTACCATTATTACTTCACTATGACCAAGGTGCTGAATACTGAATAGGCGTTAACATGTAAATTTGGATGGTCATGTGTTATTGTAATCTGTATGCCTTTAGAAAGTCACAGATTTTGGAACAAAACTATACTCTTTTTGGACTGGGGTGGGAATTTTGAAATCTGAAAGTTAAAGTATGTTTACATATAATATCTTACTATTACAAAAGATCAAGGATTTTTTATTCGTGATTGATTTCTTTAACTGAAAGAACTAGCTGTTACCTGTGTCCTGAGAGGGACTGACACTGTAACTGTCACTCTCTTTGTCCACTGAGCCCGTGGCGCGGGGTGTGGGCAGCCTCCAGTCAGTAGTGAGAGTGTGTGAGGAGACAGGAGGGTGCGGTCGGTTCAGGGTCCACTGGCTGGCGTATCGACTGCGTGTGGCGGGACCTGCTTTCGCTGTGCGGCGGGCAGTGGGGTCTGAGGGAACACAGACATACAGAACACGTTAATATGGCACAAAGTGACCAGTGTAAAGTGAACCAAATCTCTGCCCTCCCTTATGAAAAATTACTGTGGTCATCTACCTTTTCCCGAGTAACTGATGAGCGCCGCCATGATTCTAAATTCCGTCAGGATGCTGTCGTGTTCCAGTGTTGTGCCCAATTTCGACCCCCTGCCAAATTATTACCCCCCTCGTCACTACCTGATTGCCTAATCCTAACCCCTACCCCACACCTACTCCCAATACTACGGGGGTAATAATCTGTCAGGGGTCAGAATTGGGCACAACACCTGTCTCCACAGAAATCAATGTTAAAACAGAGTAATAAGATCGACTGAATTAATTAAACTGAAACTTTTTCAGTGTAACTAAATATTAAAATATGTGCAGGGTTAAGCTGTTCTGTTGTTGGCTGCCACAGTAACAGCCATAAACTTAAGGAATTCCTGTAAAATACTTGTTTTGCGCATCAGCAAATCTGTCTGTGTCTGGCAGTGTATGCATTTCATTCTGTGTCAAATGCTGACAAGAGAAAATGGCTAAGTTAAAATACTTTGTGTAAAATAATAAAATAATGCATGCTCTTATCATTTTGTGGACAAAATCCTCTGAACTTCGCCCTGATCGGGAGCTGTATGTAGGATATGTGCGCTCGTGTTTTCAATGCAGTTAACTTCGGGCCGCTTCATGTCATCTACCCACTGTGACAGGTGAGTTACTGCAAAAAGACGGCCATTGCAACACTGTAAAGCAAGGCTGGGCAACTTCGGTCCTGGAGGACCACTGTCCTGCAGAGTTTAGCTCCAACCTTAATCTAACACACCTGAACAAGCTAATCAATATCTTCAAGATCACTAGAAAACTACAGGCAGGAAAAATGTAAATACTGGTGTAGTGATATGCCATATACTATGGTACTAAAATATTACAAAAAACAGAACAAAACACTGTACTCACATATTATACAAGGTGCTGTAAAGAACACTACTACTCCATAAACCACCATGAAAAGTCATATGGGTTTGTATGACACGAGGGTGAACATGGCAGAATTTTCATTTTTAGCTAAGCAATTAATTTAAGTCAACGCTGGTGAATCCACCTGAATCATTAATGATTGTAATCATGACCCATGTCAGAGAAATGCTCCTCTTCAGTTCAGCTCCACTAAAGCCGTCAGTGAGCAGAGAAAGCAGGTATTCACTTCCTGTGAACTCAATTAAACCATATTTAATGGTTATTCAAATCACAGGACTGGATGTAGGCAACCTCATTATTCTTTTCAGTGTTCAAAAACAAAAGGTCGGGAACCACTGGTATAGTGCAGTAAAAAATGCCACGGCACACCACTAAGAACTGAAATATAGCACAATTTAACAAACATGCAATTGCTTCAAATTGCATATTAAAACTGGATATCATATTAAAAGTAGTACACACATTTAATGTGAAAATTTAGCTTAAGTCAGGTAGGAACACAAGGTCCTAGGTAGCTTTATGTTGTCGGTGATGATAAAGCAACAGATTTACATATCGTCGCTGTCTGGCGGAAACAATGCATGTCCCAGTCTATGGTATGTCCAAAAGCACTACCACTTTCAGGAAATGTAAAAACATTTTTTTTTAATAATAATTAAACAGCGTCGTCAGAGTTGGTATTGTGGCTTTATATATCATCAGACACTTGGAAGGTTTTTGCCCAGCAAATGTGTTTTGTCCGTCATTAGAACGGCCGCATCTGAGTTGGTGAGTGCATCACATTACATTTTCTTACAGGTTATAAAGTTTATTGTAGCTATATGGGCTGTTTTTTTTTTGTTGTTGAATTGAAATGTTTCTTAAGTAAAGAAAACGCTGTACTTATTCAAACATCAGTTCTGTATTTACCCTTGCACTGAAAACTGTGCTCGGCGCTTCAATCTGAATGGAGATTGGACTTGGAGGTGGACTTACGAGGTTTCACTGACAGTTTGAGGATCCAATGGTGTTACGAGGTTTACTCGCAAACTCTTTTGAATGCATTTCATTGGTTAACTATTTGTAAAACCCACAAACGGACGTAAAGATTACCAATAATATTGATTTAAAATAATAATAGTAACGAAATATAATAGAGATAGAACGTTTTGATAATTTTCCACGGCACACTAGTGTGCCGCAGCACAGTGGTTGGGAAACACTGGTATAGAGCATCATTTGGGACCCAATTTTTGAAAATATTTGAAACAAACAAACAAAAAAATGGGAGCTCTAGCGCAAGTTCTACCGGAAAGACTCTAATGTCACGTCATTCATTACTCACAGATCTAGCCAATCATCACTTGACACCTGGAGTCAGGGACGTCCTTAGCTGACGCGGGGCCCGGTGCGACGTAGGGAGGGTGGCCCCCCCTTGGTCCGTGTTCCGGGTGGGGGGGTTTTGGTCCCCCTCGGTCCATTCGCGGCAGGGCCCCCTCAAGCGCGGGGCCCGGTGCAACCGCACCAGTTGCACCCCCCTAAGGATGGCCCTGCCTGGTTCTGTTCTCACATACTGACACCGGCGTTCACTACTCGGTCAGTGAAACCGTCTCTTAAAACTTTAGCCCAAGTTTTCATAAAATTACGACATATAATTTAAAATGAACCTTCTGTGAACGATTGTGTAAATTACGTCCTTTTCACGATGCACGCTATATTGTTAATATTATGCAAATAACTAGTCTCACAGTAAACGTTTGTGGTTGTTTGATCATCCCACTAAAAGCGTTAATAATTTTCTCAACTGAAAATGTGAAACACTAGCGGCTTTAAGTTCATGTCAGCTATTATTCCGAATGCTCATTGAGCTGTCGCGTCAACTCTACTCGCGTCTCGATCACCAATTTATATTTTTGTCTGTATACAGTATACACACATGTAAACTTTCATCGAAGACTCTACGGGCCTGTTATCAAAAAACACGGCTGCGAGTCTCCTTCAGCCTTCTGTCTTCACTACATCAGCCTACACCATGATAAGTTTTCATATTGTTTTATGCACTTGTGGCTGTTGGGTGTAGAATTTATTCTTTGCAAGGTTATTCTTTGCACTAGGTCACTAGTGATGGTGAAACGAAGCTTTGTGAAGCCGGTACAGTGCTGCACTGTCAGATGGTTTGTTTCTTTTTCATACAAGCTTCGAAGCCTCTGTGCCGAACGTCACATCACTACTAGGCTATTCACTCACAGTGTTTAAGACAAAGCGAATGGTCATACTAAGTGAGCGTTCGTCGTGTGATTGTTCATGTATGAGGATAATCTAGCAGACTAGCGCTGCATGATCAACCCAAAATTGAGCCTAGGTTGCACTTTGGCTCAGTGCAATTTAAAAATAATAAAGTTCTAATTATTTGTTCAGCGTATTATTGGTGAAGTACAGTACTAAGATCAGAATGTATTGATTGGTTTGCATAATGCTGCACGATCTTTGCAAGCTCAGTTGTCACCTTTAACATGCGTTTAATAGAAACACGACCCTAATATATTTTTCAAACTTTAATGAGAAGCATTTACAACTTGTTTTCAACAAAGGAGAATATTTAATGACATTTTTTTAGTCAGACTCATTCAATAACATCTGGTGTTTGAAACAACTTATTTTTGTTATCTGATGTGGCTTCATATCATAACGCTTAATTATTATAACCCTTTATAATATTTTATATATATTTAATATTTTCCACTCATAAAGACTCAAATAAAAGTGTTCTTATCCTTCTGCATGGGTACCACAAGGTTATTTATCAATTTTGGCCGCTTTGAATGGCAAGGACCGCCAAAGAGGCCATATGACTTACAGATAAAGCAACCAATCACGTTTCGGTTTGTGCCGAATGATGTTCAGGGGCATGGAAATGTCCCCACAATAACAGACCGTGTGTAAAACTCTTGTACTGTACGTATTTTAAAGATTCTATGCTGCAAACTTTAAATATTTCACATACTTTTAAAAATCCAGCGTTTAGTTAATCCTGATAAGCACTCATTATCACAGTTGTAAACACGACGGCTATCTTGTAACATGAGGGGGTTTGGCTTCACAGCATATTTGCTTCCAGGCGGAATGTTAAAAAATGCGACATGCACATCTCCTGGAAATCCAGTAGAATTCAACAAATCCGATGACGACTTCGAAACTCCCGAAGTGTTTCCAATTTTGTGTGCCGTATGCATCAGACATTCAACCAATGGTCCGTGGGCATGACGTCTGAGGCTGAGACTAAGAATCCCCTGATCGTAGATGCAGAGAACCTTGGCTATCACCTTATCTTCACAGAGGTCATTCTTTTGGACGGGTGCCACTACGAACGCAGCAGAACTTGGGGTTCAGCCTCCTCTGTCAAGCTGTTGAGTACACGGTCATCCTCCCCATTCGAATTCTAGTAACTATCTCAAACGCTCAGCAGGTACCTTTAAGTTATAATCAAGGCAAGTTTATCTTTGCAGCTTCTGGTGGTTTCACTCTGTTTCCTCATATCTATTGGCTTTAGTTTTACTTGGCCTAACGTGGCCCTCTTTCATGGCCCACGTGGCCTTCCTTGTACCCCGGCCTAACGTGGCAGTCTTCACAGCCTACGTGGCCTTTTTCATACCTCAGCCCAATGTGGCCCTCTTTCACGGTCTACGTGGTCTTCCTCGTACCCTGGCCTAATGTGGCAGTCTTTCACGGCCTACATGGCCTTTCTCGCAACACTTTAGGCAAAACAACCTAATGATTCCCTCTGTTAAATGATTTTAACACCTGTCAATGACTATATTATTTTATTAATATTAATCTTTTTTCTTTGCCTAAATATTCTAGGAACAATTTCTAAGAAACACTCCAACTGGTGGGTATCAATTTTCCTCTCCTTGGGGGTAGGCTCCACCCCTGCCTTCATCTTCAGGCAGGATCAGCAAGTATCTGCAACATATCATCTATTTGCAACCGATTTGCATACTACTTGTTAAATAAATCTTATTCAGACATTCTCTTGCCTCCCGAGTCTTTCTGGTAGAATTAGAATTCTATGGTATACTATGTGAAATACACTATGATTTGAGTTTCACAAATTTTGATCTAGCAGACTATATACATCTGATAGTAAATTGGAATGACCCGGGGTTTTTATTTTTGTATATGCACTATATCTGCTATAGACTACTATTGGACATTTTGTTGATGTCAAACACAATGTATAACTGACTGTGTTACTATTAAGTCATCTACACAAGTGGGCAGCTATATGAGAATTTAAGACATGAACATAACCAATCAGACTAGTTCAATTCTTACTTGTACCAGGTCTAGCATCAGACACGTCTACTAGTGGTCCAGTGGCCTGAGATAGAGACTGGTAATGCACTGTATGGGTGACAGTTGAGGACTTCTGTTTAGATGTTTCTCCAAAGTCATTGTCCGTCAACAGCACCGTGGAGCGGTCATCTGAAAGACAGAGGCAACCAGGCTAATGTAAGTAGAAAAGACCACCATCAAGCAAATCAGGGCCTTTAGGGAAAGGCAAACCACTAACATTGCACAGTGGTCTCTTACCGATTGTCTCCATAGTGTCTCTCTCCTCGATGAGTAGCTGAGCACGTGGGATATCGATGTGCATCCTCAGAGTCTGCTGCTGTTTGTTCACAGTGTCTGGTGTACGTGCATTTTTACTGGAGACACACATCCAAACAGAAAACAATTACATGCACTACTTTATGACAAAGTGCACTGATTTATAAGCCAATACCATAGTAATTTACCTCATTAGCATCTCTGCTAGGCTCTTTGCGTCTTTTGAAATAAAAGAAATAAGGAAGTTATGAATTGCAAAATATTGTTTAATATTAAGAGTGTATTAAGAAATTTATCAGAACATCCTCAAGTAGCTATGATGTTCTGTTCGCTAGATATGGCATGTGTCTACACACCTCGTAATCTCTTGAGCCTTTGCTCTCTTCTTCTTCTCCTCAATACCAGAAGAACAATGAAGACCATGGAAATTGCCACCAGAATACAGATGATTGTGACCATCATCTTAAGTCCCTCATTGCCCTGCCTATTCTCCTGGCTGGGGTCCACAGTCTTTGGCAATGGAGCAATTGTGCCTGGAGAGAGAAGTTTGAGCAGCTGATGGACAATTTAGATTTCTAAAAGTCTGGTTATAACCAACTTTTGATCAATTCAACTTTTAGATCATCTTCCACTGTTTTATGCTGTTTATTGTTGATTTAGTGCTAGTCTGACTGGTAGATCAGCATCGCCATGCTGTTTTCCAGCAAAACGTGCTGGTTAGACAATAAGGTCTGATCAAGGAACTCTTGCTGGTTAAGTAATTTAAGCAAATGCTTCCAAACACTGAACTGAGACGACATTGATTTTGACCCTGTGTGGTAATATAAGACGTAGTACTCACTGCCATCCACATTTAGAGTAGCGAACAGAACCCTCTTCTCTGCTGTTCCTGCACTGTTGCCCACTCTCATCTGGAGCTCGTACCAGGTGGCCTCCTGTAGGTCGTAGAGAATGTGGTTTTTGGTGAGAGAATCTCGCTTCACCATAGTCCATTTCGTAGTGTCCACCGGTCGATATTCCAGTGTAAAGGAGTCGATCGGACAGCCGCCATTGTTCCAACCAATGAGGTTGAGCTCCACACGGGTAGAGTTGATACTTGAGAAAAGCTCATGATCTTTGGCGAATTGTGGCTCTGATAATGTGGAGAAGTGAGAGATAATGTAATCCTGAAGTTAGAGAAAGTGGTCAAACTTCGATTGCAAATGATGATTAATAATAAAATATATGGGCTAAGTAGTTATTTAGCATGCAATTTTATTTAAAGTGACTTAGCAATCCAAGATCTATCCTATGAAACCAAAATAAGCTGTAGGACATTGGTGTGTCGGAAATTGGCCTGATACACTCATTCACTATTCTATACATTACTCCACTAATATAGCCCACTTTAAAGATTGAATAAAAATGAGTCATCAAATTTGGACACTAAGTGTGCTGGAAGGGCTGCAGCTTTTGTGCAGTTTGCGCTTGCTGCTATAGTAGTCCGCTGACAACAAACTTGTATAAACTTAATTTAATAATCAAGTAAAAAGAAACTTACACCTGTATGGAAGTCATTCGGTGCGACACTCAGAGTACATTGGTGGTACACTTGTTATTGCAGTGCATTATGGGACTGAATGAGTGGACCTGATAATGTCCACTATGGTTTCGGACACCACTACAAAATTGCTTTCCCCTCAAATAGTGCACTATATAAGGGTATAGGGCAGGGTTCCTCAAATCTTGCCCTGGAGGGCCAATGAGCTGCAGAGTTTAGCTCCAACCCTGATCAAACTCAGCTACCTGTGATTTTCTAATGATCCTGAAGACATTGATTAGCATGCTCAGGTGTGTTTGATTAGGGTTAGAGCTAAACTCTGCAGGAAAGTGGATCTCGTGGGCCAGATTTGAGGATCCCTGGCATAGGGGGATTTCGGACACAGCCCATGTCTTTTAGCTTTAACAACATATGTATGCTAGTCTACTCATAGGAATAAACTAAAAGTAAATACAGTATACACATTCAGGGAAAACAGATCAAAGGTAATGTAATCCAGATGTAAATGTAATCCGGAATGAGAATGACCCTGCACACTATACTTAGCAAGTAGCAAATCATGGCTATGATTTCATGCTAATATCATGCTAATATAAAAGTATCACACTAACATGTTATTTCTATTTCATGTCGTATGACATGAAAGCAGACTACTGTTTACAAACATTTAATATGGAATAATGCCCATTTCATTTCACTATTTGACTATTTCACACAGAACACAGTTCTCAGTGTTCTCAGATTTTGTTATTGGCCATTAATGAGAAAGGGACAAACATTTAGGATGGTCTCCCAGCGTGTTTCAATATGACATATGTCAACACAGCAATGAAAACTGGTGGTTTTATTTCAAGAGGGTTTTTATGCACCTTGCTCAATGGCATAATAGCTCATAGCCTGCTTTGAATCAGCATTAGGTTACAATTCAGTTAGGCTACTTACTATTCAGTTGTCAGTCATGTATTTTAGCCACTAGCGATCAGCATAATTAACTATAAATTATATATATATATATATATATATATATATACACATATATATATATAAATAAAAATGTTTACCTTTCCCATGGGTTTTAGCCTCAATGATTTCACTGATGCGTCCAGGACCAACTGCATTTTGTGCAGTAAGAGTAAATTTGTACCAAGTACCGCACTTTAGCTTCTCTAGACGGTAAGACCGCTCACTGGGGCTGATGGAGAAACTGCCCCACTCTTCACTGTTATCCTCAGAGTACTGCAGAATGTAGCCTGAACAGAGAACACCACACCAATTTAAAATAAACCCCAAATGCCACACTTTGTTTTATTCACTTTCATGGGCGCTGTAAATTGATAGAGAGCACCTACTATGCAAAGCTGACCTTCAAGTTTATTAAAAAATTACAGCGTGCGAAATAAACCATTTGACAGGTCTAGGTGGATAGTGTTCCATATTTGTCAAACAGTGGAGAATAAGTGGCTGAATATATGGAATATAGATATCAGTGCAGTCTAACCTCTGATGGAGCTTCCTCCATTGTCTCCAGGGATCCAGGACAGTGTGATGGAGGTGGTTGTGGTTTTGGTCACTGTGAGACGTGGTTGGTCCGGAGGTACTGAAAAATTTTGAGAGTAAAGGTACAGTCACATTTACCATTGTTTGAAGAATTTTCATGGGTGACATCCAGCCATTTCATAGGAAAGATTTCCACATGCATATTTTGCGTTAGGTTCAATTTGGTCATGCAGATTCAATGTGTTGCCCAACAGAAAGCTGCTTTGTTTTTATGAGCTGTGCTTCATATTGTACAATACATCACTACACTAATGACCTGTTTTGCTCATGCAATTTCAATAACGTGACCTGTGTGTTTATTGGTTATGTCAAACTTCTTTTTCCTTTCTTTTTCACAGATTTGTTTTCATAAATTACAGAAAAAAATTCAAGGCACAAACTGCGTCCTGCCAATGATTCAAAACAAAAAATGCTATTTGGATTTACAGAGAATATAATTTGATTATCCGATGCCATACACACCTTGGACCTGAAGGTTTAGCATGATCTCATCTGAACCCCAGTTGTTGCTGGCAACACATCTGTAGTACCCAGAATCTTCTGCTTTGACAGTGCGAATAACAAAGCTGCCATTGCTGTGAGCGCTGCGACGTCCATCGATTGAAACCGGAGCAGGAGTACCATTACTGTAGGAAAACATTATCAGTTTCATAGCAAGTATGAGTCAGAAGAACAAATTCATCAGGCATTTTCAGTTTCATGCATAGCACTTCCGGTTCTTTATAAACAAATTTTGACTAGATTTACAAAATGACTACATTAAAATCTAAAGAATATAGTTATCAAACATACTTTCCCTTGAGCCACTTGATGGTTGGAGGAGGGTCTCCGACTGCTTTGCATGGAAGGACAATGTCCCTCATCCAGGGGGTGGTCACAGTACCACTGAACGTCAGGATTCGCGCAGGGGCTTAATAAACAAACAATGGCATTACAATGGTGAACAAAGCCTCTCATACAAACTCTTCTGTGCCATATTGGTTCTGTTAATGGTACAATATGGCTGCATCCCAATTCACATACTTCTACTACACACTAAGAGTTACAGAGAGGGTGACTGATTGCCAGGTGCCATTCTTCCATACCTTTAGCTTGGGGCTCTACGGTGATAATTTCACTGGCATTCCCACGGCCGGCTGCAGTGACCGCCACAACCCAGATGCTGTACTGCCAGTTCTGATTCAAGTTGGTCAAACGACGAAAATAAACATCAGGTGCAGCCTCAAACTCACTGATCACCTGTAATGATACCCAATGAAAAGGTTTCATAAGAATAACATAAAATTATATTTGTTGGAAACCCTGTTCCATTGTTTTTACATTTAGGGCAGAGGTGTCCAATCCTGCTCCTGGAGGGCAACTTTCCTGCAGACTTACCATGACGTTTTTCTAGTGACCCTGAAGATCTTGATTACCTGGTTCAGATGTGTTTAAATACGGAAGGAGGTAAACTCTGCTAGAAGTATTGGACACCCCTTATTTAGGGCATTAACTTATCCAGAATGACTTACAAAGTGCCGCAAAATGGAATACTGTACTGCTTATGGCATAACGCAGAGCTGGGCAATTCTAGCGTATCCTTGAGATACACTTTCCTGTAGAGTTTGGCTCTAACCCTAATCAAAAACCTTGAACAAGCTAATCAAGATTTTCAGAATTATTGGAAAACTACAGACAGCTAGTTGTTTAATCAGGGTTGGAGCTAAACTCTGTAGGACCTTGAGGACCAGAGTTGCTCAGCCTTAGCATACTGTGATTTATACTCTACATTGCCTACTATTAAAAAATAAATAAATAAGAGGAAGAAGAAGAAGCACTAAGCATTAAGCAATAATGCACATTGAAACTGCACTGGCAAATGTAGTAGGTCATTCAAGTATCCCAAACCCATAGACTTTTTTTAGAGTTATGAGTTACATAGTGAAATGTTCTTCTACTTTGTTTCTCAACCTTGTTCCTGGAGGCACACCAACACTACACATTTCAAACTCCTCCTAAGTACACACCTGAATCGACTCATCAGCTCATTAGTAGAGACTCCGAGACCAGAAATGTATAGGTCAGATAAGGGAAACATCCAACATGTGTACCTCCAGGAACAAGGTCAGGGAAGCACTGTCATAATTCCTTATAATTCTATTAAAATCGTGTTTGGTAAATTTGAATAATTAAGTTTGGGGCTGCCTTATGGAGCTGTGCAGCCACAGATAAAGCTCACCGTGGGGTAAGGGTTGGAACAGAAGACGGTATATTTCCGGATGATTCCGTTGAGTTTGAGTGGAGGAAGCCAGGAAACAAATACCACTGAGCTTGTGGAAGCAGCTGCCTTGACTCCAGCTGGAGGGCCAGGAACTGGTTTTAGCAGGAGAAATGACATAATTTGTTGAGGAGAAGCTCTAGAAAAGACACCTTGTATGCTACAAAGGAAGTGACCTAGCTGTTCTATTCTAATTTAATGGAAAGGTGAGATGTGTGACTTTACACAATTTCCCAAACACACCAATCACCTCTCTGTTTGGATTGGTTTTGTCACTGGGTTCAGATGTCTGTGCAATGAGCAAAGTCAACCTACAAATGACTTACTTTAGGGCGGAATATCCCACTAGACAACTCGAAACAGGTTGATTTTGGTCACTCCTGCTGATGGTTTTTACTGAAATCTCTTCTGTATAAGTTTTATTTCACTTAACAATCAAGAATGGAAGATTGGTGACAAACAAACTACTGCCTCTGACAATTCTCTCCAATTCTTTGTCACTGAATGCCAAAATAAGAGCAAGACCACAGTGGAGAATTGTAATGAAATTGTGAAAATGACTTTA
The DNA here is from genome assembly GCF_001515605.1 of Sinocyclocheilus anshuiensis. Classification (NCBI taxonomy): domain Eukaryota; kingdom Metazoa; phylum Chordata; class Actinopteri; order Cypriniformes; family Cyprinidae; genus Sinocyclocheilus; species Sinocyclocheilus anshuiensis. Next base: position 473,928 of record NW_015557090.1, on the reverse strand, counting down.
GTGTGAGAATGTGTATTTGTTTTATCAGGGTATGCTGTAGAAGGCATTTGCCCATTTGCATTTTAAGTAAAAAAATAGTGTCATTTAGTAAAACTGCAGAAAACCCTGTGGTGGGTACAGAATCACCACGGATAACATGGTCAGCAGGGAATTGGGGCTGGTGAATGAAGCGTACTACTGACATTGCCTTTTTATTGTTTCTGTAGATTAAACTGAGACAGGGGAGTCACCTAGCCATTATGTATGTGCAATCGGAATGAGTCTCACCGTCCTCTTTGGTGCGTGTGTAGATCTGCTCACTACGGACTCCGTCTCCGGCTCGAGTGAAGGCCAGGACCTGGATACTGTAGTTGGTGTATTTCTCCAGCCGTTCCAACTCTAGTGAAGGCTTGGTGGTTGTGATGTTTCTGATCTCTCCCAGCTCTGCAACAGACACACAAACTGTTAACTGATCTGGGGGGGGCTGTATATATACATACACAGTGTATATGTGAACCTTTATCTTGACATTGTATACATTTGAGTTAGCTCTCACTATCATTGCATTAGTCAATTAATTACATTTTGCATATTCATAGGTCACTGTGTCCTGTATAATACTACAATATACAGACTGTTGTGTCACCATTTTTATTTTTACCCTTGAATCTGTACATCAATGCCTTATTGTAGTTCAATTAATAATGGCTCTGCAGTGCGGCCTGGAAAATGGCCACTGATCTTTTTGCTGGGTGCTCCCTACTACTGGCATTCAGGTATTTCATGTATACAGGGAATTTGCATACTGTCCATAGCATGCGATACATACTACAAAAACAGGGTGCATAGTATGCACAGCCACATTCTTTGGACCGGTGCACCAAAGAAATGGGAACACCTTCATCCAAAAAATAAATAAATAAATAAAAAATGCTTTGTAAGTCTGCTGAATGAGTGACAGTAAATCTAAATGTAGACAATTTGTCCAATAATTATTGTGTTTCTACTGTAGGCCTACTGCCCACTGTTTCTTCACTTTCTGTCTCCTACAACAAGGCCACCATGCCCTCTGGTGGTCTGAGGCAGAAATGCAATTGAATTTATATTGTATGTCCCAAATGTATCACTTTATGATAATGTATAGTGTGTGACAGGTCTGTATTAAAAAAAAAATGTTATTTACAAAAAAAAATTGTTTTGGTGCTATTTGGAGATACATTGTAAAAAACGTGCATCTCTGAAATACCTTGGAGCACTATGTAAATACCAAAGTGTATGAATTTAGAAAGTACTACGGTATTATCACCTGATACCATCACTAAACTGCTACGGTACTTTTGGAAGCACTTTAATTGGTAACGCTTTATTTTACAAGCCTGTTCTGCATGTATGTGCTATGTACTTGTTTTAGCAATTACAATAACTGAGTAATAACTAGGTATTAACCCTGAACCTACCCCTACACCTAACCCTGACATCTGTGTGCTACATAATTATGCATAAATGGAAGAAATTCTCAGCAGAAGCTGAGAAGGTCATAACCCTGCCTGACCTCCATCAGGTAGGTTGGCCCAGTAGATGACACGATAACCAAGCAGCATGCCGTTGAGGGCTTCTTTAGACAGAGCAGACCAGGACAGGGAGATGGTCTCGGGGGTGGTAGCTGTTGTCACAACGTTCTCAGGTGGGCGACTGGGCACTGTGAGGGAAAACAGGACAGATCGTGTTAGTTAATATACTCTGTGTGATATTTATCATGAAATCTCAAAATATGTATGTGCATTACTATGTCCTACAGATAGAATTTAAAGCTAATACGTGAGTCATTTATTAATCAACTATTATAAACAAATCAATTAAGCTTCAAAGTATTAATATAACAAAGGTGACAATCATAAAGTGACTAACCATCCTCTAGAGTGGTGATGGTGATTTCCTCCGAGGTGGGACCTATGCCTGCCCGATTGGCTGCTTGCACCCGCACCTCATACTGGGTGTACTTCTTCAGAATATCCAAAGTGAGGGTTTCAATGTCCCCTGTGGTGTCCACATTGATGGTGTTGTATTGTGGGCTGCCCCCTGTCCCAAACTCCCGATAACACACTTGGTAGCTTCGGATCAAACCATTCTGTAAGTGTTTGAGGGGGGGCTGGAAAGAATAGAACAGAGAACAGAATAGATATTGTAACATCAGAAAGGGAGAATCAGAAGAGAAAAAAAAAACATACTGTATCTGCATTCCAATTTGAAAAAGTAAATACTTCTTTGGTGATGGGAAAGTACATAATTTGGGGGTATGTACAAACTGTACGACAGTGTTGGCACCTACAACCATGTCAAGAAAATTGTTCATATTTGTTCTTAATAAAGTGTTACCTTTTCTTTAATGGACAAGTTAAACATAATTTTCTGTGATAATCTACATTGTCTCTACTGTTGAAATAGCTTAAACCCAAAATATTCCTCAAAAATGATTTCACCTGCACAGATTCCAATTTTGCATATCTACATGTCTTGTTCCTCCGTATTACCTTCCATGTGACTTTGATGCTTTGGGATGAGATTGCTTCCAGCTGCACATCTTGAGGAGCGCCATCAGGTGCTAGATTGATCACATGCAGGAAAGACAGAGAAAATAATGGACTGAGCCACTAGGTGGCTATAATGCTAGCCACCTAGTTATATTATCTGTGCTAGGTGGCACAGATAATAAAATGTCTGATACTACAGAGTACTATAGAAAAAGACTCACAAAGGCTCACATCATTTTCAGTTGTAGCAATACTCACGTGCTTCATCTGTGGTGATGGTCAGCTCATTGCTTGGTCTGCTTTCGCCAATCTGGTTTTTGGCAAACATGCGGATGTTGTAGGTGGAAGCAGGGTGGAGGTCAATGATGGTGGCCTGATTCAGCTGAGGGGAGACGTCTTTGGTCATTTGAGATGAGGCCCATGAAGCTTGAAGAAATACAGAGAAATGCAAAGTGATAATGCTATAAACCACAAGAGGCTATGTTACAGTCATTTTACCACAGTTTAAAGGGTGAAGGAATAAAAAAAATAAAAATAAAAAAATCTTAATTAGTTAATTAGCTTCAACCAACGTAATGATCAAAGATCATTCTATGAATGACTGGCACATAGAATTCAGCCTATGTGAATAAAATTGAACATTGGTCATTCAGTCTGATTTATTAGCTCAATATATTCATTTTGTATGTATTCGTCCTTTTTTTTTTTTTAAACAGATTGATCCAGGCCAAGATGCCGACTTGTCAATAAACTCCAGCTTCTAGCAGTGATGAAACACATAATACAAACGACTGCCTAAAACACCTACTATGAACAATTCTTGCCTTAAAGAATATAAATAATAATAATTTATTTGAGGCAAAAAAAAAAACATACATGATTTGTTTTTATAGTTGATGTCATATCCTGTAATAGGGCTGTTGCCATCAAAGCCCATTGTCCAGCGAAGTGCAATGGTTCGGTCCTTTACCTCTCTGATCTCAACTTCAGGAGGATCAGGACGATCTTTGGAGAAATGTTGGTAGAGATTAGACAATGAAACATATTTTGGCATGGAAAAAAAATCATATATATATATATATATATTGAATATATTCCTAATACTTAATGCATTCTTATATTGAATATATTCTTAATATACTTTAGAATAATAAACTATCATTTAATTTAAAAGCAACATTAGTGCAATCTTAAATTCAAATTAAAATAACAAGAACAAAGCAGAAACTTTACCTTGTACAATCAACTGAATGATTCCTTTATCTTCGCCATATGAGTTGATAGCAATGCAAGAGAAAAAGCCAGAGTCCTCTCTGACGGTATGTAAGATCTGTGAAGACACAAATAGTACACATTTGACTAGTACATAAAGGCATTTAGGTAAATGATATTGGTAATTGCTATGGGAGTTTTGCTGTTCACATTTCATTCGTTCATGGATAAGAATTGTTTTAAAATCGTTTCATCATTTTATTTGGATGTTTATGAGTATGTCAGGTACAGTCTTTTGAATTATTACAGTATATTCGATTGATTATACTTATTAGTGTACAAATTACTCCAGTAAGACCCTCCACAGACATTGTAAAATGTTGTTTTGCACAAACACTAACAAAAATCAATATCTATAAGCAATATTTAAGAGTGGAGAAAATAAAATGTATAAATATTTTACTAATTCCCATGGCTTTTCATGTTTTTGAGAACACTAAATCATATTTTTCCTATGATTTGCTTACATTTTTCCTCAGAATGGGCAACACAAACACACACTGAAGCATCTATGAATGCTTGTTTCATATCATGTTCGGATAAAGTAAATGTGGCACAAGCATAAACATCCACCTGCATGTTATTTCAACCGTAGAAGCCCAGATTATGTGCTTGATTTCTCATGAAATTGCTAAAGAAAAAAAAAAACACATGAAAAAAGAAAGAAAAAATAAATTCTGCACACTCTTACTAATGACTAGCATGATTTATGAGTAATCTTTTGTGCAACGTTAAACAAAAAAGTTGCACAGATCTGCAGACCGTTACAATAATACTTACTGAAACGATCAAGTACCCATTTAAGTGAGCCTCTTTATGTTACAAGGTAAATTTGTCTTCCAGGGTCATTTTATTTTTATACAAGGTCCCCCTAAAGGACTGGTTGATATATTTATACATTTGCATTTTATGGACTTTAATATAATATTGCCATTTGAAACCATCACCACACTTGACATTAGTGCTTTTTGCTATCTTCTTTTTATGTAACAAGGGCTTTTATTTCATTCAACTGTTTCATGGAGAAAACACAAATGTATGGACAATAGGTTACCCTGACTTTGTTAATAATTTCTGTAGTTCTTCTAATATTCCTTGTAGCCTATAGTGAGTTTGACGTGGGCTATGTTTGGTATTCTGTACTGTACTGTGCTATGTTCAAAATAGCATAATACTACTAAACTGTAAAATTATTTTTCAAAGATTATTGGAAGACATTTTAAAAGAAATTACTAGTTAATTTTATTTAATTTTTTATATACATTTCACATTTAATTTCACGTTACCTGTTACCTTTTTTTTTTCGACTGTACTTGAACCATACCTGCTGGTGAACAGTAAAAGTAATTTCTGTAAGCACGGATACCTGAAACATGTATTGCCTTTGCCATACCATAGTATAAATGAGTTGTAAGTTTCATGTTGACAACAAGGACAAACATAAGTGTGTGAAAATGGTGGATGATTTTTGACAGGAAATGAAACAGCTAGTCCAGGGCAGCCCTGAATATGTGTCTTGGAAATGAGGCGTATGATTGCATTCTCAGTGTAGATGGTGTCTGGCTCACCTGCAGGGTGGATATGATCTCATCTCCCACTTCCTTCACAGTAACCACATAGCGGCTCATGTCTGGGTTGATGATATGAGATTCCTTCTCCCAGCGAACCTTGATGGGCTTTTCACCGTGAGCAGTGCAGCTCATCTCAGTCATGTGACCCTGTTCTGCTCGTGTGGTGTTGGGGTAAGATGTGATCATGGCAGGAACTGAACAGAAGGAGAAACAGAGAAAGACACAGAGTGATGTTATGCATGAAATAATATTTACCGTCAGTGACGACCCAGCCACATGCACAGCACCGAAATACAACCATAATAAAACATTTTCATTTTTTTCATTTAATATATAAATCTAATTCTAATTACTGTAATGTGAACCTTATATACAGTACAATATATTATATACACAGTATTTTTATATTAGATTCACTGAGAAACAAACTAATTTATCAATAAAAGAAGTTGTAGGATTTTGAAAAATTTAAAAGAAAAAAAAGTTACGATGGAAAATGACAATGGAGTATTTGCAAATTCACTATTGCTAGATCTAAATAAGCAAATGTGTGACATTGCCAGCATGCAAAATCCTTTATATAAAATATTTCCTTACTTCCAATGAAGCACAAAATATGCTTTTTGCAACAGGACGTTTTCTATCATGTATTTCTATAATAAAATGATATGATATGTCTTATTATATAATCAGCATCAATCAAACAAGATTGAAAAATGATTGCACAGCTACCAATTAGGTGGCGATATGCATTAGGTCTGTAAATGGCCATTGAACAAAAAAAGAAGGAAGAAGTACAATGGTGCGCTTTTTCTTAGCATCCGTTTCCATAGTGACTCGTCGATTCGTAGCTCTGTTGAGAATGTGTTGTGTGTTAACCGTGAACATACTCTGAGTTGACTGAATTTACTCCCAGACATGTTTTTGGAACCAGCATACCTCAAGTAAGCAAGGTTTGGGTTAAACCTGTCAGATTTTGTTACCTCCCATTAAAACAGTGGGTAGTACAATTCGACAACGAAAAATCTTACCTGTAAAATTATGGTTTATTAACGTCTACACCTACCACAACCCTAAACCTACCCTTACAGTAATGCAAATACAGTAATTAAGTGTTTAGCTTTTGTTGAAAGACAGAGCAAATTGCGGGGCAGTACTGAAATACCGTCTAAGCTGTACAGCTGTTCGCCAATCACAACGCACTGGGATAGCTAACCAATCACAACACATTTTGTTTTTCGGAAGGCGGGCCTTCATCGAACCCGGAACTAATCGAGCCATTTGTGCCAGGCTGGGGAGAAGGGTATTGTAATAATGTAAATTATGTGAAAATTAATGCATTTTTCGAACCACCAAGCATGAGACCATGTTCTAGTACACCCCCAAAACAAAATCAAGACTTTGTAAAAGAGCATAATAGGACCCCTTTAAAGCAAAAAGGGGACATAACAAATGCTAAGAAATTATTAAATGAATGTGCATAGAATATATAATTAATGTTACATAATGTAAAAAAAAATAGAAAAATGCTAAATTTACAAATGCGAAATTTAAATAATGGAAAGCTAATTATCACTATTTAACTGATTTTATTTGCATACATTTATTATCAGCTTATAGCCAACACAACTTTAATCACAGACAGCTGACTTGCATTGTGAGGTTGTTGTGAAACTGAAGTCAATGCACACAGGTTATATTACATGGCCAGCTCATCACAAACAAAACATGTCCATGTATAATAATGGTCACAGCGGAATACAATGCAAACATGTAGATCTGATCACACACTCTTAAAATAAATGCCCAGACATGTGATAACCCTTGTGGACAACTAATTTGGTCTAAAATCATCATTCATTTTGGGTCATATAAGGCCTTGATATAACAACTGATCATTAATTCAAATTCAATTCAAATGCGCTTTTCACAATACACATTGTTTCAAAGCAGCTTTACATTACCACTGGTGTCTTTCTTCAAAAAGTTTTATTTCCAATCAAACTGTTATCGGATCTCCTCATTTGAAGTAACTGTGCTGAAAGCAAACTGAGCTGTTCACTGGTGAGAAGTTCACACTGCAAGCGCAGACATGAAAAGAGGAGCGAGACCATGCTCAAGCCTGTCTCACCCCTGAAAACCTTGTTACCCTGAAGCACTGTGAGGGATCTGTCTCTCTCTCTCTCTCTTTCCTGGCAGGCATGGCTATGATTTAATGATGAGCACACTTCGATTATTCATATAGATGCTTCTGCTTGTTTCGCTCAGCAATACTAACACAGGTGAAGCAGGAATGTGAATAAAACTCTCCAAATCAACATGTTTGGACCCTATGATCGTACAGCATATACTTTGTGATGGTAAGTATGTATCAACCTGTTTGATACCAGAACCTGTTTACGTTAGTTAGAAGTTATATAGAAATGTGAAAACATAGAGCAAGACATGTCCCCCCCCAAAAATGAAGACAACTTGCTTCTTTTTTTGCACGTTTATTAAAAAAACTATTTTTTTTAAATGAAAAGTTGAAAATTAATAAATAAAAAAAAATCGCAATTTATTTAGTACAGTATGTATTGCTTTCACTTTGGCAATGGTTATAATATTCCTTATTCCTTTTGCATCATAATGATTCCCTTGATGTACATTTTTCCAAAATCCAAAAACTTTGTTTATTTGTAAATTTAAGATTTTGTATCAAACCAATCACAATTTGAAATCAGAATGATCTGATTTATAATTATATTTGTATTGATTTTTAAGTATTTTGATTTTGGTTTGTGTCTATTGGGTTCCAATTAAAAATAGCAAATAATCAAATGAGATACTGTACATTTCTTTTGGCAGTAAGTACATTTATTATTATTTTCCAAAAAACATGCATTTAGCGAAGGCCATACCAAACCTTTTTTTTTTTTTTTTTTTTTTTTTTTTGAAAAAAAAAAAAAAAAAAAAAAAAAGTAAATGATGACAGTATTTTCATTTTTGGTTGAACTAGCCCTTTAAATCTTAGGTTTAGATTGGGTATAGTGTTCATATAAAACTAAATTATGACTGTTCACGTCCGCAATCTCTCTGCACTGTGTAAATAATGAGTGACGTATACGCGCGACAGATCGCTTCCGCATATGCATCTACTATCATAGATATGTATAGATTCCCTATTCGACCACTCCAGATACGTTGACGCGTCCGCCATTTTGGAACATATCACGGCCCATAGAAACAGTCACTAATGAGGCATCTACTTATATCAACGTATCTGGATCGGTCGAATAGGGAATCTATATATATGGTAGTAGACGCATGTGCGGAAGCGATTTGTCGCGCTTATACGTCACTCATTATTTACACAGTGCAGAGAGATTGCGGACGTGTTCACTGGCACTGCGATGATCTAAAGATATTTAGAAGTACAGGTCATCACAATGGAAGACGATTTTGATATATCATCAGACAACATGGAATTTTTTGCCCAACCGTATTTATTTGACGTCACGTGCCGGATGTTGTGAATGCGCTCAGGACAGTTAGACATTGCGGTGGATCTGAGGTAAAAAATTATATACTGTTCAGTTTCTTGCACAGACCAATCGTTTTGTGTCTTAAGACCTCAATGTATCGTCACGAGCCGCAGGGTTTAATTTGGTTTTGTCTGTGTATGTCTTTTTTACTCTCAAAGCCATGAACCCATTGACTGCCATTATAAGACTGATAGACTGCAACGGTTTGAGTTAAAAATCTTCGTTTGTGTTCTACTGAAGAAACAAAGTCACCTGCATCTTGGATGCCCTGGGGGTAAGCAGATAAACATCACATTTTCATTTTTGGGTGAACTATCCCTTTAAATATTTACTTGTACCCCTGAGATTTAACGTTAATGTTTTATTCATTAAGACATATTGACATTGGCATGATTTATATACAGAGCTGCATGTATATTGTCCTAATTATTATATTATATTATATTATTATTTCAAATCAAATTATAAAATGAACAACATTACACTTATTTAATTAATTTGCAGCGTTTAATTTGATAATCACCATATGCCATATCACTATTTTATATTTAATTCAATGAATTGTGCAGCCACATTTATTTTAATTTTACATTTGATTTCATTATTAGCTTTTTATCAACTCACAGACCACCTGCAGTTCTCTCACAAACACCCAGTTGGGCATTTTTTGGTTGAATTTGCAGCAAAAAAAAATATTGGGATGTTGAGTGTGATAACTCATACTGCGATATGTGATTTTGTATGGTCCGCCCACATCATTAACTGTTCAAGAACAGACATACAGACAGACAGAGAGGAAAAGAGAAAGGGGTGCACACATCCCCATGCCCGGCCTCTGAGAGTCGTTTAGTGCGGTGTGAAGTGGCGGAAGTTGACATGATGGAAAGTGTCAGAGTCAGGCCTGTGAACGTTTAACTCTCATCTTTTATTCACTCACAAGCTCTGCGCAGCAACACCATACGAGAGAATGTTGATTTATTTTGCATGACAACTATGAATTTTAAGTACGGCATAGTAAAAAAAATGAAAATATCCCTCCGCCTTCTCTAAATGTTATTGCTCTTTAGCAATAACTATAGTAGTGATAGTATTAGTGATAACTATAAAGATAAATAAAATAACGATAATTATATTAGTTTCCATATCAACACACAATAACATTCTGTTTATTATAAGCACGCGCTTCGAATAAATAAATGATCTAGCTCTTTAAAGCAGGATGGATTCTGATTGGTTGTCTGATCATTCATCAGCTAGAAAATAAATTAAGTGATTCCAACTATATTGTTCCTTTGTGCTGTTATCGTTATAGTTGTGGTGTGGACTCTCCTATTCTTTTAAATTAAAAAAGATTTTTAAAACTATATCTTTATTGTTATCATTATCATTTTTGATTTGAAGAGGCCTATAGTTAACTGCTAAATTAAAATGATGTACTGTAGTGTGCAGTGCTTTATAGGAGTGGGCTTAATTTCAGTTTCCATGGTAACAGTGCCTTTTCTGATTGGTGGATTTCTCTTCAAGATTATGGGTAGTGTAGTTTTAGCATTATTGCTAAAAAAAACATTCTCTATGGAGAAAATTAAAATGACTTTTATTTATGGAATCTGATTGTTGCAGCTTTTTTTTTTTTTTTTTTTAACCAGTGCATTTCACATAATGTTTCAGAAGACACTGATATTGAATGCAATGTGGGAAAATAGTCACAATATGGTGAGTCCTCAGTTCTTAGAAATGCTCCTTAGTACACATCCAAAAGAGTGTGTATAGTCTCATTTAAAGTCTTGCAGTCAGCATGAGAGGGGCTTCAGGCAAGAGGGGCTCTAAATGGTATTCCCATAACAGCTTAGTTGATGTATATTTTTAATATCCAGCAATATTACAGGCTCCTGTAATAAAGAGAGCGGGGTGAGCGCTGATGGCAGCTATAACCGCACATCAAACAGAATCTCCCTTTATTCATTTCAGCAGCCATAGAACAGCACCTAACTATTATTAAACAAACCAGGGTAAGCCACAGGGAGCACAGAAGAGAGTTTGATATTCACATATCAAAAATAGATATTTTTTAAAATGGTAAACATTGTGATAAAGCAACAGTTTGGTTGACAGTTTGATAGTTACACAAGGTATTTGTATACAGACTTTAATGCTGATATTTATAGAAATATCCTTTCAATAATTATTTACTGTTATCATTTCATAGCCTACACTTACTAGTTATAACAGAGTTCCCCTCCTATTGACATAATTCACTAGTGTAATGCTGCGAATTACTAGTTTTGGAGGGAGTTATGATGGTAATGTGGGTGATGCATTCCTGTACATCAAACAGTAGAGAATGATGTTAGCATGGGTTGTAGATTTCTATTTTTAGCGTATGCATTAATTGATCAAATGAAAAGTATACACTGACTGCATTAATACATTACAACACGCAAGACACTTTGGATAAAAGAGACTGCTAGTGCAAACAAACGAACAAATAATTACCAAAAATAACTAAAGAAATACATGTGCATTTTAGAAAGAGAATTTAATGCTGATATTTCCTCAAATATCAATTTTTCATTAACCATTTACTGTTTCAAAAAAAAAAAAAAAAAACAGGTACCAGGGTTGAAATTTGAAGCTTGTTCCCTACTGACAAACAAAACGTTACTTTACTACTATTCAGAAATCCATTATTCTCAAAAAATTTACCTAGTTTTGTATGTGGTCTACTAAAACCTGGGCCAAAAATGTTGTTCAGCTACTGTCTTCTTCACATGTTCAGCTTCACATTTAAACAAAGTAATCAAGGCAAGCATGCAAATAATATTTCTCTCTGTCCACACACACACACACACACACACACACACACACACACACACACACAGTTTAGAGATGCACAGGGGTTAAAAAGCATGAAACATGATTGTTTGGTGGAGATTCAGAGACTCATTATAGTGGCTGAGAAGTCAATGACCTTGGAGCCAAAAAAGGGTAAATATTTATATTTTTATGCAGTGTGTAAAACTGTAGAAATGACAAAACTGTAATCACAGAACATTCAAATTCTTTCAGTGCACACAGTAAGTGAGCCTTAAAATATTCTTGGCAATTTGGACCAGCATTTACGGCTGGGTGTGAATTAACTATGATAAATCCATTTGTGTTTTCCACTTTGATGGCCATTTGGAATATGATTAGTGTGTATGGCGTATCATACCACATGAATACAGAGGCTGCAGCAGCAACTCTGGGTGTATATAATCCATTTCAGCCCTCATTTTATTACCAGCACAGGGGCACCCTGGGAAACTAGGCCACCTCGTCACATTGCCATGCCTGAGTGGGCCATCTAGCCCCTTCTCTCTCACAAACACACACACTCATTGCCTTCTCTGCACAGGCCAATGGAATGAGGTGAATTATCTGGATTGGGAGGGGTTGTGCGAGTGTGTGTGTGTGGTTGGTGGAGTGCAGCAGGCTGCCATGCTGAAGCAATTCCCCCTTTTTCTTGCACAATTGGTCACAGTCTGAGCATGTGCTCTATCTGATACTGAAAGCGAGTGAGCGCCACCAGACCCACACAAGAAAAAAGATGATGATAGAAATGAAAACAAGAAAACAAACAAAAAACCCATCTCTATCAAGCCTAATGGCTATTTTTTAAATACACAACAAGATAGATAGACAGACAGACAGACAGACAGACAGACAGATAGATAGATAGATAGATAGATAGATAGATAGATAGATAGATAGATAGATAGATAGATAGAAAATGTGATGAAAAATGAAAAAAAAATGACAAAATTGAAAGCAGAGAAGTGAAAAGCAGAAGAATCTATCATCTACATTTTACTAAAAAAACAAGAAAAAACGTACTGAGAAACTGAGAGAAATATATTTGATTGAAGATTGAAATAATGCAGATTCAACAGCACTAGTCAATGTGAACACAACATGCATCAGGGGAATATCAGAATGTTGTTTTCATTACGACCAGGGATACTGCCTTTGAAATTCTGGGTAATTTAAACTAATTTTTGACCATTGCATCTGTAAAACACTAGTTTTTAAATGGACAGACCACAAATAAAATTAAATACATTCTGGTGCTCCCCAAGGCTTTGTCCTGGGCTGCTCACATGATGCAAAACACAAAAACGTCTCGGTTACGTATGGTAACCCTCGTTCCCTGAAGGAGGGAACGGAGATGTCACGTCCCAATTCCAATTCGTCGGTCACCGACGTGACTCGGAGTGACCGACTTAAAGGGAACAGTTGTATGGACTCTTTTAAGGTGGTCATGCCTCAAATAATTTTCATGTTAACGAAAAATCAGCATAAAAATTATTTCTAATGTCTTCATTTAATTTTTTTCAGTAGTTCATTTTTGCTGATCTAATTGGGTGGTGATGGTGATGTTTAGACAAAAAAAGAAAGTGATGTAATGCAAATACTGGTGGCACTGCTCTGTTGGTTTGGTCTTGTCCTCATGCCAGAGTGGGCATAAATGCTGTGTAGTGGCTTTAATGAAGGGGATTTAAGTCTTTGCCTGCTCAAAAAATAAACCGTTCACCAAGGAGCACAATACCGTACACACAGCATTCAGCAGGGCAGAAGACCCTCAGGCCCAGACACACACTTAGTCACACACACATACACACACTCCTTAGATAGAGGGGCACAGACCATACAAAGAGAACAAAAACATTTAGATACAATACATCTGTGCATTAATAGCCTCAGATTACATTGCAATCACCATACATTATTTCACTCATATGCACGCAACCCTACACCTAAACCTACCCCTCACAGAAAACTTTGTGCATTTTTACAATCTCAAAAAAAAAACTAATTCTGTATTATTTATAAGCTTCTGTACCCATGGTGACCTCAATTTAGGTTCCCACAGTGACACGAGTCCCCATGAGTTGGTGTGTATTCAGGTTTAAGTCCCCACCAGTATAGAAAAACATGTACACACACACACACACACACACAATCAACATGCTCCACTTGACAGGGTCTTACTTTTAACGGTGAGGTACATGCTCTTGCTGATATCGGCTCCCACGTCATTGCTGACCTTGCACAGTTAAAATCCAGCATCTTCCTCCAGGACGTGTTTTATGAGCAGAGAGCCCTTCTCCAGGAGCTGGATACGCGAACCAGAATTCAAGGCGATGGGCTGGAACTGAGGTACGCCAGCACCTTTGACAGAAAAAAGAAACAATGTAAGATCTATTTACACTATATATTTAGAAATGCTGTACATTTATTTTATTTTTTTATGCAGAATATTATAATTAATATTTAATGTTTCATTTAATTAAATGTATTGTAATGAATATTTAATATCTTAAAATGCTACTCTGTAAGGTATTTCTTTCAAAACAAATATACTGCTTCATGAGGCAACATTTCTGTGATATGCTTTACTGTAATCTCGAACATCTGATAATTCAATAACATTACACCCTTTTTTTTCACAATCAATATCAATTCTAGTTATGCTGTGCTTGCATCTGATGATTTCTTTATTGGATTTAAAGATCTCTGAGGGGAATTGTTTTGCATCTGGTGTGTCATGTCTAGATTAGGATTAGATGACACTGTGGGATTCACTAATATGAAATAAACCATAATACTACATGAGCAAACTAATCTGCCAAAGCTGCAGCCTATCTGGGCAACAAAATTAAATAATATTGACTGCCAAGATTTGTGGCAAAAAAAAGTACAGACTTTCAGGATATCCTCCTTATTTTGCAACGTGGAAATAAGATATTTTCTGTGAATGTGCGGGACTTCTGATTTATTAGCCACTATAGGTAAATTACAAGAAAAGTAACAAAGTGCAGTAAATGATAAGACAATTTGTTTGTCTTATCAACGTTTATAATTGCGATAATACATTAAAATAATATAACAAGATATATCAGTTTGCAATATCACATAGTATATTTTGTATAGCTCAAAATAACTGAAAGTGGATGACACCAGAAGCCTTGTACATTTAGAAATGGGAGGACCCGCTCTTATGTTAAAAATAAGGTGGATACTGTATTGAACATTTCTAGATGTTGAAATACTATACCTGTTATGAAGTGTGGGGGTTGTAATATAAAGAATATTATAATGGAAACTCCATTCATTCAGAAAGCAACTGAAATTTATTTTCTGAATGCAGTAATTTGATTTCAGAGAATATGCCATTGTCAATCTAGAAAAAACACTCCTTTACCCACAGTGCCTCTCTCACCTCATAGACTCCTTCTGGCCCTCTTTTCTTTCAAATGGATTTCCATTTGTGAGCTTCCATCTACAATGTGTAGTGAGGGCTTCAAACGCTTCGTCCCCTTCAGGAAGAACCAAGGTCGAGCGAGTCACCTGCTCATGTTCTAATCCAGTAATCCAGCTTCTTTGACCATGGCCTCAATGCAAACACACACCTGTACCCAGACCACCTGTCCAGATAACCCCTAAACCTGACTAAAATTATGTGTCTGAGTTGGTCCTACCTTCGGTTAATTGAAACTGCCAATAGTGTAATGGCAGCCTTAGAACAGCTATACTGTATATCACTCAAATAGCAGCTGTTCTAAATTCATATACAGTGTATAAATAATAACAGCTGGACATAGTTGGTGTTAATAAATTAAATATATTTGTAAGATAAATCCGCCTATCAAAATGCAAAAAGGCATTTTGTAAGATTCACCAGTTTTTGGTGAATTAATTGCAAGAATTTTACATTTTGATTATAGTCTTTTACATTTGTGTCCAGACACTGGTAATATACAACAATAAATAATACAATTACATATTTGCAAATAATAGCATACCTTTTGAGTGGTTCCATACTATAGTGGGGATTGGGTTTCCCTTTGCCGAACAATTCAGGATCACTGATTTCCCATATATGCCATCCTGGTCTCTTGGCTGTACCTCAAAATGTGGCGGAACTGAGGATAAAAATAATATTAATTTTCAAAACATATACAAATATAAAAGCATTGAAAATGTATTTATGTATTTAAATGTAAGTTTAGAGACAGTTTAAAGAACGACAACTGAAAAGTCATTTTTTGCAAAATGTACAAGAAAATAGTTCTAGAGTCAAAACATTATTGGTAAAAATGAAAATAATAACTATATAAGAATAGCATAAATTGATCTCAAACCTTTAACGATGAGCTGTATACTATGCTCAACAGCAGCAGCCTCATTACGGGCTATACAGGTGTAACTGCCGTTATGAATTTCCGACAGGTTTGAAATGCGTAATGAGCTGGTAAAGTCTATGTTGTCGATGGTGACACCCAGGCTGGCATTGATTGGTCGTCCATCTTTGTGCCAGGTTATAGACATTGGCAGGTCACCGGATATGACCACGCAGGGGATGAAGACACGCTGACCAATGGAAGCGCTCTGAGAGTCGGAGTGTTGGATCAGAGGGGGCACTGAGAGAGAGACG
Organism: Sinocyclocheilus anshuiensis; assembly: GCF_001515605.1. Taxonomy (NCBI): domain Eukaryota; kingdom Metazoa; phylum Chordata; class Actinopteri; order Cypriniformes; family Cyprinidae; genus Sinocyclocheilus; species Sinocyclocheilus anshuiensis. The sequence goes on along the minus strand of NW_015557090.1, from coordinate 457,577 downwards.
GAGTAGTAACAGAGATGCTCTTAGACATGCACCACCAGAAAAGAAAAAAAAATCACAAACAATGCAATTATAATATACTATTTTACATATTATTGCACAGCAAAAGTTTGATTTAGTGTATGGCTTCAACAGTACAGTTATGACCCCAGTCTTTCCTATATCATATACAAAGCAAGCTTGATATAACCACTGATTGAATGTATTTACATATAATGTCATTTTATGAAGAAATACTACACATAAAATAAGCGGTTAGTGTATTCTAAGTGGACGTGACAAACGGCTTAGAACACACTCAATATTGGCTGGTGGACAGAACATATGTGATCACACATGTACGATTATCTGTGATTTGCAATAATAAGGCTCCAGTTGGCCTTCATAACAAGTTATTACAGCTCAGAATCTAGAGATTTCACAGAGGAGGAGGCATAATGTGAACTAATGAGGGAGAAACAAGAGCAAAGAAAGACAAAATAAAGAAGACTATAAAAGGGCTCTTTCATCTCCCGGTAAATTTGGCATAATGCGTTCCCCGGGGACTTCGCAAGCATGGTGCTAGTCAGCCTGTCGTGTTTGAGAATCAATGAGTTAAAATAACATTGAAATAAAGCAGCACTTCAGTGCTTATTTAATCCACAACAAAATGGAGATAATGGACTCCAGGGAAACCCTTCGCACGTTTCAGAATTTTAACCATGAATGGATCTCATCACTCAATCACATCAGGGATTTTTTTTGTCTTTATGACTTTGAACTCACAAAAACAGATGCTTGCTTGGTTATTACACAAAAATGGCATCAAATGTTTGCACTATAACTACTGTCTATTTTAACTTTAACGACATAAATGTCTGGATTATTCTAATTAGTGCTCTAACTGTGCTTTTGTCACACGTTGCTTACGGGAGGAACGAGGAGACATAGAGATTTCACAAAACGAGAGTCTTTAATAATTCAACATGGAGACACAAGGGACACAAGGGAGAGCACAAGGAAGATGTTCAAGACCCGACAAGGAAACATGAGGCAGATTATACATTTATACTAAACTTAACGAGGGACAGACAGGTGCGCAGAATCAACTAATAATGAGACAACGAGAACAGGAACATGACCAAATAAGGGTCCATAATCCTGACAGCTTTGCGGTAAAGTTTGTCATGTTTAATTACCGTAACTATGGGCAATGCCTGTAAGCATTTAAAATGATCATTAAACTATTAAACTAACTTAAAATGGTGAAAAACTTCAAATCGATTATTTAGCATCTCTTTATAAGCTTTAAGGTGAAATTTGCAGTTTTTCTCTCCCAGCAAATCATCCTAGAGCACTATGCAAATTTTTGCCCAATCAAATGCTCTCTAGGATGAATTTGACATTGCATAAACACATTATGCATCCAATGCCTAATTATGGAAATCAGAATTTTATGAAAGCTCTTATTCTCTTGTAATTTTTCAAAGGACATTTTAATTATTTATTTTATCCTTCATTCATAGTTAATTTGTTTTGATTCATAGTTCTGTCATAACAACTCTCGGAGAGTTTAGCATCGTAATATACATGGCAATGTTAATGTGACTGGTTTTGGCGGAATACTTCCGGAGACTTTCTACTGCCAATACATACACTGACATGCTGCTGTGAGCATGCAAGAAATACTGCTGCTGCTGCTGCACATATAACATGCGTGAAATTACCCCATAGCAGATCTATACAGGTGGAGCTGGGGAAGGTGGAAGGTCTCAGAAGTGTGTTGCAACTGCTACAGCAAGCACTTGCAAAGTATTTGAATGCTGAGCAGCAAGCTCATTGGCTGCTGATGTGAAAAGAAACCAATCAGCTGCTACATGTGAATAATGATGTGATTATGTTAGATTGAGTTACTGTAAAACTGGCCTGTGCCATCTAGAGTTTCATGACAGAACTTTATATTCATTTTAGGTAATTATTACAGCATTTTTTTTTTTTGTACATTTTCTTAAGAAAATGGTATACATTTCCATGTAAAATTAGTTTCCATGATGCTACGGAGTAGTAGGTATTGTTGATAAGGTATTCTGAAAGGTTATTAATGCATTAATATATGGTTGCAATTGTGATGTTTTAGTAGTTAGATGGTTGCCTACTGGCCTGAAGGTTGAAGTTGATTAATTTTAATAGCTTTTCATGTAGCACAAATGTTGTGGGACAAGTGTGTAAATTGTGAATCGTAAGTATGAGCAATAGTACTAGTTATAGTAACATAATTGACTATGACCTGATATTAAAATCTAGCATTCCTGTAATGCCATTTAGACAGCAGTACCTTTCACTGTCACATGGACGCTCCTGTGAATTTGTTTCTCTGGATCCACCAAAACATAGCATGTATACTCTCCCTCGTCTGAGTTTTGCACATTGGACAGCTTCAGTGTGCCGTTGTTCTCAAAGGCACGTTGGCGATGGTTAAACGGGAGCAGATTGGAATCCTTATACCACTTAATAGAGTAGTACGGGTAACCAATAATGCGACAGTGAATGTACGTGTCCCTCCCAGCGATGGCAGTGACATTTTTCATTGGTCGAATACTGGCAGGACCTATTGTGAGAAAGAACTATCAGTATACAGAGCCTCTGAAAATCAGCTGAAAGGCTTATGTAGTTTGTGTCAATAATTTAGTTTTCAACTATTAGATATATTCTGAACAAATTCAATGTAAGTAACTAACTAAATAACTGATAATAATTACTCCAAACTTCAAAGCCTTGTGGAGGGTTTAATTTACAGGGACACTCTATCCAAAAATAAAACTTTGCTTATCATTTACTCACCCTCATGCCGTCCCAAATGTATATGACTTTCAAATGAACACAAACTAAGAATTTGAGGGAAAAAACAATCCATTTCAAAAACCACGCAAAACAAACATGATGGTAATCCATACAACCCAGTTGATAAATCAGTGTCTTCTGAAGCAAACAATAGATGTGTGTAAGAAAAATATAATATTTTAAACCCAGTTTATATAAGTAAGTTGTGAATCTTGTGTTAGAAGTGATGGTCCTCTGTGGTTCTGCATCACTTCTTGCTCAAGTTTAACAATACGCTTACATCATGCTTCAAAAATGTGCTCACGTATATGACAATTGGCCGGAAGCACTGGTTTATAGTTTAAAAAGTTTCACATTTTCCTCACACACAGCTCTTAAGAAGAAACAGATTCATCATAGGGTCGCATGGATTACCGTCATGTGGATGGTTTTTGAAGCGTCAACTTTAAGGGGCCTATCCACTTGCATTATACAAACTCAGTGATGGAATATTTAATTATTTGTTTGTTTATTTAATCTCTGTTTGTGTTCATCTGAAGAAAGCCATATGCATCAGGGATGACATGAGGGTGAGTAAGTGATGAGAGAATTTTGATTTGTGGACCTTTAAGGGTAGACAGAGTAGTCAGAGAACTTTATGTAAATGAGCACAACGTATCAACAACCAATGAGAGGGAAGGCAGTATAACTTGACTGTAGACAGTACAAAATCGAGTATGAACACTTACTTCCAACAAACAACTAAATGGTGTGTTCACACCAAGGAAGTCTGTCATACCTGAAAACAGCTTTCCGTTAACATTCCCATTCATCTAATTACCATTCATTCCCATTCTTTTCCAAATTAGGCTGAGGCTATTTGCACTAAGTGCAAATAGAATTTGATGTTATTTACACTAAGTACAAATAATTATAAATCAGTCGGTTGCGTTGGTCACATCAAAACCAAAAATCATCTGTCATTTTGTCTGGCCTAAGCTAACAATGGTGGACCAAGTTAGTATACATAGCCTTTGCAAACAAGACAGACTATTTGTGTTTTAGACACTCCATAAAAATAAACTTAAACTTCAGAGTAGAGTGCACTGCTACTTTTAAATGAACATCAAAGGGGAAATATGCTTTTTGATATACTATAGTTAAAGCATCTATCCGCAGGGGTTAAATGGCCGATATTAACCAGCCAAACCTTGACCCCTTGGTTTGCACTGATAGGAAATAAATGGCTGAATGTCACCATACTGTTGGCCAACAGAGTGCAACAGTCAGATTCCGGAAGTAAAAGCTCTATTAATTTTCTTCTTAGGTAAATAGTTGTTAACTTATGGTATATGTCTTTGCTAAAGCCAACTGTTTACACTATTACAGTTTATTCTTTAAAATAATCATGTTTGACAGCTAAATTTGTGGTGAAAACCGCCCATGATACTGTACAGAAAATTCCACCAATCAGAGAGCCGTGGTGAGCAAAATTGCACCAATAGAGCTTTCAGGGAAAGCCCACTTCCATGAAGTACTGCAAATGACGTAATCGATTTGGTCTCACCATGCTGTCATAATATGTAAATATTTCTATATATATGCTTATTTTACAATCCACTTAAAATAAACAGTATTGTTTTTCTAGATACAATCAAATTTTAAAATAAAATATTTTTTTTTCTCTCCGTTTTTTTTAATTTGTATTATGTTATTTGCAATGCTTTATTCACTTAAAATAAACAGTATTGTTTTTCTAGATACAATCAAATTTTAAAATAAAATATTTTTTTTTCTCTCCGTTTTTTTTAATTTTTTTTTTATTATGTTATTTGCAATGCTTTATCGGATTTTAATTATTTCCCTCATAAAAGCCATTAAGTACACAGTCTTGTACCATTGTACAGTCTTTTTGTCAAGTTTGTCAAAACATTTTCAAATACTTTTTGCTTCAATGCTTTAACAAAGACTTTTTAAAAGTCCCTAAAGGAAAAGGAATGGAAAAATACCTTCGAGACCAAAGTCAATGGGCAGCCACTAATGCAATCTCTAATGCTATCTCAATAGAAACATCCGGGCAAGTGTGTTTTGGAGTTGTTTAAAGCTAAACTCTGTAGGACATTGGCCATCCAGGAGCAGGATTGGACACCCCTGTTCTATACTATGCATTCCTACTTGACTGCAGTCTAACTCTATCAGGAGGCAAATCACAAGAGCTCTACTGCCTTCACTCCCATTGGTTCTCATTTGCATGAAGTTAAACTCTGTTCTTTGTTGCGCCATCAATGGTCACTGCTCACGCTTCTTCCAAGTGCCAAATTTCATTGAGAATAAATCACTTCAAGTTGCTTTGTTGCTGCAAGTTGCAGTCAATGAGAACATACTGTAACTTTTAGGAGGCTGCAGTGCACTGACAACCTAAAACAATACAATTCTCCTTCTAACTAAAATTTCCAAATAGAAACAAGACTATCTCTGAACAAACATGAAATTGTTGTGTGTGCTTGTCATGTGGTGTGGGTGTTTTTGAGGAGCTGATCTGACAAGCACCTCTTACGTTTATTCGAGCCTGGTAGGAGACCGATCCAGCCGAGTTGTTGCAGGTGCAGCGATAGACGCCCCCATCGGTGACCTGTGTGTGAGACACATTCAGATAGCTGAGCACGTGACCTTCTGTGGTGATGATGCGGTCCATGCGGTGGTTGCTGTCTTTGATGACGGGGTCCTCGTCCAAGGTCCAGGTGACGGAGGGGAGGGGGGTTCCTTTCACGTGACACACCAGTGAGATGGGCTCATTCGGGCTCACCACCTTCTCACTGAAGGCAGAGAGAATCTTTGGCGTCCCGTCTAGAGAAGTGGAAGACAGATTTGACTTGTCTTATTTTTGTAAATGTTTACATACAGCACTATGGATTGAGTAGAAATTATAGTAGAAGGTTTGAGTTTTATTGGATTTAGTGATATCCCCATACATGAAAGTTAAGCCAGTTATTTCTATCTTTTGCTGTAGTGTTTCAGTTCGAAATATCAGTTTACATTTCCAAACTTTTTTACCATAATCCAGTGAGATTTCTTCAAGTGTCTTGTTGTCAGACTCCTTGTGCATGCAAAAATATCACTGGATTATTACAATTAATTGGCAAAAAAAAAGTTTGGAAACGTCAACTGATATTTCCTACTGACAAACTACAGGAAAAAATAGAGGTACATTTTTTTTTTTTTTGAGGTGAAAATATTAATAGCCTAAGACATTTGCACAGTACTGTACATTTGAAATGTAAAATGCAAATGTACAGTCAATGAGAAATCTTTCAAGATACATGTAGCTCCTAGGTGAATGAAACCTTATACAAAACACACAGAAAAAAAAAAAGATTAAGAAACTACGGTAACACTTTAGATTACAGCCCGCAATGTATCACGTAATTAAACAGAATTTACAGCGTACATATTTGTAACTATAGAGTACCTCCACAGTACCTACTTGTAGGTATAAGGGAACAATATGCAACGTTTGGGGAATAAGGGGGTAATAACCTGCGAAATTATAAAGCATTTATGCTGTAAGTATTTTATAACTAAAGGGCACCTATTCTGAAATTACGTGGTATTTATGACACACAGATCGAAATTTCCCGCGTAAGCATAACTTACAGCTGTACATACGTGTAGGTAAACAGAAACAATGTGCAATGTCTTGGAAAATTAAAAGTATTTATACTGTTAGTATTTCATAGGTAAGGTGTAACTATTCTAAGATTATTTGGTATGCATCTTTTGCTACTGTGTTAGGCAACAATATTATGATTTAGGAGTTGCCTTATTGTAATAACACAAAATATATGATGCAGTATATTTTTACACTACGTACTGGGTACTTATTGTATTATTACAACATATCTTACATGGCTGATACAAATAGTAAACTGTAGTATACTATAGTAGGCTATAATTTAGTAATTAAAGTTAAAAACCACCATAGTCTTTATAAAATTTTACCACAGTTTACTTAAGGATATATGTTATAGTATTTACTAGTGTTTCTTTATGTGGGATCATGGAGATTATAAAGTATGGGGAAATTATGAAATGAGTTTCTGCTATGATTTGGTTTAGAAATTTCCATAAAATTTACCTGATGAAAGAGCATTGCATATGGTCATCTCAGCAGCGAGTCCGTCAGCAGCATTGTACCGTCGAGGATAGTACATAGTACACGAGGATACTAGATTACCTGTTTCCAGCTGCTCCCAGTATATAACATATAAATATGACATCATAATACACAACACATGTATATCTACTGTATAATTGATGATTTTTGATAGCTGTAGTGTTGTTGGTGCACTTGAGCTTCCGTATGTGGTTCGAGTCAAGTAGAATAAAATGTACTACATTTTTCTTAACTACTATGCAAACATACACCCTTGTTATATGTAGTTATTGTGTAAGTGTAACATCTGCGGGCTGTAATTTAAAGTGATCCCTTGTTACCCTCTTGTTATGTGTAGTTACTGTGTAAGTGTAAAATCCGCGGGCTGTAATTTAAAGTGATCCCTTGTTACCCTCTTGTTATGTGTAGTTACTGTGTAAGTGTAAAATCCGCGGGCTGTAATTTAAAGTGATCCCTTGTTACCCTCTTGTTATGTGTAGTTACTGTGTAAGTGTAAAATCCGCGGGCTGTAATTTAAAGTGATCCCTTGTTACCCTCTTGTTATGTGTAGTTACTGTGTAAGTGTAAAATCCGCGGGCTGTAATTTAAAGTGATCCCTTGTTACCCTCTTGTTATGTGTAGTTACTGTGTAAGTGTAAAATCCGCGGGCTGTAATTTAAAGTGATCCCTTGTTACCCTCTTGTTACGTGTAGTTACTTTGTAAGTGTAACATCTGTGGGCTGTAATTTAAAGTGATCCTGTCACAAATCCGGTCTATAAACTTCCGTTCACTCACCACCAGAGGTCACCCGCTCTCCAAATGGACTCTCACACTACACAGACTGTTACACATCACCCTGGACTACATTTCCCATGCTCCATTGCACTAATCACAAGCTCACCTGAAACCAATCACACACAGCTGCTACCAATAACACACACTACATAAATCAGTCTCACACCACCATTCAACGCCGAGTATTGTTTAGCGCATATCACTCTTCTAGCGATAGCTGCATTACAGAGCCATTCCTAGTTCCCAGTTCTAGTTCTAGTCTTAGTCTAGCCACTTCGTATTGCCTTGTTGTCTGTTTCCTGACCTTCTGCCCGTGTTTCTTGGATTAACCCTTTGTCTTGCTGTTTCGGACTGTGTTTGCACCTCGCCTCGACTATTGCTCGTGCTAATGGATTACCCCTCTTGTCAAGTCCTCTGGATACTGCTCGCCGATCGAAGACCCACGCTCGCCCTAGGAATATTCTTTGTCTTGTCTGTGATCCAACTCACCTTAACCCCTGGGTATACCCTGTACCTTACGAAAATTAAACCTGTTTATACCATAGTTTAAAAAAAAAGAAACATTGTTACTATAGTTAAAGCATGGGTACCACAAAACAGCCACGATTGTGCTAAAAAAACTGTGTTTAAAACCTCTTCAGCCCTGTTGCATATTTTGCATTTTTACAGAATTGGCATACCTGAATTTAAAAGACTGCCCTACCCACGAACATTAGAGTAAATTTATATATAAAAAAAGTCTCTATGTACAGAAAACCCTCTAAATTATAACACAGGGTGTTGTTTTATTGTATTGGTCCCACTTTATATTAAGTGGCCTTAACTACTATGTGCTTAAATCAAAAAATAAGTACAATTTACTTATTGTGTTCATATTGTATTGCAAAACATTTTTGCTTCTATTGAGGTGGGATATGGGCAAGGTTATGGACAGGTTTGGTGGTTTGGGTAGGTTTAAGGGTGGGTTAAGGTGTAAGGGATGGTCAACAGTGTTATTATAAATGTAATTACAGAAATTAATTATAGATGTAATTACATGCAGGTATTTTTTTTAAATATAAGTACAATGTAAAAACATGTATGTACACAATAAGTGCATTGTATTAAATTATTAATTTAAATGTAAGTACATAGTAGTTAAGGCCACTTAATATAAAGTGGGACCATTATATTTGTTCATAATATTATGACAAACACAAATGAAAAAAAAATCCTGACAAGTTACCCCTATGTCATCCAAGATGTTTGTGTCTTTCTTTCTTCAGTCACAAAGAAATTACGTTTTTTGAGGAAAGCATTCCAGGATTTTTCTTCATACAGTGGACTTTTATGGTGGCCAGGAGATTGAAGATTAAAAACTTAGTTTCAGTGAAGCTTCAAAGGGCTCTACACGATCACAGCCGAGGAATAAGGGTCTTATCTAGCAAAACGATCTGTCATTTTCTTAAAAAAATATATATATATAGCTATACACTTTTTAACCACAAATTCTGGGCAAGCATTAGCTTTGCGATGCGCCTGCATGTCTTCATTCCGTGATCTTGGAAAGGTCAAGCGTGACGTAGTACCGACTCAGTCTTAACAAAGCCAACATGCAAAGAACGTCAAATGCCCTTTGCTAAAAAGGTAAAACAACGATGTTGGACGATTTTAAAGTTGGAGGAGAAAATGAGATGGAGTTTTTAACCGAACAACAAAGACAAAAAACTAACCACGCACATAATGAAAGAACCGGCGGCAATCGCGGATTTGGCAACACTGGTCCGCAAACTACGTTTCATATAACTCCTCCCCGAACTTCCCGCTGCCCTGTATCTTGGTCTCTCATTGGCTGTAGGTCATCACCGATGTGTTTTTCAGTCAGAACTAATTTCACACAGCGTGATTGTGAATCGCGTGAATGAGCACCGATTTGCCTCCGATTTCGGGCATTTGTCGGCAATTTCGCAAAACCTGTCGGCAAGTGAAAAATCGGGCTAAAATCGTGCAGTGTGAACTCGGCATAACTTGTCAGGATTTGTTTTTTTCATTTGTGTTCGTCATAATATTATGAACAAATACAATAAAACAACACCATGTGTTAAAATTTAGAGGGTTTTCTGTACATAGAGACTTTTTAAAAATACATTTACTGTAATGTTCGTGGGTAGGGCAGTCTTTTAAATTCAGGTATGCCAATTCTGTAAAAATGCAAAATATGCAACAGCGCTGAAGAGGTTTTAAACAAAGTTTTTGTAGCACAATCATGGCTGTTTTGTGGTACCCATGCTTTAACTATAGTAACAATGTTACTTTTTTTTTTAACTATGGTATAAACATGTTTAATTTTCCTAAGGTACAGGGTATAGCCAGGGATTAAGGTGAGTTGGAGCCCATCAGAGTGGAGCTGACTGTCACCTACTGACTGTTGCATATTCTCTATTTTGTTTTACTATTAAGTTCTTGTTTGTTATTTTCCAGTTATTGTCACTCACGTGAACGAGCACCGATTTGCCTCCGATGTCGGGCATTTGTCGGCAATTTCGCAAAACCTGTCGGCAAGTGAAAAATCGGGCTAAAATCGTGCAGTGTGAACTCGGCATAACTTGTCAGGATTTGTTTTTTTCATTTGTGTTCGTCATAATATTATGAACAAATACAATAAAACAACACCATGTGTTAAAATTTAGAGGGTTTTCTGTACATAGAGACTTTTTAAAAATACATTTACTGTAATGTTCGTGGGTAGGGCCCATGCTTTAACTATAGTAACAATGTTACTTTTTTTTTTAACTATGGTATAAACATGTTTAATTTTCCTAAGGTACAGGGTATAGCCAGGGATTAAGGTGAGTTGGAGCCCATCAGAGTGGAGCTGACTGTCACCTACTGACTGTTGCATATTCTCTATTTTGTTTTACTATTAAGTTCTTGTTTGTTATTTTCCAGTTACCCATGTAAGTTTTGTAGTCCTTTGTTATTTTATTATTTATTGCTTGTTTACCATATCACAGTGTTGGCAACTCTTACAGATTTGCCTTGAAACATTGCTGTTACACGGAGTCCTCACAGAAGCCCTTATTTTTTATATTTGGTTAAATATAAGCTTTGTGCAACACTTCTTTACATCATGCAAACTTGACATGTATTAACAGTTTTTTTGCAATGTATTTTTCTCTAATTGTGATCACAGGTGAAAACTGCATCAGAGTTACTCTGCAGGGACAACTTTGCAAGAAATCTCCAGAAATTCGTTGACTTCTGCCCACTGCTGAAAAGAAAAATTGACAATATGCCTATTAAAAATAAATGTAGAACATGATTTTTTTTGTGTGTGTGTGTATTTTTACTGTTTTGATTTTTATTTTGTATAAGTGGTTGAAAATTAGTTTTTTCTGCATTCTGTTCTTGGAAAAGGAAATATTTTGTTAAATAAAAAAAAATATTTCTTTGTTAACTTAAGGTCTTTAGACCTTGCATTTAACTATGTAATACAGTTCATTGTTAATAACTTTGAAACAAATCTAATAACTTTGAAACAAATCTATTGTAGCATAACTAAAATTGTTTAATGTTACACTTACACAGTAACTAGACGTAACAAGAGGGTAACAAGGGATCACGTTAAATTACAGCCCGCAGATGTTACACTTACACAATGACTACATATAACAAGAGGGTAACAAGGGATCACTTTAAATTACAGCCCGTGGATGTTACACTTACACTGCAACTACACGTAACAAGAAGGTAACAAGGGATCACTTTAAATTACAGCCCGCAGATGTTACACTTACAAAGTAACTACACGTAACAAGAGGGTAAGGGGTCACATTAAATTACACCCCGCAGATGTTACACTTACACAGCAACTACATGTAACAAGAGGGTAACAAGGGATCACTTTAAATTACAGCCTGCAGATGTTACACTTACACAATTTTTTGTTGCAGCAGCTAGAATTCTTACTAGAACCAGGAAGTATGACCATATTAGCCCGGTGCTGTCAACACTGGCTCCCTATTAAACATCGTATAGATTTTAAAATCTTGATTGTTACTTATAAAGCCCTGAATGGTTCAACACCTCAGTATTTGAACAAGCTCTTATTGCATTATAGTCCTCCACGTCCACTGCGTTCTCAAAACTCTGGCAATTTGATAATACCTAACTGCGGGCGGCAGATCCTTCTCCTTTTTAGTGCCCAAACTCTGGAATAATCTACCTAACACTGTTCGGGAGGCAGACACACTCTGTCAGTTTAAATCTAGATTAAAGACCCATCTCTTTAACCTGGCTTACACATAACACACTAACACATTTCTAATATTCAAATCCGTTAAAGGATTTTTAGGCTATATTAATTAGGACAACCGAAACCGGGAACACTTCCCATAACACCCGATGTACTTGCTACATCATTAGAAGAATGGCATCTACGCTAATATTAGTCTGTTACTTTCTTATTCCGAGGTCACCGTAGCCACCAGATCCAGTCTGTATCCAGATCAGATGGTCACTGCAGTCACCCGGATCCAGTATGTATCCAGCCCAGATGGTGGATCAGCACCTAGAGAGGACCTCTACAGCCCTGAA
>NW_015557090.1:440615-444099 GCF_001515605.1 Sinocyclocheilus anshuiensis | reverse complement strand
CAGTTTAAATCTAGATTAAAGACCCATCTCTTTAACCTGGCTTACACATAACACACTAACACATTTCTAATATTCAAATCCGTTAAAGGATTTTTAGGCTGCATTAATTAGGACAACCGGGAACACTTCCCATAACACCCGATGTACTTGCTACATCGTTAGAAGAATGGCATCTATGCTAATATTAGTCTGTTTCTTTCTTATTCCGAGGTCACTGTAGCCACCAGATCCAGTCTGTATCCAGATCAGATGGTCACCCGGATCACCCGGATCCAGTATGTATCCAGCCCAGATGGTGGATCAGCACCTAGAGAGGACCTCTAATGTCAGCGGCACAGGAACCAGTTGAGTCCTCTGCACAATGTGACTTTGCTGCAGCCTGGAATTGAACTGCTGGTTCATCTGGTCAGAGGAGAACTGGCCACCTGACTGAGCCTGGTTTCTCCCAAGGTTTTTTTCTCCATTCTGTCACCGGTGGAGTTTCGGTTCCTTGCTGCTGTCGCCTCTGGCTTGCTTAGTTGGGGACACTTAATTTCCAGCGATATCGTCGACTTGATTGCACAGATACTATTTAAACTGAACTGAGCTGGATTCAATGATGACCTGCCTTTAACTGAAAATTGAGTGTTTACTATTATCATTTTGCATTATTGACACAATATTTTCCTAATTAATGCTGTACAGTTGCTTTGACACAATCGGTATTGTTAAAAGCGCTATATAAATAAAGGTGACTTGACTTGACAATAATTACATATAACAAGGGTGAATGTTTGCATAGTAGTTAAGAAAAATGTTGTAGTACATTTTATTCTACTTGCCTCGAACCACATACGGAAATTCAAGTGCACCAACAGCACTACAGCTATCAAAAAACATCAATTATACAGTAAATATACATGTGTTGTGTATTATTATTGTATATTATGATGTTATATTTATGGGTTATATCCTGGGAGCAGCTGGAAACAGGTAATCTAGTTTTCCACTGTATTGCACCTCGACGGTACAATGCTGCTGACGGACTCGCTGCTGAGATGACCATATGCAATGCTCTTTCATCAGGTAAATTTTCATATGGAAATTTCTAAACTAAATCATAGCAGAAACTCATTATATCATTTCCCCATACTTTATAATCTCCATGATCCCACATAAAGAAACACTAGTAAATACTATATAAGATTTTACCACATAAGAATATATGCTAAAGACTATGGTGGTTTTTAACTTTACTATAATTACTAAATTATAGCCTACTATAGTATACTACAGTTTACTATTTGTATCAGTCATGTAAGATATGTTGTAATAATAAAATAATACGTAGTGTAAAAATATACTGCATCATATATTTTGTGTTATTACAATAAGGAAACTTCTAAATCATAATATTGTTGCCTAACACAGTAGCAAAAGACGCATACCACGTAATCTTAGAATAGTTACACCTTACTTATGAAATACTAACAGTATAAATACTTTTAATTTTCCAAGTCATTACCCCCTTATCCCCCAAACATTGCACATTGTTTCCGTTTACCTACACGTACGTACAGCTGTAAGTTACGCTTACGTGGGAAATTTCGATCTGTGTGTCATACATACCACGTAATTTCAGAATAGGTGCCCTTTAGTTATAAAATACTTACAGCATAAATGCTTTATAATTTCGCAGGTTATTACCCCCTTATTCCCCAAACGTTGCATATTGTTCCCTTATACCTACAAGTAGGTACTTTGGAGGTACTCTATAGTTACAAATATGTACGCTGTAAATTCTGTTTAATTACGTGGTACATTGCGGGCTGTAATCTAAAGCGTTCCCGAAACGACTTCTTCACATTCACAGTAAATAATGGACATTGAAAAAACAAACCAAAAAAAAAACACTGGATCTAGCCAGACATTTCTTGCAAAACAGCTGTGTTTTTAAGTTTAGTTCTATTGAAAATGTTTCCTCTCTGATCACCCTGACTTTTTTAAACATTATTATAGATTATCAATATCCTCTTTATACAGTTTTGTGGCAATAGGAGACAGTTGCCCCAGCAACCAAGCTGAAGCAACAAATCTTTTCAGCTGCAGGGCTGAGTAGCTTCAGTAGAGTCCAGCAGAGTGTTATATTGAAACACATGCACAGTTACACATATGCTTCAGAATTTTCACAGCTGAATCCAATGTTTGTGTAACATTCTGCCTACTAAGATGCCTTTATCTGATTGACTTTTGAAATCAACCTAAATGTACCCGTCATTACCTATGATATCCTACAATCATGTGTGTGTGGTTTGGCGGCTGGTTGGATAAAAATAGCAGTTGAAGTAGTGGTTTAAAGAAGTAAATTCATTTATAAATGTCAAACATAGCATTTGTATAACTGAGATTTGGGGGAGGGGCTTTGTTGGCCCCATTTGCATTTTTTTTTTTTTTTTTTTTTTGCATTTAAAGGATTAGTTCACAAAAAAGTAAAAGTGTTGTCATCATTTACTCACCCAATTATTTTCCTTCTTTTGTTCTTGATATATCTGAAGTTGTCTGGACTATGTTTTATGGTGCTTTTTATGGTGATTTCCAGTATAAATTATGATCCACATTTACTGTGTGGAAAAGAGAATCTCTGTCTAATATAATGCTTTGTGTTACATGGGGGAAAAAAAGAGAAAATGATAGGGTAAGAATGACAAGAAGGTGATTGGTGAAACATTTTCATTTTTGGGTGAACTGTTCCTTTAAAAGTAATAACACATTTTAAGATAATATATTTAGATACAGTAGATGCTAACACTTAATGCAAATGCAAACATTATGCCGCAAAGGGGTCAAAAGAGATGATCTCCAAAATCCATTTTATGTCCTGCAATGTTTGACATAGTATTTTATGTCGCAGTACTGGCTTTTTACGGGCATAATTTTTTCATACACTGAAAAAATGGTGTAGAATTTTCTTTGAAACAATTTTCAGTCAGAAATTGCTAGTAAATTTCAGATTTAATTACAAAGGAATGACAAGTAACGCATTGAATTAAACATTAAATTAAACATGGAGTAAAAAGAATAAAATAGTATTTTCTTGTTAAAAAAAACCTAATAACTTTGTTTTATTTTACTTAGAAAAAAAATTATTTACAGTGTAATTTTTATAATTTAATGCTAATAAACATAACACTCTTACTCACCTTCTAAGACGACCTGCACTAAGTCTTGGGTGGACATCTTGCCATTTCGAGCAAAGCACTGATATGCTCCTCCATCACTCTTGGCCATTCCCTCCATCACCAGGTTCTCGTTGTTGATGCCCGTGATACGTACGTTTATACCCTGATAGATCTTCTCACCATTCCTGTACCAGGCGATTTCATACTCGTCAGAGCCAGTCACACTGCAGAACAGTGACACTTGGCTACCCACGCTGCCTCTCACCTTCCGTGGACTCACCACTGCTTTCAGAGGCTCTGAGGTAGATGAAAACACAGATAATAAT
>NW_015557090.1:435348-440605 GCF_001515605.1 Sinocyclocheilus anshuiensis | reverse complement strand
AAAAAAAAAAAAAAAAAAAAAAAAAAAAAAAAACATATTTCATCCTCCAAAGTTTGTTGCTTAACTAACGCATAACTAAAGACTTAGCTAATAGCAGCCCATTCAAATTAATGTGTGTGCTGACTAATGAACTTACATTCTTGGTTTACAAAACAATAGTGGAAAGATCTGTCAAGATTGTATCTGTCAAAGGGGTCCTATCATGAAATGATTAAATACAAGCCTCTGAAAAAAAACTAGGACATTCAGGAGTTGTCATGCTTATATTCACATAACTAATAATGTGAATGCTACAATGGTTGAATACTGTCACAAGATATCTTACGTTTAACCACCAGCCGTCCGACCACTTTGGCATTCCCGAAGCTGTTCCACACCTCACACACATAACTGCCTGCGTCACTGGGTCGTGTGGCCTCGATGAGAAGGCCCGATACACTCTGGTGGTACCGGCTGTCTGATTCTAAGGGGCTGTTGTCCCTCAGCCAGCGATATCTGGGCGGGGGGTGACCGGACGCTTTACATGGGAGCTCCACCCGATGACCCACCATAACTTCCCTCCATTCAAACCCATCCAGAATCACCGGAGCAGAGTCCACAGGTTCTGAAAGACAGTGAGAGAAAATATGTGTGCTTTATATGCTACCTGTCAAGAGTTTGGAATAAGTAAGATTTTTATTTTTATTTTTGAATGAAGTTCAAAGATGCTCACCACGCATTGCTTATCAATAGTAATATTGTAATATTATTCACATTTAAAACAACAGTTTTGTATTTGAATTTATTTATTGCTCTGATGGCAAAGCTGAACTTTCTGCAGCCATTAATTCAGTCTTTAGTGTCACATGGTACTTTAGAAATCATTTGAATATGCTGATTTGGTGCTCAATTAATATTGGTGCTCAATTATTAAAAATGGTTCTTATTATCATCAAACAGTCGTGCTGTCACACTTGCCTCCTGTGAGGAATGAGGAGACGTAGGGGAATTCACGATGAATACAGTTTAACGTTTAATACCAGACAGCGAAACAGGGCAGACAACTATAAATACACAACTAACGAGGGAGGAAACAAGACACACCTGGGAGCAATAAACACAATTAACATGAGGGAGAAACTAGGTCAGGGCAAGCACAAGGAGGGGAAAAACACTCAAACACAGTCCAGGAGCGTGACATATTGCCACCCCTCCCGGAAGGCGCATGCTCGCGCCGAAGGAACAACACAGGGAGGGACGGGTGGGACCTTGGGAGGAGGCTCGGGAGGAGGATGGACACCTGAGAGGAGGACGACAGACAGAGCCAGGGAGGAAACAGGAGGGACTCGGAGCATGCGGTGCCAGGTGGGACCCAGGCCACAGCCATAATGGTGACCCATGGTGGAGCCTACGGAGGGAGGAGCCATTGAGGAGGAAGGGCCGATGACTGCAGGGGGCCGACCAACGACGACGGAGGAGCCCGAGGCGGAGACGGAGAGCCGATGAGCCAGGGCGACGGGGAGGATCCGATGGCTACTGAGGCGGAGGCAGGAACCCAGAAGGCCGTGGTGGAGCCGGAGCGACAGAGGACCGAGGAGGAGCTGAAGGGATGGAGGAGCCTGACAGAGCCGGAGGGACGAGGCGCAGCCAGAGGAGTGGAGTCCTGAGGCGATGGATGGTGGACGACAGACCAAGGCAGAGCCGGACGGACGAGGGAGTCCGGCGGAGCCAGTGGACTGATGGGCCAAGGAGGAGCAGAGGGAGCTAGGAGCCATGGTGGAGCCGCAGGCAGACTCTTTTTTCAAACTATCTCAAATAAGTGATGTTTGAGAATTACCTGCCAGTACAATGTTTCAGGGTTACGAACAATTGACCCCTCTGTTACAATTTGAAATCAACAAAGTGATTCTTCATTCACAGCATTTGGCAGCGTGGAAACTTCTGCCAAATTTATCTCAATGGGTTCTATGAAAAGTCTGGAAAGGGTACAGGATTCAGTTTGATTTTCAACTTCCTCGCTTCAAATGGGTGCTCAGCACTCTGGTGAAGAAAGTCTCCATTGTTAGCAAAAGACTTACATTCCCCTATGGCCAAAGGAGGCAATAGAACATGATCCTCTTCCCTTAAGAAAATCAAGATTTTTCAGCTTTTAATTTTTAGTCCCCAAGAGGGATGGAGGACTGTGTCCAATTTTATATCTGCAGGCTCTGAACAGTACTCTCTGTGGACTGTGTGGTCAAGATGCTAACACTCATAAGAATTGTATGTCAAATCCAATTTGAGCATTCGTTTGTCACGATAAACATATTTCCCTACCAATATTCTGCCACAGCACAGGAAGTATCTCCTGTTCGCTTTTGAGGGCAAAGCTTACCAATATCATGTTCTTCCCTTCGGCCAAGTCCTACCACCCCTCATGTTCACAAAGTGCATGGATGCTGCCCTGCATCCTTTGTGACTCCAGGGCATTCATGTACTCAATTACGTTGACTGTTGGCTCATATTGGCCAAGTTGAGGGACTTAGCAGTTCAGCATTGAGATGCCATCCTCGCTCACTTGAGAAGTCTGGGGTTGAGACTAACGGTCACAAAGAGTGACCTCTCTCCGGGGATGTATGGGACTCTACTTCCAAGCAGGCATGACAGTCTCCTGCTTGAGTCGAGTCTATCCTTACTACCTTGAAAGACTTTAGGCTGGGTCAAGAAATTTCTGTCTGCCAGTACCAGAAGTTATTGGGTCTTATGGCAGCTACAGCAAACGTGATATCTTTGGGGCTCCTGTACATGAGACCATTTCAGTTGTGGCTCATATGCAGAGGGTTCCACCTGATGTGCAGCCCCCTTAAGGGCTTCATTCCTTTTTTTATGTGGAAGAAACCCCAGTTTTTAACCTTGATTTCCACAATGGGAGCATGCTACTGCTGTAAGACGGTGACTACAGTCACATCCCCTTTGCTATTTGTCATCACCCAGCCCAGGGAGTCTGGGACAGCCGACATCTCCTTTGTCACATAAATTGCCTTGAGATGAAGGCTGTATTTATGACTCTCAGGTACATTCTCCCGGTCCTGAGGGGCTAACATATTTCTGCTTTGGGCTCAAGGAAGACTGCTCTCCTCGAGGGCAGTCTATATTCCAGGGCATTTAAATGTGAGAGCAGACATGCTGTTGAGGCAGGTGCTGAGGCCCAGGGAATGGAGACTCCACCCCAAGGTGGAGGAGTTAATTTGGCAGAGGTTTGGCAGTGCGGAACTGGACCTGTTTGCCTCAGAGGAGTCGACCCACTGTCCCTCCTGGTTCACCCTCACACCTTCAGCTTCGTTAGGGCTGGATGCCATGGTGCAGGAGTGGCCGTTGCTACATCTGTACACTGCCACTTTGCCATACTTAATGCAAAGCCTGAAATATCTTCTTTTAGACAATTAGAAGATGGTGACGTGCATTTCAGGCGTCTAGGTATGGTCGTGGTGGCGCACTTACGTTACATAACTTGACCATGCGGATGGCCAATAAAATTGGCTTGTTTCCATATTGCTTCAGACACAGGCTTACACAGAGACATTCCCATAGTGTCAACATCATGACACAGCATTGAGTTCCCTCTCATTGAACCAGGTTACATACATAACCTGAGACAATATTTGTTATGTAAAACATAACTAAAATACAATATTTATTTATTTAGCAAAGTAAGTATTGTATGAGTGTGCAATTTTGTATAAATTCATACAATCACCATCTGACTGATGAGCAGATCACACAAAACCTTACGAAATAGATCGTACAAGTTCGCAACAAATTTACCAAATTGTAAAATACTTATGATTTGTCTTGAGAATGTGTTGGGTAGCCCTGTCCAAAATCCCTGTATATTAAACATCAGATATGTTCTAATTGGTTGTTTGTGTCATAAACAGCATTTTAGCTTCTATTGCAGACAGTCAAATTACCTGGTAATGGAAACTTGTTGCGCTGCAAGTAGTAGAGTGACTCAGAGTGCTTTAGCTGTGACTATATTCAAATAATACTGTGGAACAGTCTCTCGTACCTTATTGCTTAATTGTATTTTTCAATTTTAATTTAAATTTGAAATGCAAAATGTGAAAATGAGTGCCATATGAATTTTTGACCAAATCATGAAGCACTTGCTTCCATCTATAGATATATGAGAGAAGGTTCATGTGAAGCCGTGACAGCAACACAAAGGCCCCTCACCTGATAAAAGAAGTCGGGCACTGTTGCTCTGTCTGGTCTCCCCTGTGTATCGGTGCCGTGTGGTACAGCGATAAATATTCACTGCATCCTCTGACTGCACATCCAAAATATACAAGGCCCCCGTGGATGTAATAAGATATCTTGGTCCTGAAAAAAGAACAACATATTGTGGTTAGACTCGCTAACCCCAATTAAAGGCATATACCATTCTGTACTGTTATTTGACTTCATATTCCATCAAAAACAAATGTATGTAAAACATTTATTGCTTTCACAAGATAAGAGAATCCACACGTGATGTCTCTTTGAAGCCAGTGCTGGCAGACCTGAGGGAGCGGAGTATTGAACTATTGGACGTGACTGTTTTGCAACTGAGCCAATCGCTCAGTCAGTCGCCCAAAGCTTGAAACAGAAAAAGCTTTCAACAACTGCAGCCATTCTTACAGTTCACACATACACAGCCAGAGAAACGTTACAATTATGATTGTTAGTCCTTGAAATCTTATTCAATTGTTTTCAGGATTATATTGCGTACAGTAAAATGACTGGATAAATGGACATACATTACTGTGATGTTGATGCGTACGAGATGAGAAATGGATCTTGTGGTGCACAGGGGTTGAAAAGAGAGAGAGACAGACAGAAAAGGAGAAATAGAGAGTCTGCAGCTATAGCAAGCAATGACCTAGTTAGAAATGAGAGTCCAGCATTTGATTCCCTAGAGGGGGTTCTAGCTCCTAGTTTACATGCAGTCGTCTGAGACCTGCTACCAGCAGTGCAATGGAAAACTGGGAAAATACACTGTTTTGAAAAGGTTAAAATTAGAAAGGGTGGGGGGAAAAAAAGGAAAAAAAGGGAAATTCAAGTATGATTCTTAGATTAGCTGAGCTGTGTTGTGGAATTTGAGGATCACATAATTTCACAGCTATTACATGGCACTTTTTCAGTAAGCGATGATTGTGATTACATATGTGAGAGCTTACACCCTTTTAAATTCAAGAGAAACCTTTTGATCTGACATTAGAATAGAATAGAATAGAATAGAATAGAATAGAATAGAATA
>NW_015557090.1:416668-431681 GCF_001515605.1 Sinocyclocheilus anshuiensis | reverse complement strand
GAGGCCCAGGGAATGGAGACTCCACCCCAAGGTGGAGGAGTTAATTTGGCAGAGGTTTGGCAGTGCGGAACTGGACCTGTTTGCCTCAGAGGAGTCGACCCACTGTCCCTCCTGGTTCACCCTCACACCTTCAGCTTCGTTAGGGCTGGATGCCATGGTGCAGGAGTGGCCGTTGCTACATCTGTACACTGCCACTTTGCCATACTTAATGCAAAGCCTGAAATATCTTCTTTTAGACAATTAGAAGATGGTGACGTGCATTTCAGGCGTCTAGGTATGGTCGTGGTGGCGCACTTACGTTACATAACTTGACCATGCGGATGGCCAATAAAATTGGCTTGTTTCCATATTGCTTCAGACACAGGCTTACACAGAGACATTCCCATAGTGTCAACATCATGACACAGCATTGAGTTCCCTCTCATTGAACCAGGTTACATACATAACCTGAGACAATATTTGTTATGTAAAACATAACTAAAATACAATATTTATTTATTTAGCAAAGTAAGTATTGTATGAGTGTGCAATTTTGTATAAATTCATACAATCACCATCTGACTGATGAGCAGATCACACAAAACCTTACGAAATAGATCGTACAAGTTCGCAACAAATTTACCAAATTGTAAAATACTTATGATTTGTCTTGAGAATGTGTTGGGTAGCCCTGTCCAAAATCCCTGTATATTAAACATCAGATATGTTCTAATTGGTTGTTTGTGTCATAAACAGCATTTTAGCTTCTATTGCAGACAGTCAAATTACCTGGTAATGGAAACTTGTTGCGCTGCAAGTAGTAGAGTGACTCAGAGTGCTTTAGCTGTGACTATATTCAAATAATACTGTGGAACAGTCTCTCGTACCTTATTGCTTAATTGTATTTTTCAATTTTAATTTAAATTTGAAATGCAAAATGTGAAAATGAGTGCCATATGAATTTTTGACCAAATCATGAAGCACTTGCTTCCATCTATAGATATATGAGAGAAGGTTCATGTGAAGCCGTGACAGCAACACAAAGGCCCCTCACCTGATAAAAGAAGTCGGGCACTGTTGCTCTGTCTGGTCTCCCCTGTGTATCGGTGCCGTGTGGTACAGCGATAAATATTCACTGCATCCTCTGACTGCACATCCAAAATATACAAGGCCCCCGTGGATGTAATAAGATATCTTGGTCCTGAAAAAAGAACAACATATTGTGGTTAGACTCGCTAACCCCAATTAAAGGCATATACCATTCTGTACTGTTATTTGACTTCATATTCCATCAAAAACAAATGTATGTAAAACATTTATTGCTTTCACAAGATAAGAGAATCCACACGTGATGTCTCTTTGAAGCCAGTGCTGGCAGACCTGAGGGAGCGGAGTATTGAACTATTGGACGTGACTGTTTTGCAACTGAGCCAATCGCTCAGTCAGTCGCCCAAAGCTTGAAACAGAAAAAGCTTTCAACAACTGCAGCCATTCTTACAGTTCACACATACACAGCCAGAGAAACGTTACAATTATGATTGTTAGTCCTTGAAATCTTATTCAATTGTTTTCAGGATTATATTGCGTACAGTAAAATGACTGGATAAATGGACATACATTACTGTGATGTTGATGCGTACGAGATGAGAAATGGATCTTGTGGTGCACAGGGGTTGAAAAGAGAGAGAGACAGACAGAAAAGGAGAAATAGAGAGTCTGCAGCTATAGCAAGCAATGACCTAGTTAGAAATGAGAGTCCAGCATTTGATTCCCTAGAGGGGGTTCTAGCTCCTAGTTTACATGCAGTCGTCTGAGACCTGCTACCAGCAGTGCAATGGAAAACTGGGAAAATACACTGTTTTGAAAAGGTTAAAATTAGAAAGGGTGGGGGGAAAAAAAGGAAAAAAAGGGAAATTCAAGTATGATTCTTAGATTAGCTGAGCTGTGTTGTGGAATTTGAGGATCACATAATTTCACAGCTATTACATGGCACTTTTTCAGTAAGCGATGATTGTGATTACATATGTGAGAGCTTACACCCTTTTAAATTCAAGAGAAACCTTTTGATCTGACATTAGAATAGAATAGAATAGAATAGAATAGAATAGAATAGAATAGAATAGAATACACATCTAGCTCCGGTAGAATTTCCAAGCAAACACATTTAACACAAGCACATTTTTGACACCACCACACACTGTTTGCATGTATTAAATGTCAAGCCATGTGCACAAATACACACACTGTCTTTAAATTGAGACTCATGTCATGACTAGGCCTATATGGAATCTGCATCCACATAATTCAGTAGAAATCTTCACAGATTTCCCTGTGAATTCCCTACCCCCTGCAATTTTTTGTATGTATGTTGTCAAATTTTAACTTGCTTTCAGGTATTACCAGTTACAGTAATTGACCAACTAACAACATATTTAACTCCAATGTCATCTGCTGACGCTTCACGTGGGTGACAGAAGGCCGGACAACATGTTCCCAGCTAATCAATGTTAAATCCAGGATCCAGACTGCCTGTTCTTCAGGGGATGAGAGCACTAATCAGGGATGATTAAGGTCAGAGTTCGTGGTTAACCCTGGACTTCTCAACCCGCTCACTTCACCCTCCTGCCACCCGGCCGACACAAGACCATACTGGGACATGGAGTTTGAATACAAGTGCCAGGAGTCATTTAAGGACTAAATTGGTAAATCTCCGAAAACTTATCAAGAACTTGTCCATCTTTCATTTTGCAAAATCAACAGCAAGAAATAAATTATATTTAGCATCAAGAAAATGTTGAAATAAACACTGTTTATGCAGTTAAATGGTTGCATTCCCACATATTTATCATCCAATTTATATCATGCATCCTTTGTCTTTCATTCATTCTCCAATTGTTAGCATGAATAATTCATTTGCAGTGCAGCCCCGGTAGTGCACCAAGACACAAGACAATAACCTTTTCCACTTCACATCCATCTCCAAAATTTGTCGAAAATGACAATGAAAAATACCCTAGATGTTCTGGGTGTGTAAATGAACTAAAAGCTTATGAAGCTGAAAAGACTGAAATTTGGTCTCTCAATTTCAACCATCACAACTCTCAGCGATGCATCTGTTTCATGACTCTGGGTTGCGTTCATGGACTTGAGTCATTCAAGCAAACAGACAGCCTCTCATATTTCCTCCATAAATTATTGAATTTTGTTGCAAACCATGCAAAAAAATGGCCGGCAGCCACAGAAATGATTCATCTATATTTCAAAAGGATAAATGCATTGTGCATGATGTGCCGTATGAAATAATCATGCATCTGGAGTGAGGTTGATACTGCATTCTCTGTGCATGATTTACTGTGGATGCTGGGTTAGTCAACATGAAAATACATTTGCTTTCTTAATTCGGGTTGAATTTAATTTAATGCAAAAGTGATTCATTGATATTTCTTCTGCAATAAATCAGAATAAACACAACATATAACACAAAATAATAATTAAATACTGACATCATAGAAATGCGGATTTGTACGGAGTCATGGTGTGGAAAAAATGGGGTGGAAGGAAGAATTTTTTAAAAATCTTTTGCATTTGCTCACAAAACTTTTGTGTTCCCCCAAGAAACTTTGCATTCGCTCACAAAACCAGTTGAGTTCATACAAACACTTCCTGTTTACTTTACAGCTTGCAGTGGTTCAGCCAGCTCCGTACATTGGAGCGGTTCAAACAAATGCTTAATGAAGCTTTTTATTTCTAAGGGGGAAAAATGCTTAACATGCAATTTAGTGTGTTCATATTCTGGGCTATTCTGCTTGTCTGTAATGTATGCTTTATTAATAAGCTGTGTACTGAATTTGGTCCTCCAATGTCACTGTTTTAGTACATTAAAGTGCTCATACGATGCGATTTCAATTTTTCCTTCTTCTTTGGAGTGTTACAAGCTCTTGGTGCATAAAGAAGATCTGTAAAGTTGCAAAGACTAAAGTCTCAAATCCAAAGAGATATTCTTTATAAAAGTTAAGAGTTAACCACGCCTACCTAAAACGGCTCGTTCTAACACGCCCCCACATGTCTATGTCACGATGTGGGAAGATTTGCATAACACCGCCCAAAAGTTTCAAGAAATTACAGGAAAATGTCTGCCCCTTTGCAACCCTAATGTCAAGCCATTTGCCAACTTAGCAGACATTACAACCATTCTATGTCAGATATTTATGGAATTTGCATGCTTGTCTGACAGATTTTGATAATTGAACGGATCATTTTGCATGTGATGGCTCACACGATGAAAGAATGTTTAGAAGTTGTGAAGAGTTTGACAATTTCACTGAGAACCAGCTCATCAGTTTTCATCAACAAGCCATGTGCACTTAATTATTGTGCAAATTGTAGACAATTGTACTTACTCGTTTGCACAAGTGCCAGAACAAACAGAATTTGCTTAACAGTAAGAAATTCAAATCTGGTCTGAACAAGAAACTAACTGTTCAGACATCTGAACGGATTTGTTTTGAGAAAAAAACCAAAAAAACTCTCATACGAGAACAGCAGCTAACAAAACTAGCTAAATCTTTGGCTCTACCAAAGCAATTGAGAAAAACTTTAATATTTTCAGTTTTCATTTTAATTTTAGCTTTAGAAATGTTGTTTGGTAATTTTTATCATTTTTTTTAAATGTTTATATTGTTTTTCATTTCATTTATTTTTAGTACATAAAGTTTCAGTTACATAGTTACAATTACAATTACAAATACAGTTACAAGTTTTTTATTATTTTATTATATTTTATTTCAAGTAACATTTTTAGTTCATATTTTAGTTTTAGTTAATGATAATAACCTACAAATAGTAGACACTGTGGAAGATGAAAATAATGCGAACTAAAGGGGCATTTACACGACACCATTTTCAACAAAAAATAGAAAAAAAATGTATGCGGTTTGGTCATTCATTTACACAATGACCACGCATGCACTGCAAGTTTCAGGCGTGACAACCGCATTTAAATGCAAATGGGAACACGACTCACGCCCGAACCTGCCATGAATGGCAGCGTAGTAACCATAGCAATGTTAAACGCAGATTAGCTAGTTTTGTGTTAGCCGCTGTTGACAAAACAAACATTAGACTGCGAAGACATGCGGAAATCTGCAAAACGTTATTAAATCGCCGTCGTCGGGAGAGGCATCATAATCTAGTTTTGTTCTTTAAACTGCTGTTATTGAACACAGCCAACACTTTCTTGACCGCAACTGCTCGGTCCACAATACACCTCTCTCCGCCATCCTGTCAGATCTGAGGTAAACAGTTGACGCCTGACACACAATACACCTCTCTCTGCCATCCTGTCAGATCTGAGGTAAACAGTTGACGCCTGACAATACACACACATTGGCGTGCTTCTCCTGACATCATCATTAACAATTAGTTGTTCAATTCGGTTCTGTACAAACCCCATAGCATTTCTGTAAATGTGGTTGTCACTACCTGTATTTATCAGGAGTTAATGCGGTTGTTGAATGCAGTTGTCACTCCCGTATTTTAGTGAATTATGTGTGTACAGAACAGGATTAAGGAGTAAAAGGTGAACTGACAATTTAGCGGCAGTGTGTATGTAGCCAATGACAGCATTTTGGGGTCTGAAAATGCAATCTTTTAAAAATGTGTTTCAAAGTGCACGTTTTTGAAAATGATACTGTTATCATCTCAGTGTAAAATACAAAAATGTAAATTTGTGAAAATGGTGACGTCATGTACATGCGTATTACATGTGTTTGTGTAGTGTTTCTTTACAAAGAGACATCACCAACTACTGGCCTGGCATGCATAATACAGTGTTTTAAGTAATTTTTATCGATCCATGTGAACGGGGATCACTTTGACAAGATTGTCACATTGTACACAAAAAAAAAAAGCAAAGAAAAAAGTTTTATGTTTTTAGCACATCGTTGTCATGCAAACATAGCCATTGCCAGTCTTGGCAATGAATTATGGCAATTGTTAGATAATAAAAATAAAAAATTAAATATATACTATATATGTGTGTCTGTACAATATATACATGCAATTTTCTAAGATATATACTGTGTGTCTGGTGGCTGAGCAGTCTGAGCTTAACCAGAGGGCTTAACCTTTACTTCAACAATCTATGTTGAATATGCACCATCAGTGACTCATGCATAGCCCAACTACAGCTGCGCTGTGACACCATGCTGCATCTTTTGAAAATGAAAAGGCTAGGTCACTTAGACCTGCAGGACACAAGGTAACCGTACTTGTGTCGTGTAACGATCATTAAAACTCTTCACCATATTCTTCAGCCCACAGACGAGGTCATGAATGCGATAGTTGTATCTCACCCACCCATCTGTAGAAGCTGCCCATATACACTGGAAATATTAGGTCTCTTCAAAGAAGCTCTTCAAAGGAGCAGCCTTAAAGCACTGAAAAGCTACAAATGAACATTATATTGTTTGTTTTGGTAAAATTATTCATATTTTTATCTGTAGCATGTAATATGTGCCATTAGTGGCAGCAGACGGAATTGTCTTTCCCTAAAAAGTCTAAATGTCTTTCCCAAACATCTCCCTTGTCTTCCACTGTCAGCAGAGTACAAAATTCAGAATTTAAGAACAGGTTCCCTTTCAATTTATCAGTTAGATTTAAACTGAATTGGCCACACCCACAGGAAGTTGAATTGGAATAAAAGAATGATGAATTTATGTATTTTTAAGGCCTATAAACCTTCGAACTTCAATGATTTTTTTTTTTAACTTAGCAAAACTTTAAAAGAAGGCAAATTTGTTTTCTAGTTAAAATAACTTTAATTCTACTTAATTCATTTCAGTTTTAAACCTCAATATAAATTGAGTTCAAACGCACTTTGATTGAGCCAGTGTTGCTGTGTTGGGCTTGTCAGGATGCTCAAACAAACAATATGAAAATCAATATTAAAGCACCACAGAGCCACAGGGTTTACACTTCTCGGGGAAATCAGTGTAAAAAAAATAACTGATTTGTATTTGCCCACCTTATTTTGCAACGTGGAAGTAAGCTGTTTTCTGTAAGTGTGCGAGACTTCCGATTAAGTAAACAGTGAAACTATTTGCACTACAAACCAGTGTGTTTATAATTACAATAATATTTAAACAATAATTTAATAAGAAATACTAGTTTGCAATATCAAGCAACATAGCAAGCTGTTTTGTGCAGCTAAAATAACTGAAAGCGGGTGACAAAGGAAGCCTTGCATAATAAAGTTACAAATGGCCGTACCTGCTTTTATGTTAAAGGGGACATCGGATGCAAAATTCACTTTTACATGGTGTTTGAACTTAAATGCGTGTTGTGTACACAACCACCCTATAATGATAAAAATCCACCGAGTACTTGTTTTTATATCCCCACAAATTCTAAGCACTTTCTCAGAGCAAGCAGTTCACAGATTCTTGGCAAAGTGACGTCACTTTGCACAGGCCCCTCCCACGACTGTTGATGGACACTGGCGTTTTAGCATAGACCCGCCCTGAGTGAGCTGCAAACAGTCCGCCATTGTTTCTATGCCGCAGCAGTTGTAGACAAGAATGGCTCCTAAACCATTGAGGTGTTTTGTTATTGGATATAATAATGAACATTGCAGTCATCATTTACTCCCGAGATCGGAGCCGCTGAAGACGCAGTAGATTGCTTTAGTTTTTGAAGAGCACCATGCTTTACCATTTGAGCTACAGGAAGGCTTATACACATACAGTAGTCATTTCCGAGGCATTAACTCTTTTTCACACCAGAGATGAGTTACTTCTCACTGCAAGTAGCGTGCATTCACTTAACAATTCAAATGGGGTGATTTCCAGCATTAAGATCCTATTTAGCAGCCGTAAGGGAGGTTTGCTCACGTGACATGTTCCCCACTGAATTGAGATTGCCTGTTCACTGGCAGAAATGAGACACTTCAAGCTTTGCACGCAGCTTAATTTGATCTACTTGAGATTGCGACTTCCTACACATTGTGTAATTAACGTCTGATGTGACTAATTAAGTTGACGGTGAGAAAAGAGGGGTAAAAATGGAAGAGAGTCTTAAGCCCTAGTCTTGGTCCGTGCTCAGAGTTGAAGATGGCGAGGATTGTAAATATTTTCCCCGTTGACTGATTACACTGAACTGCTTGTCGTGGGGTCTTTATTAGGACGCTAATGAGAACCGCTGATGACAGCCTGCCTGAAACGATTGAGCTATATGAATCTCAAAAAGCAATCTATAAATGAAACGCATTATGCTGTGCCCCATTCAACTCAGAATTTCCAACAGCCTACTTAGAAAAGTGCAATGAACTCCTCTTCAAATTGGATGCTTGTGCTGAAATGTACAATTACATTTAGCTGAAATGTGGGTGTGTGATATCATACGTACATGGGAGCCAAGGGAGATCTACACAGTTGATGATAAATGCTCACTTTTAAGCAAATACAATGGATCAGTGAGCCAAAGCGATCACAATGCAATCTGTTTAGCAAGCATTCACAGAGACAGGTGTGTAAAAAAGATACTCTGCATTAATAATCGTACACCTGCAAAATTTTGTTGCAGCATGCCAGGAGATTGGCACACTGTACCATTGTCATGTTTGTTCATATATCAAGCAGGAATATCCCACGACTGACTTTGAATGGCATATGCCATTATTTTTAGCTGTAAATGCTACATCTTTTACACACCAACCTATAAAGATAAACACGCAACAGGTTA
The DNA here is from genome assembly GCF_001515605.1 of Sinocyclocheilus anshuiensis. Taxonomy (NCBI): domain Eukaryota; kingdom Metazoa; phylum Chordata; class Actinopteri; order Cypriniformes; family Cyprinidae; genus Sinocyclocheilus; species Sinocyclocheilus anshuiensis. The sequence goes on along the minus strand of NW_015557090.1, from coordinate 422,963 downwards.
TTCTTCCATTATAGACAAAATGTCAAAGACATGACAAATATCTGCTTGTGTATTCTTTCTGAACTCTTGTAATGGCTTTTCAGACAAGTAAAGTCATGTAAAGTGTCTTTAATTAAAGCTATTGTAATTGACATTTCCCTAAAAAGTCTAAATGTCTTTCCCAAACATCTCCCTTGTCTTCCACTGTCAGCAGAGTACAAAATTCAGAATTTAAGAACAGGTTCCCTTTCAATTTATCAGTTAGATTTAAACTGAATTGGCCACACCCACAGGAAGTTGAATTGGAATAAAAGAATGATGAATTTATGTATTTTTAAGGCCTATAAACCTTCGAACTTCAATGATTTTTTTTTTTAACTTAGCAAAACTTTAAAAGAAGGCAAATTTGTTTTCTAGTTAAAATAACTTTAATTCTACTTAATTCATTTCAGTTTTAAACCTCAATATAAATTGAGTTCAAACGCACTTTGATTGAGCCAGTGTTGCTGTGTTGGGCTTGTCAGGATGCTCAAACAAACAATATGAAAATCAATATTAAAGCACCACAGAGCCACAGGGTTTACACTTCTCGGGGAAATCAGTGTAAAAAAAATAACTGATTTGTATTTGCCCACCTTATTTTGCAACGTGGAAGTAAGCTGTTTTCTGTAAGTGTGCGAGACTTCCGATTAAGTAAACAGTGAAACTATTTGCACTACAAACCAGTGTGTTTATAATTACAATAATATTTAAACAATAATTTAATAAGAAATACTAGTTTGCAATATCAAGCAACATAGCAAGCTGTTTTGTGCAGCTAAAATAACTGAAAGCGGGTGACAAAGGAAGCCTTGCATAATAAAGTTACAAATGGCCGTACCTGCTTTTATGTTAAAGGGGACATCGGATGCAAAATTCACTTTTACATGGTGTTTGAACTTAAATGCGTGTTGTGTACACAACCACCCTATAATGATAAAAATCCACCCAGTACTTGTTTTTATATCCCCACAAATTCTAAGCACTTTCTCAGAGCAAGCAGTTCACAGATTCTTGGCAAAGTGACGTCACTTTGCACAGGCCCCTCCCACGACTGTTGATGGACACTGGCGTTTTAGCATAGACCCGCCCTGAGTGAGCTGCAAACAGTCCGCCATTGTTTCTATGCCGCAGCAGTTGTAGACAAGAATGGCTCCTAAACCATTGAGGTGTTTTGTTGTTGGATGTAATAATGAACATAGCAGTCATCATTTACTCCCGAGATCTGAGCCGCTGAAGATGCAGTAGATTGCTTTAGTTTTTGAAGAGCACCATGCTTTACCATTTGAGCTACAGGAAGGCTTATACACATACAGTAGTCATTTCCGAGGCATTAACTCTTTTTCACACCAGAGATGAGTTACTTCTCACTGCAAGTAGCGTGCATTCACTTAACAATTCAAATGGGGTGATTTCCAGCATTAAGATCCTATTTAGCAGCCGTAAGGGAGGTTTGCTCACGTGACATGTTCCCCACTGAATTGAGATTGCCTGTTCACTGGCAGAAATGAGACACTTCAAGCTTTGCACGCAGCTTAATTTGATCTACTTGAGATTGCGACTTCCTACACATTGTGTAATTAACGTCTGATGTGACTAATTAAGTTGACGGTGAGAAAAGAGGGGTAAAAATGGAAGAGAGTCTTAAGCCCTAGTCTTGGTCCGTGCTCAGAGTTGAAGATGGCGAGGATTGTAAATATTTTCCCCGTTGACTGATTACACTGAACTGCTTGTCGTGGGGTCTTTATTAGGACGCTAATGAGAACCGCTGATGACAGCCTGCCTGAAACGATTGAGCTATATGAATCTCAAAAAGCAATCTATAAATGAAACGCATTATGCTGTGCCCCATTCAACTCAGAATTTCCAACAGCCTACTTAGAAAAGTGCAATGAACTCCTCTTCAAATTGGATGCTTGTGCTGAAATGTACAATTACATTTAGCTGAAATGTGGGTGTGTGATATCATACGTACATGGGAGCCAAGGGAGATCTACACAGTTGATGATAAATGCTCACTTTTAAGCAAATACAATGGATCAGTGAGCCAAAGCGATCACAATGCAATCTGTTTAGCAAGCATTCACAGAGACAGGTGTGTAAAAAAGATACTCTGCATTAATAATCGTACACCTGCAAAATTTTGTTGCAGCATGCCAGGAGATTGGCACACTGTACCATTGTCATGTTTGTTCATATATCAAGCAGGAATATCCCACGACTGACTTTGAATGGCATATGCCATTATTTTTAGCTGTAAATGCTACATCTTTTACACACCAACCTATAAAGATAAACACGCAACAGGTTATTCTTCCATTATAGACAAAATGTCAAAGACATGACAAATATCTGCTTGTGTATTCTTTCTGAACTCTTGTAATGGCTTTTCAGACAAGTAAAGTCATGTAAAGTGTCTTTAATTAAAGCTATTGTAATTGACAATGCAAACCAATAAAACACATCCTGCTGCTGACTCTGAATCAACGGGAGGGAAGCCTTGATGAGACTTGAGATGCCTTAAGTGTTATGTGGCTTAACACTTCATTTTATCATTGGCCAAGTTTATATCAAGCATCAGCAATTTTTATTGAATTAATTGCAGACATGGGTTGGCCAAATATAGAAAAAAAAAATTATTGTACTGCAAATAAATAAATAAATCTTACCATGTAATGCATGGTAAAATAAAGTCTTATTAATGTAAAAATGGAAAAAGAAAAGGAAAAAAAGAAGAAAAATTTTTTTGGTAGAAATGTATAAAAAATGCACGAATTACATTATAGTGAACAATGAACGATAGCATACGTATAAATTAACAAAAACCTAGACTACTAAATATTCTAAAAAAATATTACATGCATTTGAATTGCATATAAAATCTCCATCTATTTGGATTACATAGATTTAACATAAACTAATAAATGTAAAACACAAAACACAGATATAGCATAAACTGATAATTTAATTTCATTTTAAATACAAAATAATATATTATATTATTGTTCATATTATATACTTTTTATTTTATATACTTTACATGAATTTACATTTTAACTGAATATTACTTGTTCCACAGCTATCCATATCTTAACCATGTTTATACTTTTTTAACTGAATACATTTGTTGTAACAGTGGACAGATTTATGCTTATTGTTAGCAATTTGAGTAAATGTATTTTGAAAACATGATTATTTTAATAAAATCAAATAAATAGTTAATAATACACTTTTGCCATGATTTTTTTTTTTCTTTTTCTTTTTCGGGTGCAGAAATCTATGGAAGCCCATTTCCAGCACTGCAAAAAAAAAGGTAATTGCGACTTTCTATCACACAATTCTGCATTTTTTTCTCGGAATTGCGAGTTATAAATTCAGAATTGCGAGATATAAACTCACAGTTCTGACTTTTTCTCAGAATTGCGAGATATAAACTCACAGTTCTGACTTTTTCTCAGAATTGCGTGATATAAACACACAGTTTTGAGATATAAAGTCAGAATTGCGATATATAAACTCACAATTCTGACATTTTTTTTTCTTAGAATTGCGACTATATATCTTATACTTAACACGCAATTGTGAGATATAAACTCGCAATTCTGAGAAGAAAAGAATTGCGAGATATAAACTCACAGTTCTGACTTTTTCTCAGAATTGCGTGATATAAACACACAGTTTTGAGATATAAAGTCAGAATTGCGATATATAAACTCACAATTCTGACATTTTTTTTCTTAGAATTGCGACTATATATCTTATACTTAACACGCAATTGTGAGATAGAAACTCGCAATTCTGAGAAGAAAAGACAGAATTGCGAGTTTATATCTCACAATTGCGTGTTAAGTCAGAATTGTGAGATATAAACTTGCAATTCTGAGAACATATCAGTCTTTTTTTCCCCTTAGAACTGGACTTTATAACTGGCAATTGCGAGTTTATGTCTTACAATTCTCAGAAAAAAGTCTGAATTGTGATATACAAACTCGCATTTGTGAGAAAAAAATTCAGAATTGCGAGATATAAACTCGCAACTGCGAGAAAAAAAGTCTGAATTGTGAGTTTTTATCTCGCAAATCTGAGTATTTCTCGCAATTGCGAGTTTATATCACAATTCTGAGAAAAAAAGTCAGAATTGCGAGTTAATATTTTTCAGTTCTGAATTTATAACTCGCAATTGCGAGTTTATATCTCACAATTCTGAGGAAAAAAGTCAGAATTGCAAGACGTATAGTCGCAATTGCAAGAAAAAGTCAGAATTGAGAGAAAAAGTCGCAATCACTTTTTACAATTTTTTTTTTATTCAGTGGTGGAAACGGGCTTCCATAGAAATCTTACCCATTTCATTTATGTATGACAAATATGCAATACAATAAGTTTATTAGTTTGTGTTAAAATGGATGGACGGATATTTTATAAGCAACTCAAACACACAATCCTTAAATTTAGGCCTATTTTTATTTTATTTATTTATTTTTGAGTAATACCTGCTTTACCTAATATTAACAAACTTAATTTTATTCTAAAGTGTTACCATTTTTAATTTCAGCATATGTCATATCATTAATTTTGCACATTGTTTGACCTATGCAGTTCCACATTATATTAATAAGTTGTATTCCAAGGAGCTTTTTTGTTATTGTGTTAGCTCTTCACTTGATGTCCAAAGCAAAATATGAGTTCTGAAGCAAAACCAGTTGCGAACTACTGGTATGAATCAAATAACACGTTATTATCATCTGATAGCATCAGTGTACCGCGGTACCCCCACAGTAAACAAGCGTATTGAATGGCCTCCCTTTATCCTTAGTGAAACTGCAAGATAGCAAACAGCCACACAGCGTACGGAGGACAAGAACACACGACTGCCTGAGCGAGGGAGGAGCTGTGTGTTACTGGATGAATAACAATCTCAAGACATCAGATGCCTTGTCACACACTGTCTCACATTTCTCCTGCATTTTTCTCTCCGCCTTTCTCGACGTACATTTTTTTTTGCATCTCCTGTTTTTGTCTTTAAGAGCAGGCAGCACTGGCTGACAGCGACACTTACAGCACACTGGCAATATGTGACCGAAACCTGGAGAATGCTCACAAAACACATATTTGGCATGACTTCAATAAAGCGTGTTCTTTTGTGCTAACACCCCGTTACTTCCCTTCTCCTCTCTTATGGCCGTGTTGCGCTCACCTCATTAGTTGTGCCTGGAGAGAGGAGGTGAGACGGTTACTGTGACAACCAGAGAGATAGCGAGACAGGGAAAGCTAAGCATGTCTGCGCTAGACTCTGAGAGTGTGATGTGTCAGGTGTGGGACTTGGACAAGAACTGTATCCTGTTCATATCAGAAGAATAAAGCAAAGGAAAGGTGCAACAAAGATGTCAGCTCCAGAATAAATGCCGTCTCGGCCATCATTCCTAGCATTTTTATAGCAACATGTACATTCAATTGCTGAAAAAAAAAATAATAATAATTCTGTCATTATTGCTCACCCTCATGTTGTTCTAAAACCATATGCTTTATTTATTTTTTCATGGAACATTTTTAGAAATTTTTTTTTCCCCCTCGGAAATGCAGTTCATAGTGACTGCAGCTGCCAAGGTAAAAAAAAGAACAAACAACACCATAAACAATGATCCATATATCTCTTGTGTTATATTCCAAGATCCTCAAAGCCAAAACAAAAGCTTTGTGCAAGAAACAATCTTAATTATATTTAAAATTGTGATTCTGTCATTGGTGCCCAAACACCATTGGTGCTTGCTTGTGTTGTTGCCAAACGTGACATGCCAACTCGAATTAGTGGACTGAAAAATTAAAAGGAATATTTTCAGTGAATAATGACTTATTTTTATCTGCTCCTCAAGACCATGTGACTAGCTGAGACCAGCTCATTCAAGCAGAGTCCAGGTCGGAACCAAGCACTCGTGAAAATATTTTGTCTGGACTCAAACACCATAACACCACAATAAAGACAACATTTTCATTCGTGGGTATCTTTAACAATCATGTTTCTATTTGAAATGGATATAAGAGATACACTTAAAGGGGTCATGAACTGAGAAATCAAATTACCCTTGATCTTTTGACATATAACAGTCAATGTACTATAAAAAACATCCTGTAAGTTTCAAAACTTGTGAAACTGTTAACCAATCATAGCAGTGGGCGTTTACTTGCGAGTCTCGAATGCGCTCTGCCTATAAAAACAGACCGTTCTGCAGAGAGGCTCAAAAACAGGATAGAAAATAGCCTATTACTTCTAAATTATGAT
>NW_015557090.1:415505-416658 GCF_001515605.1 Sinocyclocheilus anshuiensis | reverse complement strand
CCAATCATAGCAGTGGGCGTTTACTTCCGAGTCTTGAATGCGCCCCGCCTATAAAAACAGACCGTTCTGCAGAGAGGCTCAAAAACAGGATAGAAAATAGCCTATTACTTCTAAATTATGATGTTTTTATTTTTTTTTATGTAGAATCAGACTAACATTATAAGTGAACCTCAGAGAACATTATAAAATCATTTTAAAAATGCAGTTCACGACCCCTTTAACGCTGAATTATGTCATTTCTGCCAGATTTGCGAAAACAATGACTGCTTTTAAAAAGTGCTGCCGCAACATTTAGGTATTTCTTGAGCCAATGTTGTTATGTCTGGCCTAGTGCCCCTAATAAAACATATTTCAATATTGTTTTGTGCCAGTGGCATATTTTTAAAGCAGGATGAAAAATCAAATCTGATTTAAGCACGAGTGACACTCTTATCATTGATACAGAGAGCAGAAAGCTGCATATGTTTCAGGATATGCTTAAACTGTATGTGACACCTTTATTCCTACAGTGTGTGTGTGTGTGTGTGTGTGTTGATGGCTCTTGGCTATGACAGAGAGAGATGTCTTCATGACCCAGTGAAAAAGGTCAGGCAAAGCCTGGGGGAAAACAGAAGGACTGAAACAAAGATGCTGCCCCCTACAGTGTGGATGTCCTTCACACTGTGACAAGAATTCGGGGTCCTCTAAGCTCATATTTAACTTGTTCTACATAAGCCATATAGCATATACTGTATATATTACCAACACTGTATAGGCCTGGGTGATATTTTTATATTTATCTACAGTGCTTAACAAATTTGTTAGACCACCACCACCCAATGTAAGGTTTGTGCCACAGCTGCCCTAAATTAGGCATCTGAATTAAAACAAATAAAAAAATAAAGTGCTTTACTATTTTTTTTTCCTTTCTTGTAAAACAGTAAATTTGAAAATTAATGGATAACAACCATAATTATATTTTAGCATTAGAAACACTACTGTGACTAAAGAGCTTACACATACTGGTGGATTAGCCATTACAGAAATGTAAAAAATTATTTTGGTGGTGGTCTAATAAATTTGTTAAGCACTGTATATACAGTGGGTACGGAAAGTATTCAGACCCCCTTAAATTTTTCACTCTTTGTTATATTGCAGCCATTTGCTAAAATCA
>NW_015557090.1:399329-414861 GCF_001515605.1 Sinocyclocheilus anshuiensis | reverse complement strand
ATTTATTTATTTTTTATTTTTTTTGTCTTTCCTGGGGCTTTCCCCCCCAAAAAAAAATATTCTCCCCCGTCTCCCATAGCTCAGCTAAGCAGGTAATCCTACCCCAAACTCATGCCATTCATTTACATGACAAAAGTTGATGTCAGAATTTGTTTTTGAAAGTGTCAAAAAAAAAAATGTAAAAGTCTTCAGGAAGTTAAACTATGATTTGATTAATTAAAGTTGGCACATTAAACTTTGAAAAGAGCTCGGCACATTAAACTTTGAATTTAAATACAGATTTTGCAATGTAATTCACACAGTATTATAATTAAACATTTCTGACCACATAGAGGTGCAGAGCAAAACATCACTAGAGCGACATTTGTAATCCTCCACTAAAATGTCCTTTTCAAGACTAATTACTGTCAAAGTGGGTAACAGTCAGCAGAGACAGGCAGCGAGGCTCAGAGGTGGACAGAAATGGGTGAGAGGGTACAATGGGGGCGAGATTAATGTGAAGATAAAAACCTGTGCACTGTGCATGCACAAGACCACCATCCCTGCGATCGCTGGCTCACAGCAGCACATGAGGCTGAGATCGGCGCCGGTCCATATTGTGCAGATCCTGTAACGTACACACAGCTGTGCCCATACATAACTGGCAGACATTAGACAGAGGTCTCTCCAGAATGAGATGTAATCAGATTAAGTAGCAGCTGCCACAGACGGCCCTTGTTGCTGTGTTTTATGAGCCTTCCTGTACATGTGTACACACGTTCAGAGCCGCCAGACAAACGTCTGCGCAACGCTCTCTTAATGTTCTAGAGTGCCATTAACATACATTACAGGCTGCCAATGGAAGGGTGAAATGCGGTCAGTGGCGATGGATGAGCTCCCTGACAGTATTTATACGCTATCTCCTCTGCCAGCACTAACCTTGCACGTACTGGAAGTGTAAGTAGGCTCGGCTGATGGGCGTAAGGCTCTAACCATTTCCCATAAAAGCTGAGGGAAAGACACATAAGGCATTGGGTTATGCTTTGATTATTCCGCGGCAAATGTGCCTGGCCCCTGTTCGAAGCATGGCCATAAATCAGCCAAATGCAGTGAGTGACACCCAATTCTGTTTGCACATTCATACGACACATTCACAGTTAAAGCCTGGGCGATGCTTTGTTTTTCCGCTTGCCGTTACATATAGCGCATGGTCAAGCATTCTAGTACATACGTAAGTATCCTCCATTGGCCATGGACTTATATGGACATGGTCGACACATGCACACATGGCTTTGTATACTTGACTTGACCTGCAGAGGACAGCAAGGAGACGCATCATTTTTATATTCTTTCAAACTTGAGGACAAACATGGGTACCTTTTCACCTACCTGTATATCCATTTTTGTTCTTTCCACCTTCATCTTCACTTGTTTTCATAGTCAGTTTTCATCTTCTTCTTCAAGTGTTTGTTAAAAACAATGGCCAGAGGTGGGTAGTAATGAAATAAATTTACACCATTACATTTACTTGACTACATTTTTGGAAAAAGATTGTACTTCTAAGCGTAGATTTAAAGGTGGGTACTTTAACGCGTACTTTTTTAGTGTACATTTCTAGTTCAAATGTACATTTTAGTACATTTCTAACAAAAAAAAATATTCTTTTACTTCACTACACTGGACGATGTTCATCTCGTTACTTAATTTAAATGCAATACATGTTAAGAAATGTGTACTTTATACCAAGCACACTGTCTCATTTTGTCTGGGGTATGAGCAATGCCCCATTCGCGAATGAATCACTCTTTTGAGTAGATTCTGTTCAAGGCCTTGATCAAACAAGTTGGCAAAATTGTCTGAATTGGTTCGCATAAAAGTTTGAATGATTTGTTCCGTTCCCTGCAAGCACTGAATTGTTTGAAACATTTTCTTATTCGTACCAGGAAATTTAAGAACACGGAGAACATAAAGAGCGTCGGATGGCCATGAACCTACAGTCAATTGAAACCAAATCTGCAAATTCTACTGTTTGTCTGCGATGAAAATCTTTATTACTTGAACACCTGCGGTTCTGTCTGTGAACGATTCCACAGGTAAACATTCAGTTTAATTTCATATAAGTACTACTTTGTAGTAGTGGTAAGCTGGATCTATTATGACTGTCACGATTAAAGTGAAATGAATGAAAAGTGTCAATTGCGGCATTTCGTTTACAGCAGATTTGCTTTTTGAGCGTGGTTTGCAGAGTTGAGCATTATAACCAATCACACACGTTTCTGTTGAGCTTATGAATGCAATCAATCAGAGGCATTTTGATTCGTCGCCGTGGAGAGTTGTGAATTCTGAATTCTGAATCTAAATTTGCAAATTCTCTCATCAGCATAAACAACAAACTACAGAAAAGAGACTGATTTTGCAGTGTAGACAGCTTCAATGTTTATAAAGGGAGTTTTTGCGAAAGTGAAAAACTCACATTAGACTGTCATGGACTGTTTTTTTTTGCTCGCATTCTTTCATCTTTTCCCAGTTTGAATAACCGTTTTGTTTTTCATGTTTTTCATGTCTAATCTGTAAAAAGCAATTCATAAATGGTTCATGCTTTTCCCCTTTCTATTAGGCCTAATCGATCATTATTACAAAATCACTAATCCTAAAATGATTGCTGGAAGGGGTCACTTAGGGGTCACTCATCCAGGACAATATTTTGTCCCCTTCTCAGGGGTTCATTCAGCGACGAGGTGGCAGAAGCTTCTGCTTTGTCATAGTTTGTTTGTGGAAAGCTACATTTTTGTCTTTGAACTGTGGCCAAGAGAATGAAAAAAAAAAAAAAATCAAAATACGACTATTATCTCCCAAAAAAAAATACATAAATAAATTGTGGGGCAACTTTCTAAAAATGGGTCGACTGCAGTTACATGTGGCAATATGGTTCATACATCAGTTGTCAACTCTCATGCGTAGGTGCCCTAACTCACACTTGAAGTCCCATCTCACAACACTAATGCTAACTGTGCACAAGTTAATGTGTTGTAACTGATTGCAAATAAATGAACATGAACGTCTCTGTAAGTCAGTGGGTCACATTCGTGCAGAAGCACTCTGTGACGTCAGGATAGAGGGTTTCCCCCACAGCATGGAGACTGTCACACAGTATATAATGTTAGTAGAAGAGTTAACAGCTGTGTTAGCCTGCTAGGGCAAATATTCCCTAGTCATCACTGGAGTGAAATAAACTCCTGCATTATGCAAGAGATAAAAATGAGCATGGAGACTCTCTCTGATCATCGATGGCAAATCGGGGAATCAGATGGCAGGGAGAAGCAGGCTCCGCTTTCATCCTCGATTGAAGTCACTTTGCGCAAGGGATCTCTCCCTTTGTAGCGACACTGTTGTTCGATAGCAGAGAAGCGCCAGCAGCGTGCAGGGAGGTTGGGGGTGGTTGTTCCAACAAACAGTGTGGCATATGGTTCCTTCCATTTTGGCGATGACAAGTGACAAGTTAACAGAGCAGTCAGCTGTGGGTATACACGAGAAAGAGGGGTGGGGAACTGTCGAGAGGAGGGTGCGCAACGCTAACTGCTCTCATTTGTTCGTGCCCCCGGGCTCTACAGTACTCCTTTATGTAGATGAATTAGTAACAGATTCCTCTGTTCAGCAATGATGTATAAATACATTAGAAAAAACGGCAATAGCTTAGCAGTGCCACAGCTCAGATTGCAATGTCAGCAGTTGCCTCAGTGTAACTGCTCCCATTTTTTATTAAATTACAATTGAAGGATGAAAAGCCCATCCAAATGGGCTTCTTCTTTCTGCTGTTAATTGACATCTTCCCACAGGACCTCTGTTGCCCCCTGAGTCCCTGAGTAAGAGCTCAATAAACAAACTCAGGCTTAGTGAAGATCTCCCATGATTGTAATCACTCATCTTCTCTGCTTTCTGACATCAAAATCTGACATCTGTAAACTGATTCTAATCCAAGACATCTCTAGAAGTTGAGAAGACTAGCATGATTGTTAAAACCAAAAGGTTACAACTGCTTATCACTTTGAGCAATATGTAAAATTTAAAATATTCCCTAGGACTCTTTCTCAAATCCCAGACCAATTAAAACCATCCTGTTGAGGTATTATTTCTCAAGGAAAACCACTTAAAGACTTCATGAAATTGTTTGATAAGCATACTTTTCTTTCCTGTGTTGGGGTGGGACATATTGAAGGTCTTGTCCGTTTTTTAAACAGGCAGTACGTTAGGTTTCTATTACAGCCCCGCAAAACCTCACTTGACAGATTTGCCAGTGTAAGGAAGTAATGAAAAATTCCTTTGCAACCAATTGACTGTTGGTCAAGGGAACGTCTTTGTTTTGACTTGTCCTCAGGGGCTACATGCAAAAACAACATTCAACACTAACAGTAGAGTCGATTCAGTGTACTTACTTACTGGCCGTTCTTATGACAATATGCAGTTACGTGTTATGTGTTTTGTCAGCAGTATTCTATAAATATTGATGAATTAAATGTTAACACATTATTTGTTTGTTTGTTGGTTGTTTAATATATAGACCAATTATGTCACCTCTAAAATGAGTAAACACATGAGTAAGCAACCTTTTCCAATAACTGTTTTAAATATCTAAATATATAATTGAAATCATTTAATCATTTGGCACTGAAAATATTTATCCTGTAAAATTATTAAAATAACTGTTGATGAAAATGTTGATAAAAAAAGAACAGGAATTCTTAAAAGGAATGGGAACTGGAAATAAAATGGTTAAATTCATGTTTCCCCATGTATAGATGGACTAAAAGACACAGACACTGCCTCCTGGATCAGCACCATGGACAGGGACATGACCAGTTGGGTATCAATATGCTATTAAACCTTTTGACAGCGTCTTTCACTGACAATAAGAAAGTAGCTGATAGAAATGCTAAGAAACATGTTTTACATATGTCTAAATATGTTAAATAATCTTAATAATCTAAATCAATCACCAACATAGCACACTAGAAACAGCTTTCAACAGCTAACAATCATCAACTTTCAAAGTACAACTTCATTGCAATATACTTCAGTTGTTAATTATTGACTATTATTATTAGCAGGTTTATTAAAATAAGACTGTCTTGTAACAGCACATTGGCTCAAGAGATATTCATTCTAACAGACATTCTCAACTAAAGCACTGCACAGTGTGGAGAAATTACCAGGGCAATGGCACTGATGGGAAATTAGCATCATCTTACAGTCTTCAGCCCTATTTGCACCAGCCTGAAACATCACAGACGAACATTGAGTTCAGATGCAATTCAAAGATAAAAGCTTCTCCCCACCTCACCCATGAATTAGGCCCGATTGTTTCTCCAGGGAAGAGGTTTTGAGAGCTCTGGTGGGAGTGTGTGTGTGTGTGTGTGTGTGTGTGTGTGTGTAGGGGTAGGAGGGGGTGAGGTGCTAAAGAGAAAAGGAGTGAGAGAGAGAGAAAGAGGGAGGGAGATGAAAAAAGCGACCATTGTAATTTCTGCACAGCGTGCTTTCCATACTGATTGCTGACACATTGTAACAGGCGATGTGGCTAATGGGGGTCTATTTTTAGCACTTCAAAAATAAAACGATAAAGAGAGAGAGTGAAATCTCATTCACAATCATGCCCGCAACACTGAAGTACTGAGGGAGGAAGCAAATGTTATGGGTAGCCAAGCAACTAATAGGGTTGAACCCCGGCACTCGCAATAATACGACCACTTATTAGTTCCCAATTAGGCATTAAAAAGCCACACTCGCTGCTGTTTATTGATGCAAATCAGGCTGCAAAAGATATTTAAATGCTAAAAGAAGCCTGAATGATTACATAAACTAAGCTTGTTATACACTGATGAGGTTTTTTAACTGCTTTGGAACATCTGACAATGCAAAACAAAGTCTTAATTAAATGACTTGTATAAATGTACTTTTTTTTTTTTTACAGTCACAGCCAACTGAGGCTGTGGACACAGGATCTTAAAGCTTAAAGTCAACATGAAATGAAACTTGGCCATATTTACCTTATTAATACACATTCATAGCCTAATTGGGCACAAAAAAAGCACAACTGATATTTGATCACAACTGTATATTTGATCAAAATAAATAAAAATGCAGCCTTAATGAGCATAAGACACTTCTTTAAGAAAACATTACAAATTTTACTTTTTTTTTTTTTTTTTGCAGTTATGGATCTCAGGGGTGAACTTGACCTTCGTCATCAAATTTCCACTGAAATAGCTCCTTCAAATTAGAGGGCCCAACGTTTCCATTCTGATGTAAAACACTTTTCACAATCTTACATATGTTAGATGTTGTTGATGTCTCGTATGTTGTTGCTGAAGAACCCAACTGTGAAAGCAAATGGATTTGGACGTCTTTAAACACAAGGAGCTGGCGTGGCAGCTCTTTGATCTTGATTAATCTGAGAAAGCTTTGCCCGGTAAGTATATCAAGCCAGTAGATCACTAGGTCAGACAACAGAGCACCAAGAATTAGGTTATGGCCAACCCCATCATCCCATCTCCACGAATAAAGAGCATCTAGACTTGAAATCTCAGTCCTACACTCAACTAATAACATTTTTACAGAACATTTCAGGTCTTCAGATGTTGAGTGTGGTTGAAAAACAGTCAATATATTGTCACAGATATCGTACAGGTATCGTGAAGAAATGTTGTCTATGTTACTAGGAGCGTGGACAATGCCTAAGAAAGAGGAAATCTGTCACAGCAATACATTTTCTTTCCGTTGTACTAATTCTCACGGTCACCGTGTGTTATCAGGATTAGTGTCACACCAGAGACTGATCTTTAGCGGAGGGGCTGTGGCCTTTTGCCTCCTTGTTAGAGCGCCCGCCTCCCACGCCGGAGACTGTGGTTTGAATCCCGCTCGGAGTGAGGCGAAGTAGAACCGGTTGCATTTGGTGCCGTGACACGGATGGGAGTGAGGTTTAGGGGAGTGAGTGTAACTGTCATAGGCTAGTAAGAGCTGTGCGTGTAAACCTCACAACAAAACAAGTTGTCATTGACAAATAATTTGTCTGTTCAAATGAAAAAAAAAATGCTTTGCATTGTGACATAATCACAGCGAATAAGAATTAAATTGTTTAAAATAAAGTTATGGGGAGCAGGTTTTTAAACCAACGACATTGTCCCAGAAAGAGAGACAAAGGGATCAGAAACATTTTGTTATGCTTGCTGCACTAGGGGTTGCACAGACTAGTTGCACTAGTTAGTTTGGCTGTTAGTCGACAAAATCGGTTTGCATCGACTAGTTGAAATATATTCCACCAAAGCTGTATTTACCTATAAGGAAAACTTTGACCCATCAACTAATAAAGTACTTTTCTGGGGTACCTTTCTTCTTTTCCCAAAAGTATTGTTAGCCAACTACGGTGGCAAGTTCCATCATTGCCAACGCAATTCAAGGATTTGGTGATTCCCAAAGCCATTGTTCCAGCAAACATTCGCAAACTGATTACCTAAAATGTATTACTCCACCACCTGCATGACAACATCATTAATGACAGTTCTATATTGTTGATCCAATGCAGTTACTATGGTCTTGGGAAACATTTATCACTAGCTTTTTCATTTTTCCAATGATGCTTGGCACTATGGTAGTTAAGCAGCGTGTTATGTTGTTGCACAGGAAATGCACCCGCCGAATGACTAGTCGACAAGTAAAAAGGATTAGCTGCTAAAGGCCTATGATGCAGTCAGTTGGTTAAAACAAAAACTAGGATTTATATGGTAGGATTTATTGCGTCACATGTCAGGATGGGTGGGCTAATCATAGAATCCAATAATGCTGTTTCAATTGAAAGTTTCCATTCGGATTCTATCAGCCAGGTCAGGTTTGGCATACAATTCTATCCCCAGAGAGGTGTAATCGGCGCATAAACAACCTTATAAGCTGTGACGTGGTCCAGCCCTGTGTCCAGACGTGGATGTGCAGCTATACCCATTAGGGATGGGGTGTATGGGGGGGTTGGCTGGTCCTGTCATTAGAATGGCAGGCTGCCTCTCTTTAATGGGCCAGTTGTGTAACCTGATAAAGGGCAATCCATCTGCGGTCCCGGAGTCAACTCTGACATGGTTTCCAGGGAAACGGCACCCACGGGAGTGGGCGGGAGACCTTGAAGGGGGAAATATTCTTCTGCCGCGCTGTCTGAATATAACCAGAGGAGAAGGAGGGGTGGGGAAGAAAACGGAGGAGACGAGCAGGGGAGGACAGAGAAGCCGTGACACATGCGCACGCCGCTGTCTGAGGGGTTAACTCTAATCAGACGTGACAAACGCCTTCACCGGGACTGAGTGACAATGCCACGGCAAAATTGCACGCAAGATCCACACAGAGAGATGACTAAATTGCAAAAACCTTTGTAATGACTGCTAAGATGAGCTATTTATGGATCACAAAAAAATTATTCCAACACATCCACATTAACTGAAATAACTTAATGGGATCTGGACGATATAATGTAATCAATGTTAACGTGGCCATATTATGCTCATTTACAAGTTCATACATTTTATTTTTGGGGTCTGCTAGAATATACAATTTAAACTTAAAAAAAAAAAAATACATATATATTCTTCTTCTTACACTGTACATTGCTGAGACACCTTTCTGCCTGGAACGTTCTGTTTTAGTTTCTATCTCTTTAAAGCCGACCTTTCCGAAAAGGCCAGTCTGCTCTGATTGGTCAGCTGGCCCACTGTTGTGGGACAAACTCTTAAAGGGGACATATGATGCTGCTAAAAACAACATTATTTTGTGTATTTGGTGTAATGAAATGTGTTTTTGCGGTTTAAGGTTAAAAAAACACATTATTTTCCACATGATGTACATTATTGTTTCTCCTCTATGCCCCCGCGTCGCAGAAACGCGTCGATTTTTACGAAGCTCATCGGTCTGAAAAGCGAGGTGTGCTCTGATTGGCCAGTGTGTTGTGATTGGCCGAATACCTCAAGCGTGTGACGGAAACGGAAACCCCTTACCATATCGTGATGCCCTGTCCAGCCGGAGCGACGAGACAAAAACATTAAAACCCACTATAAATGAGGCATTTACCAGCACGGATCAGCTCCAGGCATGACGAAGTGATATCGTCCTCTTTTGGAAGGCCAAACAAAGTAGTTTCGCCTTCACAACGAAACAGCGTCACACATTGCAGCCTTGAGTGAGCGGCGGCCTAGAGTATGCGGAGGCCGGCTTGAGTGAGCAGAGGCGGGCAGGCTTGAGAATGGCGTGGCCGGCGGATTCGACGAAGGAGCGTCCAGCGTCTTCACGACATGGCGGCCGGCAGCAACAGCAATACTACAGCGAGAATAAAAGTTACGCCTTCTTTCTTTGCGTGAACATTTGGGCGGCGTTATGCAAATCTTCCCACATTGTGACGTAGACATGTGGGGGCGTGTTAGAACGAGCCGTTTTAGGTAGGCGTGGTTGACTCTTAACTTTTATAAATAATATCTCTTTGGATTTGAGACTTTAGTCTTTGCAACTTTACAGATCTTCTTTATGCACCAAGAGCTTGTAACACTCCAAAGAGAAAGAAAAAATTTAAATCGCATCATATGACCCCTTTAAAACGTGTGTCAGAAATGTAACACCCCTTACCAAAATTGGGTTCCAGCTCCCGAGGCTTCATGAGCAAAAGTTAAAAAGTATTATGTCTATGGCAACTATGGTGTCAGTATAGGAAGTCCATACAATGGACCAAATCACTGTACTTTGAGGGTGGGCCAACACAGTCAGCAGTCAGTGCACATTATGCAGATGTGCAAATATTGAAACATTTGACTGCATCCTGACCAGCCTGACACAGCAACACTGACTCAAGCAATTCCTGAATTTGGAGTAGGACAATCTCTGTGCCCATACAAGGAATTCTGCCCTTCATGACATCATGAATATATATATATATATATATATATATATACTGTATATATATGTATATGTATGCATATATTTGACTAACATGTCAGGCAACTACATAAACAATGATTCTCTGTACAAATGTTGGAAACAGCACTGAAGATGCTGGGAGAGACGCAGTGGTGCTGGTGGCGAGTGGCCTGTTCTCTGTGGTAGTCCTGCTCAGCTGGAGCATAGCAACAGACCTGCCCTCCCTATAAAAATAGGATGGGCTTCAGCGAGACCGCTTGAACACAGAGGTTACAACGCGCACTTCTCTTCATTGATTATGCGTCACAGCCCTGGAGTGAGCCGCTTACAAGACACATCTCCTCATCCCTCTATCTCTCTCTCTCCCCACACGTCATGTTTTCCTGCCATTTCCCCCCTTTCTGCTCGTGTCTCACATTTGGGCCATTTTCTTGCCTACACACACATAAATATTTCAAACAGAATTGTCTTCTTCCTTCATTTAAGATGTTTTGAAACATTATTCTTCCATCATTTTGGAATGAAATGTTAATATTGTACTGGCTGATGGAGTACAATAAGAAAGAGATCAGCTAAAAGTATAGAGATAAACTATATGGTATAATGAACTGAATCTATTCTGAGCATGTAAAGCAAGCTGAAATGGAGGAAAAGAGAAATGAGCACCCTTCCTGTCTGTAAAGAATGATTTACTGCTTTCATTCAATTGGCAGTGGGGCTTCGCTGACCATTTTTGTGGCAGCCAATCACATCCTCAAACGCAAACCCCTTCTCTCAACATGTCACTGATGAATTCAAATAATTTGATGTTTTACTTTTCAACGTAACGTCACCAGAAAACCACAAATGAGATTTGTTTAATATCACAAATGTTTCGCTGAGCAATGAGATTAAATAGAGTGCATGTGTAGACTTTGCATTCTTCTGCTTTTCAGACTTTTCTCTAAAGAAGCATGCCCACACATCCACACACACATATTGACTTCCC
This sequence comes from Sinocyclocheilus anshuiensis, assembly GCF_001515605.1. Lineage (NCBI taxonomy): Eukaryota > Metazoa > Chordata > Actinopteri > Cypriniformes > Cyprinidae > Sinocyclocheilus > Sinocyclocheilus anshuiensis. The sequence continues at coordinate 403,958 of NW_015557090.1, read as the reverse complement.
TCAACTAAATTACACTTTCTGAAGAAAAAGCCTGCGCAAAACTCAAGGCCTGTTGCCAGGGTGTTGCAATGGCGTTGCTAAGGTGTACTGAGTGGTTTTAGTATGTTGCTAGAGCTTTGGCAAGTGTTCTGGGAGGTTGCTAAGGTGTTACCAGGTGGTTATATATACTGAAAATAGTGAAACGACAGCATCATTTATTTGAAGTACATATTTAAATTGGTCTAATTTAAAATCATGGTTTCCAGTTTAAGCCTGTTTTGTTCAGTATGGCTAAAAGCAAATAACACTCCTTACCTAAAAAAAGAAACTATTTAGTTTGAACTGTATTTTTGCTTGTCATCAGAGTGTTGATGTGCAGAAGACATACTGACTAGCTTTACTGACAACAAAAATTATTTCGGTTTTATTAATTTATTATTTGTTTCTTTTTTTTTTCTTTTTTTTACATCACAATAAACGCTAAGGCCTTTGAAGTTGTCTTTATAGCTTTATTGTATGTTTACTTATAAACGTATATAGATCTACAGTTTTGGCTTGCGTCTAAAAAAATATATTGATCAAGTATGGTGGTAAATATAAAAAACTTTATATAAAAAAAAAATGCTGAGGTCTTTGAAGGTTTAGTAAATTTACTAAAATGAAACTTTGACTATATTATATTAATTAAATATTATATTGATCTACAATTTTGGCTTACATTTTAGTCTCCATGACATTTTGGTTCCTGCTGTAAATATGGTATTTTTCTGTATTCTGCAAGATCTGTGTCTTGTCTAGAGTTTAACAAGAGACGTCAACAACTCAAACTGTGGTCAGATTTCCAAAGTCTGCAATATAAAGTCAGGGTTTTTAATATAAACTCAAAGATTGCTAAGCAAATCTGATCTATGCCATCCACATCATTGACATGCTTCTAATGTATATCAAAAGTCATATTGTTTTTGTCGATTTTTATTTCTCCTGAGTAATTTTAGTATCAACATCTAAGCTGTAAAGAGTTTTAATGCAATAGAAGTTTCTTCTAAACATGCAGGTGTCATACCTGTTTTCCTCTGATCTCTCCTTTAATTGCTCAAAGAACGTTGTGAATGAATGATAATAGTATCGATAATGAATTGTCCACTTCTACAAAACGTTATGTGATCTCTTGTTATTTTAGTTGTATGCACTTATTACTGGGTTTTCTACTCATTTATATTTCGGCGATATTTTCTAAGAGCTCAGATTATGGATTAGGTGGGATTATGCAAAGGAGTCTGCACATGCACGCTTATCGCGCTCATTTCTTTGTCCTCTCAATGATATTCATGCAAATTCCCGCAGTGCCATATCTTTGCTCACAGCTGCCAACTGGAACTAAAGGATTATGCAAGCAGCTTCAACACGCAAATAGATTTCACCCACTTCAGAAGAATCGCTAGTTACGCCGCTCTCCATCTGTCCGCACGCAAACCATTTACAAAATACTTTTGTTTTTTGTAAATTTGCTTTTGCATGTTTTAATAGAGTACTTTATCAAAGTGTACAGATGTTGGGGGTGTCTTGAGTAAAGTGATTGCGGTAGTAATGAAAAATAAGGTAAATTGTTTCAGTGGCTCTAACAGCTAGTATTTGTCATGGAGGGAATAACATACAGTAATCATCAGACAAAGACCACCAGGGTAATCGCATTTGTGTTCATGGGTATGTTTAGATAAACACTTAAAAGCATTGTTATCTTGACAGCATCCACAATGTAACACCTTTAGAGATGTGCAAACCTTTACAAATCCTCAGCCGACTAGCTGGATCTGGAATTTCAGGAATGTTTTAAAGGGTATTGTCGCAGGTGACCAAATTCAATAGACTATAGGAAGTGTAAAAGTTTGCCGCTAATGCTGTTTATATTTAAAAGATATTTACATGTTGTCAGTGCATTAATATGTTTCAGTCAATAAACAGTTAATACAATACTTTTATTTTTTAAATCAAGTGTTACAGGCTGACTACATCATTGTGAAAACAGAGATTCAGAAAAGGCGTGAAAGTGACATTTACTGTGCAGGCAGACTCTTGCGGAATGGATTTGACCTAATAACCCGGCAATTATCAGGTATTAGCCCTAACAGCTATCAGCTATGAAGAGAACACTGGGAGTTTTTTAAAGCTACACTGATGGCATGTCTAGACGTAGATGGTAATTTACTATATATGTGCTGTTTCTTCTATGCATTTAAATACACCAGTGTAAAAATATCTGAAGGGTAACTAACTTTACATTTCTAAAATAAAAGGTCATGCTACTGTAATAACATATACAGAGGAGACCAGGGAGTGTAACACATAGTGAGTATCACACCATCACCATCAGTGGCAGACCTCAGTGACCTGAGGTCACAGAAGAAGTTGCAATTGTGGAAAAAAAGAGGATTTGCTTAACAATTCTTAAACAATAAAGTATAACTTTACATCTGGACTCTAATTTGATTTGTGATAATGCTAATGGATGTTAAATGGCAGAACTGGTATCATCGGAATGAGCAGATATCCTTGTTTATTTCGATATAACAAATCTTTTAGTCTACATGTTCAATAAATCTAGACATATCATGGATTGCAAAGGATGTATCACTTTCCAATATAATTTTACGAAACCTTTTGCACAATAACACTGTTTAAGCCAACATTTACCACAAAAGTGACTAACACACACACAAACATACTGTCTGAGAAATAAAACAACAACAACAACAACAACAAAAAAGACAATCCATGTAACAACCAAAACCACAGGAGACAGAATAACGACACAAGACAAGACAAAATGCTAAACACAATGAGGGCCAGATATACAAGAAACAATGAGTAACTAAACTAGGAACATATTAATTAACTAATAGGTAACCACAGAAAATATTTGAAATGGAAGCAAAGGAAAAGGGTTTAAACACAAGAACAAGGAAGCAAATACAAACTAAAAGTCCAGGAAGTATAACAGAAACAGGAAACAGAAACTGTTATAAAATGTCCATGTTTTTTATTAGTGTTGCAATCCACAGGCCACATGGACATGCACTATGTTAAAATCATGGTATTCTTTGAAGTACCTTTGAGTGACATGCAAATAAAATCATTTGGTGTAACGGTCTGACACTATTACTTCACGATGGTTTTGTAAAAAGTGAAAAACATACTAACAGTCTAATTAAATACATAACTTTTACAGTATAACAGTATAACACCAGACATTCCAGCAGTTACCCCTACGACACATGCTCAAGCATTCGTTAACACTCGTCCTGTTCTCAGCACCTGTTATCTCACTATATGAGGACTTGAACTTCCTCTCCAGAGCTGCTGAGAATTCACTTCACAAGCATTTCACTTGAAAAAAAACTATTGTAAGAAACACAGAAACTACATGACAACCACCCCCCCCCCAAAAAAAATAAAAAATAAAAAATACAATTATCCAATGCCTCACCCAGAACTAGTCCTTCTGGGAATTCTTTGGCTAAAAACAACTTGTATAGAATCAACAGCCATCTGTAACACCCATGTGAATGTTTTTATGTCCCTGAGGAATAAGTATTAATTAGCAGTTATTTAAAAAGGAGGGTGCAGAGGCAGCGCCGCCATGGCACAATTCCATATGAGACACACATATTAGCCAGAGGCCTGTTTGATTCAGATGCTGTGGTAGTTTACTCCCAAACCAGTCAACCTGCTAATTACTCCTGAAGGAAAATGGGCTAGTCCCATCTGCACCTCATTTCCCATTTATAAAGATGTTTTGATCAAGACTTTGTTTATCAGGACAAGCTGTTGTTTTTTGGCTCGAATTTCTGGTACCCTGCAAAAATATTCAATCTTCTTCAACTTTTCAACCATTTTCAACCGTCCTCCAAGTTTTAAGTAAAGCATGGCTAAAACAATCATAAATTAACTGCATATTAGTATTATTCCACCACTCTAAATGAATAGAAACAAATATGTTGTTATAACACTGGTATAGCATAGCAGTTTAACACGATGCAGAAATAATTTATTTGACAGTGTAACAGTTACATTTCTAAAATAATTGCTCAAATAATTTAAATAAAAAAAATTAAATCTAAAAATAATGAAATTCACTTTTCAAATAAAGTATGGTTTATCTTGAAGTATCACTAGCCCTTAAAAAATCTTAAATAACAATACTTGCTTCAAACTATTAAAAACAATAACGAAATAGGTCTATTTAGACATAACAGATATTAAGTGAAAACATCTCGTCAACTGTCACCACTAAACTGACTACTTCAAATAGATGGAAATAAAGATGTTATAATAATATATTAACTATATTATTATATAATAATAAAGTTATAACAATGAAGCTTTTTTTCAGTGTAACAATACAATTTCTTACCAAAAACAATGTGTCAATGCTAAAATAAATTGAATAAGGAAAAAAGGAAATTAAAACTTCAAGGATCAGCCAAATACCTTTAAATAAATTAAAATCAAACATGATTATTATTATTATTATTATTATTATTATTATTATATTAAAAAAACACCATTAATTGTGGATACACCATATAAATTGTATTTCAGAGAACGTGTGTGATTGTGATGTGTTGAGCCGCCATGAGATGCTGAATGTTG
>NW_015557090.1:383254-399106 GCF_001515605.1 Sinocyclocheilus anshuiensis | reverse complement strand
ACACACACACACACACACACACACACACACACACACAAAAGCACAGCTGAACTCATGTGATAAGCAAATGCTGCTTGCAGAAACCGTTGTGAATGGCTGGCTCACGCTACATTAAGATTGCAGCGTACGTCATCAATAGTCAAAGGTCATCCTGCAACCTTATGATATCCCCACAACAAACGTCATGACAGATTCAAATGAGTTTTGAAGATTCTTGTCACTGTGTAAAAGCAATTTTTACAAACTGACAGTTTGCAGTAATAGAAACACTATATGTCAAGGTATTACATCGTACAATTTTTTAAATATCTAAAATGACTGTATTATTCAGTAATATGACTGAATCAACATTAGACTGATTACACTATACCAACAAAAGTAATCAATGATGCTTTGCACGAATTATGAGAGTAACTTTCATACTGTAAACAATCAGCGAAAGGTTCGCTCTATGAATAAACATTTTCAAAAACTGGCTACAATGAGGTGAGATTATTCTACTCACCGTTCAACCATCAATCATTAAAAGGAAATTTAAAAGTGTAAAAGCATTAACAAATTACTTTCAGCTTACCACGAATAACCTCAAACGCTTGGATTTGCACAACAATATCACGCACGTTAAATATAACTGTAGTAACATAAGTCTATATTACGTAACATATATTGACTTAATCAAACATGTTCATTAATATGAACAATGAGTGATAATATTTCAAAGTGATTTCCGTCATTTTAACAGAAAACAAATATTGTATTTACCTGCTTTAGAAACATTCGATATCACACAGTTACAAGTATCACATGACTACAGGTTTGATATTATGTTTATACAACAAATATGAGATTGAGCTGAAGAATAAATGCTGTATCAGATGCAGGTAATCACTCGCTCAGTCCATCTCTCTCTCATAATATTAATTCTATTCTACATAATACAATAAGCTTTCAATGAAGCAACTCAACATTATTTCGTTACTAGTTCTAAAATAACATTTTCGAAGGCTTTCGAGGCTTGGGCTCAGCTGATAATTTGAGGTTTGAATCCGTGGCGGAAAGAAGTAATTCCACACACAAAAAGTGTTTTTTGAGACACTTTGTGGTTGGTTTTTCTTTATTTGCAAACTTGTGCCGTTGAACTGTGTATAACGCGATATCACACTCATAGCATGTGATAAGGAATACAGTATATGGCTATATTCATGGCAAAAACAATTCAAATGCATCACTCAATCAATTTACTCAAACATTTTATTTCCCCAAAATATTTTATTTTGTGGCATGGACAAATTAATTTGTCATTTTACAGTGACTTTGTGTTATGTTGTTTTAAATTTGGCAGCATTCAGTGTGTAATAAGCTATTATTCCATTCTGAACTATGCTTAACATGTTGGTTGGTTAGGAGGGATCTTCAAGAACTAAACGGCTCAAGAGTGATGGTTAACACGGTAAACATGGAAGGAGATGGAAGGTCAAACAAGACAGCTGAGAGTTATGGCTGAGGTACCCCACACAGACAGCAGTTGGGCAGGGAACGATTATCCTTATCTATACAGAGAATTCAATATACAGAAGGAGAGATTTCAACTGCATTTTATTTCAGTATATTACATGGGATGTAAAGTTGTAAATATTTGCTTTTACAATGATTCGATTTAATTATGATTCTTTATTAAAGGGATCATGAATTTAGAAATCAAATTTCCCTTGATCTTTTGACATAAAAAAGTGGCACTGTACTATAAAAACATCCTGTAAAACTTCCTCATTAGGGGCATTTCAAAGGTCCAGCCTCTACATTTCTTTTCCCAGGAAAGGTCCTAATAATACTTAGAACTTACTTAGACTGTTTCTATCTAATATGGCTTGTATGAAATAGGCAAAGTACATTGCCTATAAGTACAGTACATGTCTGAAGAGTCGCTACATTTAACGCTAGTCTTTTTTTCTTTTCTTTTTTTTTGTGAGAAGAAAAAAAAGTAGCTGAAGGGGCATGAAAAGTCGCTAAGTTGGCAACACTGGTCTCCACTTCTGCGATTGCGGTTATGACTCAGAAGAAGATCATTCACTGCAGAAACTTCACTCATATTATGTGTTCACAATACGATTAAGATGATATGCATATGATATGAATATTTTGTATGCATATACAATACGCATATGATATGAATGTAATTGTCTTGTGATTTGGGTTATTTTTAGAAGAATAAAGGATGTTTACATGAGAAATGTTGCAGCTGTAGGGATTAGCAACGTTATAAAATGATACAAATAATGTATTTCTACTTAATTATGTGATCAAAATCCACATTAGATCATAATCGGAAGTTATTACAAACACTCGATGGTACTTTACATGTGTAACTTGATGCTACTTGTAGCTACAGTATAATGCATATGTTACCCAGGTGTGATTATATTTCATGCTGTATGTTGTCAAAACAATTCATGCAAGATCCTAAAAAATGCTTTGTTTTCTAGAAAGACATTTTATATGTATATCATATGTAATGTATGTAATGTATATCAGGATCAAAGGAACGTAGGTGGGCAAGCAAAAGTAAAAAATGGCATAATTTACATTTGACAGCAATGTTTTTCTCATCTTCTCACCACTAACTTAAAGTAATGGAAATATTACCAGTCTCTGAATTTAAGCTTTTCCATCCTCCTGTCACAGTTTGCTACTGTGAGGAGCACGGAGCGAGGAACGAGGAGACGCAGAGTAGAAAGGAAAACTTGAAATCGCATCATATGACCCCATTAAACAAATTTTACTATGGTTACAGTATTTCATATATGATATAAACTCATATCGATTCCTATAATAAGCATACTGAATATTTGCATATTGTCATGGGATGCTACTGTGAGGAGCACGGAGCGAGGAGACGCAGAGTCCAATTCAAACATACAATATTTATTAATATCCAGGGAAACAGGAGAACACATGTAGCAAGGGTTGACATCAACAATTCCAGACAAGGGAGAACAGTATGGGCTAGAACTCAAATAGGGCAGATAACGAGGGGCAGACAGGTGAGGATAACTAATAACAAGGAACAGGTGACTACTAATAATGAGAACAGGAACCAAACCAAATAAAGACAAACAGGAACATACACGTGACATTACTCCCCCCTCCCAGAAGGTGCGTCCCGCGGCGTAACAATACCACTGGGGAGAGTGGGGTGGGCACCCTGGAGGCTGGTGCAAGACAGAGACACAGGGACACAGGGAAGGCCTCCAGGGTGGATCAGGGGACTCGGGAGGCCATGGCGTAGCAGGCAGTTTAGGGGGCCATGGCGGAGCAGGCAGACTAGGAAGCCATGGCTGCAGGGCTGGCTAACTCGGGGGAATCAGGAGATGAAGGAGGGCTGGACGGGACCAGCGGAGACTCAGGGGACGATGGAGAGCTGGACGGGACCAGCGGAGACGGAGAACTTTCTGGAGCGGATTCTGGGGTGAGGATAGGAGCCGAGAACTCTGGAGGTAGTGCCATGTCCAAGAGCGTGGAGTCAGCGGCGGCCGGCGGGCTTGACGTAGGAGAGGCCGGTGGGCCTGACGGCAAGCTGGTTCTGGATCAGGGATGGACACTCTCCAAAAACCAGAGGATCCCTTCCCTCCAGCTCAGTCCAGTGGAGTCTGGGAGGACCATGGGGCGATGATAGTTGGCCCCGATCCAGAACAGAGAGTTAATTGTGGCGTCGTCCAACGACGTAGTAGCGGCGAGCCTGCAGAATTCCCAGGCGAACTCTATGAAGGGAAGATCCCTGCGGGCTAGAATGAAATAGGAAAACCAAAAAACTTTCAAAAACGGAAAAGAAACACAGGGAGGAGAGACGCCGCTCACTTTTTGTCGGTCTGGAATTGTGTCACGGTTTGCTACTGTGAGGAGCACGGAGTGAGGAACGAGGAGACGAAGAGTCCAATTCGAACATACAGTCTTTAATAACATCCAAGGAAACAGGAGAACACACGTAGCAAGGGTTGACATCAACAATTCCAGACAAGGGATAACAGAACGGGCTAGAACTCAAATAGGGCAGATAATGAGGGGCCGACAGGTGAGGAGGATAACTAATAACAAGGAACAGGTGACTACTAATACTGAGAACAGGAACCAAACCAAATAAGGACAAACAGGCACATACATGTGACACCTCCAAGCTAGCTGCTGCAATGGTAACCTCACGTGCACATGTTAGGCCTGGGTGATTATTATATGAAAATGTATCTAGGGATGATTAGGTTGTTGGATTTCAAATCAGTAGTTGAAGCATCAAAAGTAACAAGCTATTTTATAGATAGCAACTCTAATATTACTGAAATCTTATTCAGAATTAGTTACACTACTAGTTACTGGGGAAAGTAATGTCCACGTCACTAGAAGGCAGTACGCTTGTTTTTTTTTTTTTTGAATGGATGTCAATGGAAGAGAGGCTTCACTACATTGAATAAACATATTTTTTGAGGAAACAGCTTATCATTTAATGAACTAAACTGAATGAATCATATTCAACATGTTGTACACTAAACAATAGTTTTGGATGAAAGTATTTTTAGAGTTTACACTGAAAAAAAAAAGTTTGTTTTATAAGATAAGTCACTGACTTTTTGCGACAGGTGGGATACAGCTTACGGCACTTCTCATTCATTCTTATGGTATATTTTTGGCGCAGTGCCTTCACAGACTGGTTGAAAATGTTTATATTCATTAAAGGGGTCATATGATGTGATTTCAAGTTTTCCTTTCTCTTTGGAGTGTTACAAGCTGTTCGTGAATAGATAAGATCCCTAAAGTTGCAAAGACTAAAGTCTCAAACCCAAAGAGATATTCTTTATACAAGTTAAGACTCGTCCACACCCTCCTAAAATGCCTTGTTTAAACATGCCCCCACGTCTACGTCACGATGTGGGAAGATTTGCATAACTCCGCCCAAATGTTCACGCAAAGAAAGAAGGCGTAACTTTATTGTTGCTGCCACCGCCGCCGCCATGCAACGCAACGCGTAAAAAGACATTTCCATCACAACGCACTGGATAGCTGGCCAATCACAGCACACCTCGCTTTTCAGACGGATGAGCTTTGTAAAAATCGACGCGTTTCAGAAAGGCGGGGCACAGAGGAGAAACAATAATGTACAGTATGTGGAAAATAATGTGTTTTTTGAACCTTAAACCACATAAATACACTTCATTACACCAAATACACAAAATAATGTTCTTTTTAGCAACATCATATGACCCCTTTAATTAGGACATGGCATTGATCCTCATGATTCAAAAATAAGCTATAACAGTGATCATATCTACAATCAACAGCAAGATTCAGCACAAACAAATATTTTGTCTGAGAATGCTTTGTTGTTTTGAGTGCCTTTTCATACTCCTAAATGATAGCACACCCTCGATTCGTAGATGAGACACGAAGCGCCACTCAGACCTCCAAAAGTACCTCTGCACCTGTACATATGGAATATCTCAACCACGACCCAAAACACCTGCCACCAGCCTTCTCCAGCTATGGGGCGAGATAGACCCCATTCCAGGGCACCTGGGGTAAAAACCAGGCCAAATCTACAGGCGTATATAAACTGAAATTAATTGGTTGTTCCGCCCGTAATTAGCTCACGCCACACTTATTACTAATCTGCCATTTGGAGCGCTGCCATTTTTTGCCCTGGCCGCGGTCCAGTGCGTCAGTGTGGTGTTATCCATAAACTCGGGAAAAGTCCCGTTCTGGGGAGCGGAGCCAAACGGCAGCATAGCATCAGACGGTAACGAAGCCATCAGCGCTTATTAAAGATTAAGTCTCGCTTAGTCCCCAGTGGCCTGAGCAGACCGTTCAGTAATCATATTCATCCTAAACAGCCTAATCGCCACCATATTGCTGTTATTTATAAGTAAACAGTGATGTAAGAGGGATTAATCCAGGGTTATGGCCTTCACATTCGTAGGCATTTCTACATATAGTGTGCATTTTCACATACACTTTTCAGGGAAACAACCTAAGAATGGCTTATTTATTTCAGTAATGTGATGAGTAGAAAATATTTTAGTATTATATTAAAATATTATTTTTGATATTGGTCTAAAATGATAGTTTAGACCAATTAAAAAATGCTCTAATGTGTCACAGGCAAATTTGTATTAGTTTTACTCAAATGATATTTATAGTTTGGTTAAAACCTTACAATTTTATTTAATATTAATCAAAAAAAAAATATTATTATTAATGTTGAAAACTAATTAAAAATGCTGCGTACAAATTAAAAAGGGCTGCTGAAAATTCAGCTTTGCATCACAGGAATAAATAACATTATAAAATCTATTTAAATAGAAAACAGTTATTTTATATTGTAAAAATATTTCACAATATTGCTCTTTTTGTTCTGATTAAATAAAGGCAGCCTTGGTGTCCCAATGCAAAGCATGCTGGGAGCTACAGTTTCAGTTATGTCAACTTCAAAAATCATTTTCAAGTACCTGATTATTTTTAAATACTGTAATTTAATCTAGATTGCACATTTTAAATAATTAAATTAATTGATTGCATTGCATTTTTAGAAGAGAAGCTTCTGTTGTTTAGACCACAAATACTATGATTAAGAATTTTTTTGTATTTTTTTGCAACTTAATTTCATTCCATAACCTAAATTAGCTTTAATATTTTACATTTTTAAGAAATAAAACCAAAAACATTTAGTTAAAAACAGTTAATTACTATAAATAAAGACAGAGATATTTTCTTTCAAAGACCTTAATGTTTATTGTAATGTCTTTTTAAAACATGCATCATCTTTTCTGTTATATAAGAAAAAAAGAAAAATTCTGGTGGCATTCATATGAAAATACTGGGAAAAAAAACTATAATAAATTTAATAAACTCGTTTCGGGAACCGATGATTTTTGACTAGACCAATAAAAAAATCACTTTAAAGAAATAACAGTCGTTTCATTTATTTATTTTGTCTTTAGTGTCTATGCGCAATGACAAAAACCAACCCCCTGACCATTTCTTTAGGTACACCGCACCCTTAAAGAAGACATCAGAAAACCGATACCTCTCTCTCTCTCTCTTTGTATTCCCTAAACGTTCACCAGCACTCATGCTGCAAATGCACAAATGCATCCTTCAGCTTATGCTCCCATAACTCTCAGTGGCAGCTGTGTGATTAATGTACATAGCTATTGATTTTTTAGGTCCTTTTTTCCCTCCTCTGTATCCTTCTTTCTTTTCCCTCTCTCTCTCTCTCTCTCTCTCTGATGTATTTTGTGTGATGAAAGCAGGTGTTTTTAAAGGCATGTGGAGCAGAATTGTATATGTTTTTTCAAGCAATACACATACAGCTCACATCACAATTACTGCTGTAGATACACATCATCCGGGCAAAACAATGATATCAAAAATTAGATTTCGAAATGATCTATTTTTCTATTTTTTTAGGTTGAAGTGAGCTGGCCCTTGGTCTAGTTAGTCAAACAGCAGTAAGGAGCTGGTGTGATGCTTTGGAGATGACCGTGTTCTCTTCATCAGCTGTGACCCAATTTACTTACAACGTACAGTATCTGACTGAACGATGTAAATTAGAAATGGATACATAAAAAGAGAAATGCAAGAAACTGTAAAACCGACACAATCAATGTTTTACGTTCCAGTAGATATCAATAAACATTTAAACTTTAAACATCCTTAAAGGTGAAGCGTGTCATTTCTGTGTCGTGAGCATCACCAACCGGGATTGCAAATTTAATGTCCAGACAAACATTTCTCAAAAAAAAAAAAAGCTTCATTTTCAGACAGATAGGTAGACCCATCCAAAGCTCAAATTATTATTTGAGCTGGAAATAAACAAGATGGGCTGCAAACAATGAGAGCAATGTTTTGAAAGAGCCACAGTGTTTATTTCAGAAAGTCAAATGGGGATATGAGGAATATATTATTGTACAAGTAACTCTGAACAAAATTAAAAACTTCATTAAAAAAATTGGTCACATTCTGTTTATCATGAAAGTATTAGCATGCAGTATCATAACATCTTATGGATATCTTAAATGGAACACAAGTCAGTGATAATAATGAAGAGGATCTTTTTAAAAGCATATACGTATTTTGTCCATTTGCCACAACAAATGTTTGCTGGGCATTGCCTGTCTGTAAAGTGTGCTACTCTTGAATGTATGTGATGAACATGTTCCTTTGTGGTTCTTCCTCTTCTTTTTACATCAGCTCTTTCTCCCACAGGTGGCCTGTGTCAACTCCTGAATGGACCATGTTAGAATTACAGGATGTCTCGTTTTCTTATTAAGTAAGTTTTTATAGCAAATTATACACTGCAAATCTGCACCTCAAATAATGTGAGTAAATACATTTTTCAAGGTAGTTGAGAATGTAGTAAATATTAAACACCACTACAGCAATTGGCAGAACAAAACTATTTACACCAAAGCAACATCAAAATCACCAAATATAACTAAAATGTAAAAAAAATCATATTAATGCTAAAAGGGGTCATATTATACTTTTTTAAATCTATTTCTTCTCTGAGGTTATGTAATGACAGTTTGTTTGTTTTTTTGTTGTTGCCGAAAACAACATTTAATGAACACTTTCATGAATAATAATAATAATATAAAAATATAATAATAATAAATAATAATAATAATACGTTATTTTATTTTAAAATGGGGAAATAATAGTCATAACAGTAGCTCTGGTTGAAAAAAGTAAAATAAATAAATAAATAATATTTATTTATTTTATTTTTTTATTTTATTTTATTTTTTTATTTATTTTTGTTTCAACCAGAGCTACTGTTCTGACTTAGAAATATAGGTAAAGAAAGGCATGAAAGGGGTTAAAGCCATGAGAAACCTTTACATTACACCTACAGTAGTAAGAGAGGTTTCAGGAGAGACGTCCACACTGCACACTGCATAGAACATTTGCTGTACACACAAAGAGAAGGTAGAGCTGAGAAACAGAGAGAGAGAGAGAGAGAGAGAGAGAGACTTATCTTTCTCCTCTAGCTTCAGCCACAAAGAGAAGGTAGAGCAGAGAAACAGAGAGGGAGAGAGAGAGAGAGAGAGAGAGGCTTACATTTGTCTTTCTCCTCTAGCTTCAGTCTGTAAGCCTGGTGCTTCACCATCTCCAACTTAATCTGCAGGCTAGAGAAAGATGATAGGAGTGTGGGTTTGTTCTAATGAGAATGCACTATCTGCAGGCTCCTAGCAGCAGCGGCCGCCACAGACACTGTCTCTGGCCCCAGCCGCACTCACTCAAACATGGCGCTGGCTTTTCAACATGTCTGACCGCCCCTCTGCTCTTTATATATTCTATAAGCAGCGGCAATCGCACAGAGAAGTCCATGGCATTGATATTCCTCCCTTCACTCATGCACTTATATTTATACCGGCTTTACACTTTCACAGCTCAGAATTTGATACATGAATGTAGGAAGCCATCTGAAACGTATTTTTGTTTCAGTTATCTTCATATCACCAATGTTTATAGCTAGAAAGTGAAGGTTATAAAATAACAACCTCTGTTGTTGATATAATGTTGATTTAAATACAAGGACTGAGCAATAGTGGAAACTGTATTATTTAATAGCGCTTGCTGTTACTATTGTCACTTATGGCTAAGGATTTGGGAAAAAACAACAACCTAAGTATAAAACTTTTTTTGCTGTTGACATGAATAATATCTCAAACTGTGCGGCTTGAGTTCACTTACTTTGAAATATGAAATATATTGTAATAGCACATAGTAACAGACTACAATTTATACATAATCTAGCCAGCACTAGTGATCATCAGACAATAAGTAAAACAGAAAAAATGCCATAGACAATGACTAAAGCCATTGTTGTAAGAAACCCTCTAGCAACCACTCAGAACATCATAGAAACAATCTAGCAGTGCCCTAGCAACCATCCACAATACCTTAGCAACCAAACAGCAATACACTAAACATTATGCATGCGCAAGCACCACTCACATTTTTTTAAATATATATATTTTAAATACATATCAGAAAAGTAATTTCCTATAAATGTAAGCAATATACAGTATTAAAATTCCCATTCAGACTGCATAGTATGTGTTCAGTGACTGTGCTCAAACCAGTGCATTCTGAATGCATTCCCACTGATTGCAATGATTCATTCATTATCCAGTTTGCATCTTAATTGTCAATCCACAACGACACCTTAAAAGATGAACTCATCTACGCATTTGCAAATGCTCTCAATATTTACGGCAAAGTCCCATTAGAAACAGACCATTAAATAAGTAAAGTGCATGTGGCTGTTATTTCCCCTCTAACCGCGCTGGAAGGAAAAGTGAATTGAGCTTAATGGTTTGACAAATGTCAGTGAATGTCAGCCATGAGAGAGGGACACTTCTGCAGCCATGAAGTAAACTGTAATGAGAAAAGCCACAGGCAAAGCGCTGTAAAAAATGATAGAGGGACCAAAGTTTAGCACAGATGCAACAAGCTGCATACAGTATAGTTATTAGCGGAGCTGTCAGTTTCTGAACCATCTGAGTGACAGGGGTCAGAGTCAAAAACACATTTCTTTCATGTGCGTGGCTCATATGACAAGAGTTTAAAGGGGAGGGGCTAAAATATTAGAGGGCTTGGTGATGTCATCAGAAAAGCAAAGTCGTTTCTAAAACACATTACTACTGCTAGACTTTTTTTCATGTAACGTACATCAGTGGTTTATCCCGAATCGTGCACGATAGGACAGGGAATGTGTATTATGAAAGTAAATGGGCTTAATTTTAATTTAATTATATGTTTCATCCAAGTGACTGATTACATCCCTTCAGTCACTAAAACCAGATCAAATGGGTGAGCCAGCGGATAAAAGGCCCGCATGCAGACAAGACGACAAAAGAAATATGGCCACCATCAATATTCAGTAGTCAAATCCCTGAAATGCATACAAAAACCAGCCTGCAAGGTGCATTAGGACCTGTTCTGTGCTCTGGACACTCAAAGAGGAAGATACACTCACAAACGCACACACATGGGCCCTTTCACCTGCTCAGCCTTTCATCTCTTTATTAGAGCTGTCAATTGTTTATCAAAAGCCGGGAGGGGACGGATCCACAGCCATGAATTTGAAAGTGCACACAGAAAGGTCCGTTTTAAAATGCATGACAGGTTAATGGTAAGTTAGAGTATCATTAGGGCCCGTTCATTCACATGTAAAACAGGCCCTCGCTTCAAATGACTAGGGAGCAGTCTTTATTTTGAGAGGTAATTCATATTGTAATTATATTTTCAATCACAGTTCATTAATTAAGACAAGTCCCACTCTGTAATCATGCATTTCATCTTCTCTGTGATTTGCGGGACAATCTCCAGCGTTAGCCGGAATTATAGGGCCGGAATAGCTCGCGCGTCCACTCCGAAGTGTAATTATATTTTCAATCACAGTTCATTAATTAAGACAAGTCCCACTCTGTAATCATGCATTTCATCTTCTCTGTGATTTGCGGCACAATCTCCAGCGTTAGCCGGAATTATAGGGCCGGAATAGCTCGCGCGTCCACTCCGAACACTGATTTATGCTAAGCAGACAAGGGAAAAGAGATCGAATGCTTCAAGCTAACAGCACAATCGCTCTGCTCTGATGTACAGTATTTTACGAGGCAATCCTGATTTAAAATGTCAAATGGGAAAATGATTACTAAGGGATTCGGAATGCAAAATTTGAGAAACATGATTCATTTTGGTTCTTTATCATTTATTTTACATTTTAATACAATTGGCAATTAATTGTATTCTTTCATTCTTGTCCCAGACCAGATTTTCAAAAATCCATTATAAAAAAATATGAAGCGGGACAAATTAGTTAGCCATTCTTCCAAAAAAGTAAAAATGCCATTTTAAAATATAATTTGGCATTTTATAGGTGAAAAAAAAATCATAATTCTCCTGTGATCCATCTATTGATAGACATTGTTTGAGGTTGATTTTATTTTTTAAGTGCAAAATATGTGTCCACATTTAAAGAAACACATCCAGTTATATCTGGGAAGTAAAATTATTAAAACCGCTGCTAGGACAAGAAAACAATACTCACACTGCAGTTTTGGATCTATGGGGTGAGCAGTAAAATGCCTTGATAGCAATGTGTACATCTATGAAAATACAATGAAAATACAATAAATGTGAAAAGACCCATTTTTCTCACAGCCCATTTTTCTTCCATAATGTGATATATTTATGTGTGAAACAGGATGTTCAATGGATTAACCCAAAAATTAAAATTAAGTAATTGTTTAATTGCTAATTGTTTACTCACCCTTGCATGGTTCTAATGCCATATTCTTTCTTTCTTTTTCGGACCACAAAAGGAGATTTTTTTTTTTTAAATGTCCTGCACACGCTCATCCATATAATGGCAGTATATGGTGATCAGCATCAAGCTTTTTAACAGATAAGCAGAAGTATCACAGAATGATCCCATGTGACACGTGCCGAGTAATCCAAGCGTTCAGGGGTATACGATAGGGTTTGGTGAAAAACAAACTGAAATTTAACATATTTAACGAACATCCTGACCTTAAATGTTGGTCTACATATGGTGTACGACTGCGCATTCATGAGACTCTATGAGCACAGAAGTTGTGAAAAATCAAGATGAATAAAAACGCAACATGAACAAAAACAACGCCTAGAAATCCCCAAAACTGTATCTGTGTACTTTCTTCACTGAGTTGAATATCTCTGTACCAGAACTCCAGTTGTCACGACAGTCAGAATGACAGCTGACAGAAGAATGTGATTGTCACGAATCCGGTTCATGGACTTCCGTCCAATTACCACCAAAGGTCGCTCTTCCATTTTAATGACTCTCTCACTACACAGAATTTCACATGTCACCCCGGACTACATTTCCCAGCAGCCATTTCACTAATCACACGTTCACCTGAAACCAATCACACACACTATATAACACCCACTCAGATCCTGTTCAAACTGATGAGTATTGTTTAAGTGTTTATGCTGTTTAGTGTAGCTACTTTACGGAGCCAATTCCCCATCCTTGTTTGAGTTTTCCATAGTCTAGTCATAGTCTTGCCTTGCCTGTTTTCTCATGTTCTGATTCTTGCCTGTGCATCCTGGATTACCCCTCTCATCTCGCCCTGTTCGGATACTGATTACCCATCGCCTGGACCATCGTCTGTGTTTGGATTAACCCTTTGGATTACCCTGTTTGGACATTGTTCGCCCGAGATTGACCACGCCCGTTTACTGGACAATTCTTGTGTCTTGCCCTCAATATACCTGTTGCCATTGTCTGACCCTCGCCTGTTTCTGACCTTGCCTTTAAATAAAAGCTTTGCAAATGGATCTGCACGTCTCTCGTCCCTGTTGCCTCGATAAAGTGATAACTTGCGAGGAGCACAACAGATATATTTACCTCAGAGAAGAAAGTACATGGATTGTATTTCATGTCACGTTTTTATTAATCGTGATTTTTCACAACTTGTGTGCTTTTCCTGGGCAAGTCTGAGTGAACCGCTGCACTAATAGAGTCTCATGAAAGCGCACCATGCACGTAATTTTCATTAAATAATATATTACAATTCAGTTTGTTTTTCACCAAAACCTATCAAAACAAACCAATATGTGACATGTCGCATGGGACCATTCTGTGATACTTTTGCACCTCTTTAAAAAAGCTTGATGCTGATCATTATACTGCCATTATAGGGATGATAGTGCATGATAATTTTTTTTTTTTTTTTTAAGTCTCCTTTTGTGGTCCAAAAGAAGAAGAAGAATGCCATATGGCATCAGAACAACACAAGAGTGAGTAAATGATGATTTAATTTTTGGGTGAACTATCCCTTTAAAAAATGTACAGTAGGTTGGACTCCCAGAGATTCTAGCTGAACTGATTGTGGCCTGTACATTTGTTTGATGTTGCTGCTTTATGAAATACATATGGTAATTTTGGTACATGTATTTGAACAGCTAATCTACTGTTCGAAGAGACAATCTTCATGCTGACCACACCACCACTAACAATTATTTGCAAAATCTGGTTGATTAAAAAAAGGAATGAAGCACAGACGCATGCCAGCATAACAATCTCAAAGCCCATTTCTCTGCAAGAGTAAACAATTCTTCAGCTTCACATGCCAGAGAGCTTTCAGCCACACGTCTGAGGTCCTTCATCATTAAATATTTAGCGAGGGATGAGCATTGCATAGGTCTAATGCTTCTGACATTTTGCACATGGGTTGATATTGGCATGTGCTGCGACCACATCAGATAAAACAGTTGCTTATCTTTATAAATGACACTGACTATGTAATTGCAGAACCATTCTTACAGGTGTAAGGAATATCATGCATAGTATTCCATATTTCACCAATTACACTGGCCAATTACTACCAGACTGTTACCATGGAAATGTCATCAGCTAGTCATAAGTGGTGATGTACATTGATTGGTGAGAAAGCTCAATAAAGGCTCTGGTACAAGATGTTTGCTGTCTGTCGTGGCCCAATTCTTTGAAGGGCATATCTTTGAATCTAAGGAATCCAAATAACTTGTGAATGAAAAATGCTCCCATTCGTGGCAAATGCAGCCAGAGGGTACTAGTCAATCAAAGAGTTCAAATGAAGATAAACTGTAAAGTGAAGCACTCAACTATTTCAAAACAGCTGAGGCAGATCAGTATTAATACACATTAACATATATATATATATAGGCTTTCATAAGTATTGTTCTCGCAATCACAATCTCGCAAGTTTATCGAAAGCAAAGTGAGAAATCAGCCCTACCTGAGACAAGTGAGACTGTGTCTTTCTCCCATGATACAACACTGACATACTCCTCTACTGAGGCCGGGATAATGCACTTGAAGACGGCCGTATTCCCTCGCATGACTCTCTGATCAGCCACCCGCACTGTGTATGGCTCCCGGAATACTGCGGTGAGGAGAAAATTGTGATTTTTACTCAGTGTCATTCTTACCAGTTCACAATACTATCTGAAAGTGTGACTTCTAAGAATGTATACTCTAATCATATTCTGTTAATAGATAGATAGATAGATAGATAGGGATTATATATATATATATATATATATATACTGTATATACACACAATTAAATTAAATTAAATTAAATTAAATTAAATTAAATTAATAACATTTATTGTATATATGTGTGCTTAATATTTAAGAAAAAAAAAATCAGACGACTTGCTGTTTGCTTCAAGTGACTGAAACATAAAGAAAGAGAGAGAGAACGCACACTGGCCCACAAAAAAATGACCCAAATTCCAGCATTGTCTTCTCCACACATGACTGACCAAGGCAAAAAACAAAAACAAAAAAACATTAATATTTCAGTGTTTTTCAGTGTCTATCTTAGAGCTGTCACAGAAGCACAACTCTATGAGCATTTAATATATACTACTGAACTGTAGAAAATTTGAAAAACTCAAAGGTTAGTTTAATATGTTAAAAACTAGATTATTTCTTGATTTTCATTGTTTTCTTAGTGTGTGCTTGTGTGTACCTGGTATTCCCTATGTCATGGGGACCAAATACACTATGCCCACAAGGATCGTAATCCCAGTCATTTTTGACATTTTTGGACCCATGAGAAAAACAGCTTATAAATCATACAGAATGAAGTGTTTTGAAAATCTAAAAATGCTGAAAGTTTTCTGTACTAGTGTAGGTTTAGGGGTAGGGTTAGGGGATAGAAAATACAGTTTGTACAGCATAAAAATTATTACACCTATGGAATGCCGCCGTAAAACATGGAAACCAGTGTGTTTGTGTGTGTTTCTACTTTTTTTTTGGGGG
>NW_015557090.1:379223-383182 GCF_001515605.1 Sinocyclocheilus anshuiensis | reverse complement strand
GTGTGTGTGTGTGTGTGTGTGTGTGTGAAAATTGAAAATTTATCTAAAAATACATTTAGATTTGTGTTCTGTTGAGCTGACTGACCGGCCTTAATGTGTAGATCTTGACTCCGAATCTTTCCTGATGGGTTTTCCGCTGTGCAGTAGTATGTATTGTCATTGATTAGGTTACTAAAGCTGGATGGCAGAAAGCCGTAGATCTGCAGCGTGCCATTGGGGTGCACATGGCGGATGCCTGGGACATCGTAGATCTCCTCCCCGATGGCGAGGTACCAACGCAGCGTGGCGGGGGGCACGGCCGCGGCAGGACATGGCACCAGTGCCCCTGTGGTGCTAGAGAACACTACCTCTTGCAGAGATGCATTGACAAAATATAAGCTGGAACGTAGATCTTCACCGAAAACTGGAAAGGAAAAGATGAGGAAAAGAGTGTGTGAGTGCATTCATATGGACGAAGGTGTATCAATGAGACACATTAATGTTGGCAGTAAAGGTGAACTGTGTCATTTTTTGTTACAACTTAATATGAAGAGACAACTATAAGTCAAGTTAAAATAAACTGTGATCTACTTTACATTAAAAATGATTTGAAGAACTAAACTTTGAAGACTAAATAAAAATAAATAAAATTCTCAATTGACATTGTATCTTGAAGCTAAACACAACCAAAAAAAGTTCAAGATGAATGACTTCCTGCTAATTGCTATTTTTTTTCTTGTGTCTTGATGAAAATCTCTTCAATGCTGTGCCACAGGCCCTATCTGAGCACTAATCTCCGTTTGGCAGTAAATGGCTCACCAGTGACAGCTGGTAGTGTTTTCCCTTGGGACGAAACATTTTAGCACTTCATACATTTCTAACAAGGTTTCAATTTGCAGCAGTTTCAACCTTTTCTGAGGATCAGTGGGTTTCACTCACAAAGCAGAATGTACACACAGAAGAAGACGTGTATTCATAAACACATGCGCACCCACATGCTCAGATATAACACTCCAGTTGTTGGCACGCTTGATGAATAAACACAGACAAGCAAACAAACGAAACCCGCGAACAAGCGCTCGTAATGGTGATAATCTTTACTGTGGCAATCTGAGGCATATGGTACCATTCATCAAGTGGCACGCTGAAGCAACCATCTGTTAAACTATCTTGTTTTGCCAGCGAGACGCTTGGCGGAGCATTTGTTCTGATATTAAAGAGTGTGAAAACATTCTGGCCTTTATGCAATAAGAATTTGCTCACTCACTCTTTTGTAAACCAAAGCAATCATTGTTGATCTTCATTTCAAGTGGACTGATGAAGACTTTTTGCTACCTAACTCAAGTGATTCAACATTCTGCACTAATCATCTGGCACTTGATGAATTCATGTGGGTATGTTGGTTAATAGATGAGCGTTCTGTAAATGTGGCTTCTGGCAATGAAATAAAGACTTGCTGATGTGAAACAAATTTAAATTCCATGTGTGCCACCACAAATGAATAAATCCAAATAAAGATTGGAGACAGTAATTCATGTTTCTTCCATTAATATGGAACCTTTTAGCTTGGACACCAGCAGAAAGTCAAGTCAGTCAAGTCATGTTTTTATCCTATCTACTATCCTTATCTACACAATTACGGAGGGGAAAAAGTCTCATTAAATGATAATAAATTAATGAATAAATCAATTATTTCTTAGACAAAAAAAAAAGGCAGAAAAAGTCAAAGTCATTTGGTGCAACCAACATACAGATATATGCAAAAAAATATTTTTTTATACATCTCTCTCTCTCTCTCTCTCTCTCTCTCTCTCTCTCTCTCTCTCTCTCTCTCGCTCTCTTTACAAATTAAGCAGACAAAATTCAGTCCAAAAGCTGAAGTCACATCAAATCGTTGGTAGGGCCCCACATCTGAACAAGTAAACAGCACTTTAGTACTCAACAACCCGAGGAAAAATATCATTTTTCAAAATCATAATTTTTCATGAAATGAACCATAAAGACAAAAAGTGACACTATTTAATAATGTATTGTGTGCATTCATAATTAACCAAGGTTTTTCTCTCTTTGGGTACAGCTTTGGAAGAAAAACCGCACTCTATTCAATATTAAACTGCTCTCTCTCATCTGAAGGGCTGTGTGTCAAATACATCTACCCTTCCTTTTCTTTGGGCTGAGAGAGTGATTGGGATGGCAGTTGACTGTAATGCACTGGCCTTGCTTTGCCTGTAGGCCTTTAATGTCATGTCACCTGAGGCGTGGGTTGCACCTGATGGAAAGTGGCTAACACCAAGCCAAGGTGACTTTAGTAGAACATTTCAGAAACACGCACACAACTTTCATGATTTTTTCCCCACATAATTAGCTGCGCATGTGTGTACACACACGTACTCAAATTGAGATGTTCAAATATTGATTTAATTTCACATGCAAGGTTTACCAGTGGGTTTGGAAGTACCGTTTAATGTTTCATTCAGTTTTTCTGTCCTAGAAAACAAGAAAGCATCAAAAGCTGCTACTAAAATGACACAGAGTTTAGTATACCGCACAGAAAAAAAAAGTCCAGGTCACATTCTGTCCCAAAATCAAAAAAGAAATGCAGTAGAATAAATATTAGCATAATATATAAATACTTACAATTAGTTTGTGTATTAATGGTGGTGATTTTAGATTAACTATTGCTGAATATTACCTTGTTACGCCAGAAGATGCCAACAACTGTGTGTGTTTCTGAGCGAGTCATTGAATTATTCACTAAACTAAACCACTGATTATTTCAAGAACAAAACACAACTATGGTGTACAGCTGTGCTGATATTTGGAATAACAGCACTTTTGCTAGTGTAAATGAGCTAAATCAGAATTAGCTTTTACTTACATTACAGTATTTATTTATTTATTTATTTTTGCATTACAGCAATCAGAATTTTGGCGGTGGAGGATTTCCTTAATTATAGTTTTGGGAAATGAGCTCAGTTTTAGATTCTGTTCTGTGCTTCATAAGCATATTGTTACAGGAACAAAGTAGAAATAGGAATCAAGGAATCTAAGAGATTTCTTTTTCTTCGCTATACTGACAGTATGCTAAAAGTGCTGGCTTTGAGAGCACCAGGAGATGAGCTTTATGCCAGAGGCAAAGACTGCCAGTCAGAATCTAGAGGCCTCAAAGAGAATATCCACTCATTGTTTAAACCCAAATTCACTGAAGTTTTCAAATCTACAAAAATTTGTGAACGGAAATGTCCACACTCACAGTGTTTTACTTCAGGCTCTAGGGCTGTAATATTTAAATATTTTTGCTTTTTCTTTTTTGGGAAATCCCTTAGGGTTAGGGTACAAAAGTCACTGGCCATAAATATTTATTACCGGTGATGAAATCATGAATGTTTCATTATTTTACACAAATATATTTCATAATTAGTTTGTAATAATATTAGAATTATTAAAGAATATATAACTGTTTTATAGTAGTAGTAGTAGTAGTAGTAGTAATAATAATAATAATAATAATTTTCGTGCAGTCACTGTAAAGATAGCAACCACAACAAATTAATACGGCTGTGTTTTAGTTTACTACGGTGTTTGAGAAGTGCAAAACAAATCACAATTCTGAAAACAAAATAACAAATTACAAAAGCAAATGCAAGTCTATAAAACAAAATAACAATTCAGAAAACACAACAACAATTCAGAAAACATTATAACAAGTCAGAAAACACAATGACAAATTCAAAAACAAAATAACAAGTCAGAAAACACAACGACAAATCAGACAAACCGGAAGAGGTAGGTATAGTTTGAGACAGCGCCATTGGTTTGGGATTACTCACTGCTGACTGGACGAGACATCTGTCAATCAGGGAAGAACCAGCCGAAGAACAGCAGAGTCGTGGTAGAAAGTTAGGAGATGGTATTAAAGTAGCTCAGTTTAAATGTATTGTATGAATTGCCCTTACTATGGAATAAAAAATACGGGGTGT
>NW_015557090.1:376750-376966 GCF_001515605.1 Sinocyclocheilus anshuiensis | reverse complement strand
ATAATAAGGGCAATTCATACAATACATTTAAACTGAGCTACTTTAATACCATCTCTGAACTTTCTACCATGACTTTATATGCTCCTTTCTACCAAGAACAACTGTTCTTCGGCTGGTTCTTCCTGTATACGTTGATTGACAGATCCAGTCAGCGGTGAGTAATCCCAAACCAATGGTGCTGTCTCAAACTATACCTACCTCTTCCGGTTTGTCTGA
>NW_015557090.1:351106-376737 GCF_001515605.1 Sinocyclocheilus anshuiensis | reverse complement strand
CATTTGCGTTTGTAATTTGTTATTTTGTTTTCAGAATTGTGATTTGTTTAGCACTTCTCAGCCACCGTAGTTTACCAGGTATTGTGGATGACACAAAGCAATCACAATCACACTGTTAGCTTTTTTAATTTTATTATAAAAAAGCAAGCACAAATTACACAAGGTAGGGGCGAGTGGGACAGGGTTTTTGCCACTGTGAGTATGCACTTCTCTCCTACAACCCCCACAGACTTTAGCACTCGCAGCACTTGCCAAATGACTGTCTCCCAATTTGCTTTCATGAATATTAAGCAGGACATGACAGACAAGAAAAGGCCTGCCATCTGCTCGCTTGTGATATGTGCAGACAGATTGGCTCTCTGATGTCTGCGAAGGCTAAAGCACGCCGAGTGTGGCCCTGCGGTGTGCCTCTGATTCCCGTTGACATGTTTTAAACGAGCGAACGTGAGTGGTTCGTTAAGAGCCGACTTGGCAGCAGGCTGAGATCGGAAAACGAAAGCGCTGTTGACTTTAATGTCTGAATTTGCCCAGCTGATGGCACGAACAAGGCTGTTAGTCGGGCAATTTCAATCTAAGCACTTCCATATTCAAAAACCGCTAAATCTATTAAGGCAAGTCACTTAGCCAAGTAAAGCAAGATAATATTTATCAATGATAGTGTCAGGTAGGATCTGCAGCTGAAGGCTACTGACTGGCATCGACTTAATTCCATAAGTAATTAAGAGTTATCAAATTAATTTAACCTACACACTACAATACACACCCAATTCATTATAGCCATTCTTAGCGCATGAACAAAAGACAAACACAGCTGCTTTAACACATTTGAATTCATTCTAATAAGCACTATATATCGGCTTAAACAATTAGCTAACACCACATTTCAACACTTTAGATTTTACAACTAGTCTCAAGTTGTGTTCGGATGGATTTAACTGATGAATGAGAACTGATGCTTGTAGTCGGAAGAGGAGTTTAAAAAAAAACAGACGTGATGCCGGACCC
Organism: Sinocyclocheilus anshuiensis; assembly: GCF_001515605.1. NCBI lineage: Eukaryota > Metazoa > Chordata > Actinopteri > Cypriniformes > Cyprinidae > Sinocyclocheilus > Sinocyclocheilus anshuiensis. The sequence goes on along the minus strand of NW_015557090.1, from coordinate 375,732 downwards.
TTCCCGTATTGAAACTTGCACAGTGTTTGCCTACTTTATAACGGATGAAGTGGATTAGATGCAATATTTGTCAAAGAAAACCACAGATGTTTTCATTTAGCAAGAGTTTTCATTCAATACTTTATGTATTGCTTAATACAGCACCTGAATGTACAAGAATAAAGTTCAGCCTATACAACTTAAAGGCCAATAAAGCAGGTTCTATATTTTTTATTCGTTTTATTTTCAGAAACGTGACACAATATAGCATTAAGATTACATGAGAAGTTTTTACTGTTCTAAAATATAGATTTGTAAGCATGAGTGGTAATGAAGACATCTGAATAAACACAATATACACGTCATTGTCTCTGATGAATCCAGGCAATCAACAAACAGTGTGTCGTCATCAGAGCTTGTACGGCCACTTTGAAGAAACTCTCAAATAGCTTTCACAGTACTTTGATGACATACGTCAAAGAGACGTGACGTCGGTGCCGTCTCATGTCGAATAAATTCCAAATGCATTGCTTCAGTCAGATAACAATCGGTCTGCGCAGTGTCGCATAAAGTCAAATACACATTCAGCCTCAGATGGCACAGCCAGGTCCATTCACCAACCACCTGGTACACAAAACATCTTGCTAGCTCCAATCTGATTGGCAGGCTTTTTATTATGTTTGAGGCACTTAAGGATGTCACAAGTACCAGTATTTTGGTTCCCAAAAAGAATCTGATTTTTTTGTAAAAATATTACATCTGATATTTGATGGGGTCTTATATCAGATATCAAATGACCAGCAGAGCTTCAAAGACCACATTGCAATGACAGTGCAGTCACCCAGGTTTGCATTGCAAACCATCAGGAAAATCAGGTCCTTACATTTCCCAATGAGCATGCGGCATTACTCCTTGTCCAGGAACCCATTGTCATTTATAGCTGGACAATTTCAATGTTCTTTCGGTTGGACCTCCAGCATGTGCCATCAAACCTCTACAAATGAAACAGAACATAGCAGCACAATTGGTCTTTCATGAGCCGAAGACCACGTTACATCTCTCCTCACTCACTACGGTTGCTGCTTGCATCAAGTTCAAAACATTGATCCTTACAGAACAGCCATGGGCACTCTTACCTCCACTAACGCTTACAAATCTACATCGGAGCCTGCGGACAGTGAGTACCTCATGGTACCATCACTGAAAGACAAATCATTTTCCCAAACATTTGTGAACACTGCCACATCATTATTTAAATTAATTTGTTTAACAACAGTCTATTACTGTGGTGTAATCGGTGGTAAAACACAGTCAGAAATAGGCAATTCTTGGTCAGCATACCAAGTATAATGATAATAGTAGTTATATCACATGACTACTTATATATAAACACAATGGTACATTAAAAAACCATAGTTTGTCAGAAAAAAAACATGGTATTGTCATAGTATAATGAGTAGTACCATGTTACTATACTTTTCTGTACCAATGATTAATCGAATTCTCTAAATCTTAGTTGTACTGTATCTAGTTGATGTTAGCTGATTAGCTTGATATTAGCTCTATTTAAGTTTAAGTAAAATCTTATGAAAATGTGTCTAATCAATAAAATCTGACTTCTAATCTTGGCGCTTCCTAAATAAGAGTCTGTTATTGGACAGCGGCAGAGGGAATAAAAATTAGGGGATACAAAAGCTCTTCAGAGGGAATTCAAAACTCCTCTGTCAACATACAAAGAAGCCTCTATCCAATGGCTCAAAGGAAAGACTATGAGACCGGTGTCTAGAGAGGCCATCCTGCCTTGTTGGTTCATAATGATGTAGAGCATCTTTACAAACAAGCATCCTGCCTTCATTAGAACCAGCGAGAGGTTCAACAAGAACCCTCATTGTGGTCAGCGCAACTCCGGATAGTGGCTTTTTTCCCCTCCTTGGCATGTAAAACTGTTCTGGGTTCAGTAAAAGACTTCCTCTGTGTTGTCTTTATTATGGTGCAGGTGTCTATTTCAATAGCATCTGTACACATCCGTCTATTTGAGCTTGCAAAGGCTAATGCCCAGTTCGGTTAGCTGTGTGCGCTAGTCAACTTGCGACACGATGCCAAACATCACAGTCCACATCCCAGTACACCTGGTCATTGCTGAGGTCCTATATAAAACAATATTTCATTATTTCTACAACACAACAAAAATGCTATATAGTGATTAATGACAACTTTGTAAATACATTAGCATCTGTGCTAAAATGCTAATTTGCTAAGATTTGGATTATACCAGATTCAGTTTGACTCAAATTCAGTAAATTATTCCGAAAGTTTAGTATTGTTGTCATACGCCTTAATAAATTCCATGTTTAATATTCTAAGTGGCGTTCTGTTATCTTGTTGGAAATAAAAATGATACAGTTCTTACTGTATGTAAGAACGTCTTAACACTTGACAGTCCAATCAAATAATTAGTCAATAAAATTATGTTAAAAATATTGGTTAATGCTACTTATTTTTATTCATCACACTTTAAAGAGAAGGTCAAGCTAAACATTGCATTATGGGATAGAGTGTCAGCATGGTCTGTTGCATATTTCACATTGTAGCAAATGTAGTACATCGTTACTTTGCAGAGAATACATACCAGCTACAGCAGAAAAAGTACAAGTAGTATGGTATTCTGAATATAGCCAATATGTTGTAGCAGCAAATAATGACTTAAAAGTGGCTAGGGTAATTTATACATAGCAACAGACCATAGGGAATGTTAACCTTGTAACATTAACTTGCTTTGCAACTAATCGTGTCACTGATGAGAAAATAACTTTAATACAGAAAATATCTTGTTTAAATGTTTGGATTTTGTCAGAGCCATGGCATAGCATGATTCCAGATTGGCTCATTGATTGCATCACAAGACAGTATTAGGCGTTTTACTATTACGAAATTACTAAGAAATCGAGCTTAAGCTGTCACCATGAAGTGCATATTTTTGCAATTACAAAATACTTGGACGATGGCATCAAGCACAATTTCCCACAAATTCACATTATCATAATGCAATCAATTCTTCTTATTATTATTATTATATATATATATAAGCGATCCATTTGGTTGATGGATATTAGGCAGATGTCATTTACAAATCTTGGAAGGATTAAGCCTTAAAAAGGAGGATTTTTTTTATTATTATTATTATTATTATTGTTGTTATTACATAATCCTTGTCCATTAAAAAAAGGAATCAGCTATATTTTGTTACACAAAAAAAAATTTCAATACAATCTTATAACCCTTATAATTTTATGATTTATACTGCATTTGTTAAATATTAATAATAATAATTTATGATCTTAAGAGTGTTTTGAGAGTGTAAGCTAAAATAGATGTTGATAAAAACAAAATGTAGATCGAAAATAGATAACTAGGCCTATTTAAAATGCAATTAATCATTTCCAAAGAAATCAATGTTACGTTTTCACTGTAAAAACAAGAAAAATACTTTAGTGACAGACTGTCTCTAGACTTTTATGGGTGAGAAACGTGCATTTTGCAGCCACCTGTAAATGTACTAAATAATGAATTAAATTTAAATAATAATTATAATAACAAACCTTGATGGTTCCCTTAAATTTGCATTCATTAGAATCGAAATATCGTTTTAGCTATATAAATTCATCTATAGCAGCATGAATAAAAATAACTATATATTATTCGAATAATACAAATAATTAAGTACGAAATTAATTTATAGTAAATTAAACAACAGTTCATGCCTAATGAATAAAACTGATATCATAATGTGACAGGACTATTATTTCTCCATGCTGTCCTCAAAATGACCTCTAAACATGTTTGTCCTCTGAAGAACAGACTACGGCAACAAATTTGGTCAATTTTAGCAATACAGCTCATTGAAATAAAATGGTCCTATTGCATTTAGTGGTGGAGTTGTATTGACCTCAACAACACTTCAAATTACAATCCTTCATTCACCCTAAAGTGTCCAAAACAGTCTACAGCCCTTAAGTAAACACATAAAAACGGTGTAATCTAATATTATTCAAAGACAACCGGTGAAATCAGTGGCTAACGTTAAAGTCAGTGGGTGGTTTGACTCATTCAGAGTCTCGTCTTGATGAAAATATCCTGTTTAACCACAGAAGCTGAAGCATCTAATGCATGAATTGCATTAGTAAACAACTGAACAAAATGAGCAAAAAAATTATACTGTGTGCATTTGGAGAGGGGTGTTAAGGACGCCAACTCAGAATCTTAAAATAGGTAACAGAGGATTGCAGGGCGCAGGTCTTACAGGACTGTCTAACAAACTTGAACAGATGGGCCTCTAATCAGCAAACTGCCTTAATTGCTCCCAATAGATTAACTCCCACCAAACACACAGTTCCACACAGTCAAATTTACTCAAATCACTCCTTGCATTTCTCCTTAGACTCTTGAAGAAATCCCAGTTAAACATGAAATAGAGTCATTATTCTGACTCATATCGTTCTGATTAGTTTGTATAATTCTGTTAGTATAACAGTTACTGCCCAGACTGTATAATCCCAATAACAGCAGCATGTTTTAATACAGGATTTACACGGCTGAGATTATAATCCGTTGTGCCTCCTGTATGTGTTTTCGTGGACAGCAAGTGATGGATTATAATTTTCAAGAAACAGATCTGAGGCACTTACATTGCTCATCCCAAGCAGCTTTTTGTATTTGCTATTTTCTGTTTTGCTGTAAATCAGGCATTCCCTTTCTTACTGATATTCTGTTATTAGATGTCTATAGAAATTCAATATATTACAGCAATATAGCATCTGCATTTCATGGCTGTCGTGCACAAACAACAGTTGTGGTGTATCTTTTTACTTACAGAAAAAAAAAATCAATATCTGTTAGACAATGCTGCACATGCAACTAAAAATACCATATTAAAATGTTATAAATATATATACAGTGGGTACGGAAAGTATTCAGACCCCCTTAAATTTTTCACTCTTTGTTATATTGCAGCCATTTGCTAAAATCATTTAAGTTATTTTTTTTTCCTTATTAATGTACACACAGCACCCCATATTGACAGAAAAACACAGAATTGTTGACATTTTTGCAGATTTATTAAAAAAGAAAAACTGAAATATCACATGGTCCTAAGTATTCAGACCCTTTGCTGTGACACTCATATATTTAACTCAGGTGCTGTCCATTTCTTCTGATCATCCTTGAGATGGTTCGACACCTTCATTTGAGTCCAGCTGTGTTTGATTATACTGATTGGACTTGATTAGGAAAGCCACACACCTGTCTATATAAGACCTTACAGCTCACAGTGCATGTCAGAGCAAATGAGAATCATGAGGTCAAAGGAACTGCCTGAAGAGCTCAGAGACAGAATTGTGGCAAGGCACAGATCTGGCCAAGGTTACAAAAAAATTTCTGCTGCACTTAAGGTTCCTAAGAGCACAGTGGCCTCCATAATCCTTAAATGAAAGACGTTTGGGACGACCAGAACCCTTCCTAGAGCTGGCCGTCCGGCCAAACTGAGCTATCGGGGGAGAAGAGCCTTGGTGAGAGAGGTAAAGAAGAACCCAAAGATCACTGTGGCTGAGCTCCAGAGATGCAGTCGGGAGATGGGAGAAAGTGGTAGAAAGTCAACCATCACTGCAGCCCTCCACCAGTCAGGGCTTTATGGCAGAGGGCCCGACGGAAGCCTCTCCTCAGTGCAAAACACATGAAAGTTTGCTAAAAAAACACCTGAAGGACTCCAAGACGGTGAGAAATAAGATTCTCTGGTCTGATCAGACCAAGATAGAACTTTTTGGCCTTAATTCTAAGCAGTATGTGTGGAGAAAACCAGGCACTGCTAATCACCTGTCCAATACAGTCCCAACAGGGAAGCATGGTGATTCTGTGTTTTTCTGTCAATATGGGGTGCTGTGTGTACATTAATGAGGAAAAAAAAATAAACTTAAATGATTTTAGCAAATGGCTGCAATATAACAAAGAGTGAAAAATTTAAGGGGGTCTGAATACTTTCCGTACCCACTGTATATATTTTAAATCCTAAATTATTTACAGTCTTAATAGGATTTTTAAACAAATTTTGATGCTGTGATTATTGATAAAAAACGCTGTCCCTTAATAAAATAACAATAGATAAATACTAAACAACCTGCATTCAAACCAATAAGATACATCTTCAGTATATGCCCTTTTATTGGACGTCAGGGGTCATTCATGCACACAACGGCCTTATTTGATACGCGACTATGGCTCTAATAATAGACGTTTCCATAGTGACAGGCCAAGCAGCATGTGATAAACCTTCCAGACTAGAGGCTAGAATTTTCTAGAATACAATTGCTTTCTGAGATGAGAAAGTGGCCACTTATAAATGGAAGGTTGTTTATTCTTAGATCATACGAAAGGACACAGAACAAATCTTACTTAGTTATATGCATAACTTTTTTACAATGAATAAATTAGCATATTAAGATGTCAACAGCTAATTTAAAATTAAGAATTACTTTTTTAATCTCTACACATCACATATGTGCTGATTTGATAAGAATACATGAATGGCAAAAAAATTAATACAAATAGCTAAAGAGCAGGAAAGCTAGCGGGCGTCTCATTTCACTGTCTGCTCTGTTGGGCGATGGTGACTGATGAGTTCTTATTGCTCTTTTATGAGTTTCAGCTGAGGCAGGGTGGCGCAATTTCAGTTCAAAGTTATTACAAAATACATCTCAATATTTTTTTTTTCATATTTGCCCGAAGTGAGAAATGCCTCGGAGAGCTTTACGTTTCGAGCTCAAACAGCAAGAGTAGGGGGGTGTTTATCTCCCTCCTCTTAAGAGGAGGATTATTTCTGTTGTTTTCTGAGGGTGAGCTTTCGTAACATCCTCACCGCTTCAAAATGACGGCCATTCAAAGCTTCACATTGAGGACTCGTGCCAGCGTTTGCCCAATAGCCATTTTACATCAAATCCTCAAACCATTTTTTTTTTCTTCCAAGCACGGGTCTCTGTTCCTTTCTTTGCATCATGCAGTAACCTTCCCTTGACAATGTCTGTCTGTCTGCAATTTTTCGAAGAGATAAGTCTATTTTCCCATCTCACTTCATTCTGTTTTTTCTCTCCATGGCTCCCTCCTTACGTACACACCCTTCCATGTTTGCACCTACTGACCATCTCTCCAGTTTAGCCCAATCACACCTTTATACACTGGTGCGAAGGTGCAGTATTAAAAACAGGTAGGAAAGATAGAAAAATCATGCTTAAGGCACAATTGGCCTTATAAAATATAAAGACGGCTTTAAATTTCTCGCTGCACACACATGCATACACGCAGGCGCAGTCCCTTAAGTACACACACACATACGCACAGTTATTAAGGCGTTGTGTAGTATTTTTCAGCTACTGCCCTGCATTTGTCTTATGGACCTTTATATATATATATATATATATATATACATATATATATAATTGTTTTGTTTTTCTTAAGGATTTGTACACCACTGGTTTTTATATGTTTCATATAGAAAAAAAATGTCTCACATTAGATATGCAATTTAGAAAGTATGGTCAGCAAGCTATTTAAAACAAACACATAATCTGTTTTTAAAGACTAAGTAACAATATAATAGATTTTGTAAATGCAGCTGTATGATTTGTGTTTTATGACCTATGCTTTATCATATGAAAATGATGAAATTACATAAAGGAAATGACTATTCCTCTTTTCTTTTTTACTGCTGTTCACCCACTTTGAGGCTCAAGTGCACAACAGAGACATGTTACAAAAATAACTGGATGAAATAACGTAATTTGATGTGCCCATCTTAAATATCCAGTGTTAATTATCTGCCAGCAAATGACTGTGCTTATACAATAAACCAATTAAATACAATGCCTCCGTTTATTTAAAATCTCCTTTAAAAATACAGCCTTTATCAATTAAACAAATTCTTGCCGTCCATAATTAAATTAAATTAAACTAAGTTGATTTAAAACAGTTATACGGAAGGGGGAGGGCGCAGCACACAAAACCAATATTAAATACGTCAGTCATTGTGGATAAAAAGAAAAAAAGACAAAAAAAAGCGATCTTTAAAATAGACTGTGCAACGTTGAAAACGCAGCGAGCATGGATGAGTAGCTTCTACAACACTCAGTGTGATAAACAAGAGGTCACATTCATTAACATCTCCCCATGCGTAAAACAACCGACAAGAAACCTGTGCAATACCTGCCGGAGGCCCCTGTGTGTGCACGGGAATCATCATATGGAGCTTTTGCAGTACGCAGTGTCTATATAGTGCTGGCATCATCAAGGCCATAATGTGACTAATAAGGTGGTTTTTACAAATAATTAGAGGAATGAAAGACTCCCAGCCTAGGTGACCACCCGTGACACTATTCAAAATCTTGAAATAAATTGGCATACATTACACCCTTTACAGAATGTCCTGATGAGAGTAAATGAAGTTTGAAATTATAGAAGAAGAAAAAAAATCAACACTAACCATTCAGGATGCTCTGGAGAAAGAGAAATGCCAATATCCACATGCCCCGCTGCGTTCAATCCCCAAGCTAGATTTTCCTCTTTTCACTCCGCACACTTTGTCCACTGCTTTTTCCTGGTCCCCCACTCAGAATGCCAACGGTAAGGTTAAAACAAAAGCCAGTCCAGATTTCCTGTGCCAGCGACTTGAGCGGATCTCCACCGTGCGTATTACGTGTGCGCTTTTGCGCCCGGTCGTTGCGCATGAAGGATGTGCGGGTGTTCTAGTGTGATTGTCTTGGTTAAAGCTCGGATGCTCTCCGGATGCTGCTGTGCTTCAGGGGGATGCTGGATGCAGGTGCGATGCTTTCAACAGAGCAGGTGGTGATGCGGAGGAGAAAGAAAACTTTCAAAGCAAAAGCAACGGTGCCGTTCAAGTGTGTAATTTAAACCAAGGGGAACCAAGTATTTTGGAAGAAAAGGGAAGAAAAGGAACTAAACAGGGGAGAATAAATCATAGGTGTTTAATCAGAAATGGGAATGGAAAGAAAGTCCGGAGAAGCTGAAGCGGCAGGAACAAAGGTGAGATCCCAGAGTCAGACCATCTTCTTGAGCACCTCTCGCCGTCCAGCAGGCTGCAAGCAGGCGCATCTTCCTCCTGCGTGGCGCTTTAATCGCATTGGTTCGTGTGCTGCTAACCCTCTCTGCCTCAGAGCATTAGAGAATAACCCTCTCTCTCTCCCCTGCCTCCACAGCCCGGCTCGCTGCTCACTGCCTTAAAGGAGCCGAGACACTCCTCTGAAGGCTGCAGGATGAGGAGGACACACCTATTTCAGGTGCGCACTTAGTATGAAAGACGAAAAAAAGTCTCATCTCGCGAATCTTTACTAGTAAGGTGTCAAAGACCTTCTCCAAGCATTTTCAGCTTTGTTCAAATTAAACTTCTCAACCAAATTGTTCTTTTATCGTGTATTAGTTCATACGTTTTAGGTTTGAGGAGCATTCTGAGTCCACAGAATAAACTTGTATTAGATTTACACATTCAAAATGTACAGTCTTCCTCTTCTGGAAAATATTTATAACTTACCTTTTTATTCAGAGGAGTATAGCCTACAAAGTTCTGTCCGATAACATTTTCTCTAAATTCAGATTGTACCACTTGCTAATGCTGTAGATCTTGGTTTGGTTTACTTATGTTGTGGGAGAAAATCGTCTCTGGTCTCAGGTCTCAGTTCACACTACATTATTTATAGTCATCAGTATGTTTTTATTTATTTATTTTTTTTTATTGATTGATTTTTTTATAATCACTATTTTTATTCATAGCAATTAAAGCAGTTGAACTGTTGTGTTTGACATGGCTCATATAAGTGTAAGCATACTCATAATGACTGTAAAAGAAACTTACCTCAGTTCAAACCATGTAGACAAAACATGACATCACTCATTTATTAAATACCATGTCTGAAAGATCAAATCTTTCTAATTGTGGAAATGTCACAGCATAATTTTGTAAAAAGTGCAGGGGCAAAGAGAATTTCAGAAAAAAAATTGAACTTTTTATTTATTTATTTATTTTTGTTTTTTTTTCGAAATTTGGCCTGTGAATCAGTACCTGTACAATTGTTTTCTAACAGACTAATAAAAGCCTGTATACCTTGGCTGAAAAACAGTGTAAGTATGGTATACCTGTGCCCTAAAACAACACCTCACCCCTGCATCCTTCTGTTAGCAACATATATGTAACAACAAATCTCTATTACGAAGAGAGTCTCTTGTGAGATACCAATTCTGTAAGCTTAACTGTTTGTATGCATGTGAAAGTGCAATTTCCTGGTCCGGTGTCCCGATGTTATATGCATGACTGGATAGTCTTTTCAATGTGTTCTATGGCTGTATATCAAGAAGCGGATATATGCAACTACTGAACCCTGGGGCTAAGTTGATGTAACATTGGCCACCTTTTATACCTGCCATTAACATGCATTTAGATACCCCTCTCCTGTAAGATACTTTGATCCTGTGCAAATGGCATAACAAAACACTGTTTTATTCTGTACTTCGCAAAAGAACAGGTAAAGAAGGTCCCATTTCTTTTGACTTTGAATAATTTAGAATTTTCTAATAATTTTTATTTAAAAATAACTGGATAAACATAATTATACAGTTCTTCTTCTACAATCTGTATTTTACTGACTCTGTCATTTAATTCCAACAAGATATGACTTGAATGATTTTTCTCCTTCTGTAGGATACAGTGAAGGAAACAGCTTCCTTTATGTGAAATACGTTTATGATAAGCGCATCTGGATAACTTACTGTGTGAAACTCAGTGCATGAACCACTGACTCCTATTGTCATGTCATAAATCAGGGTACAGTATATCCTCAATATACATGAAGGTAACATTCAATCACAATACAAGCAATGACAAGTGCAACAAGTGCAAATAATGATAGATGCAAAACTGTAGGATAAATAGTAAGTGTAAATAGTAGTCAGATTCTATTTGCACTTTTAGATGCTATATATTATATTCATATTTTATATTTATTATATCTATTAATAAGTCATGCAAACAAATTAATAAGTCGTAGGAACTCATTTTTAATTTGTGGCCATGGTATACTGCATATATTTTTCCTGCATGTCATGTGCTGGGCTCTGTAGATATGCAATGGGTAATAGGAGATTAATTGCACCAGAAAACAGTTCAAACTCAAATAGGCTGCGTCAAAAGCTAAATCCACTATCCTTACTCTCCACACCACTGCTTCTGTTACTAAAAAATTGCATTGAATATTAATTAAACAATTTTAGCAACTTGTCCATGTTAGTTAGTCAGTATGACATTGACCAGATATTACACTTACTTTCAGTGTAACACATTTTCATATTAACGATAGTGTTTAAGGGTGTAAACAATACATATGCTGTGTTCGGCAGGATTAGATGAACCCACTCTTTTCAAACTTTAGGACACCATTTATAATTATTTTAAAAACATTAAGCATAGTATGTGTTAATTTCTAACTCAACACACAGTTCCTGACCTAAAATTCACCAAATCCAGATCCCTAATCACTCTCAATGATGGAATCAATGATGTCTAGATTTCAGATTTTGTGCTGGATCATATAGTAAAGAATTGTAATAAAAAAAAATGTAAATCAAATATTTACACCAAAAATAGTACCCTGGCTTCTGTTTCAGATTTTAGTATTGTGGGCTACTTTCTCACACATCACAGTATTTCACTACTCTGTCATAATCAACCTTTTCACCGTACACATACACGAGTTGACAGTCGGTAAGTCAGTCCTGGTGAGAGCGGCCCCTTTGTTTTGACAACTCCACTGAGGTCTAGTGTTCCCTTACAACCAAACACACACCGGTCTATCGTTGGGCAAATGTCAGCCTGCTGACTTCTAGACATCCTGCAGAGGATCAGGTTCCCCTTTCACTACATTGTCCATTAGCCAGGAATAGATCCGTCTAGAGCAACGCCATATGATCTCTTTTGTTAACTTAAACAATAGAGGCGATAAAGACATGATGCACGTGTGGCGAACCAAATATAACAACATGTAAAGTTATCCACTGGCTGTATCATCACTAATGCACCATTTAAAAATACATGCCCGTTAGAGCCGGAATTCACCTTACAGACTGCTCAGCTCAGAATCTCAGCTCAGCTCAATCTCCAATATTAATCAAATAACACTTAATAATCTTAAAATATCATAATATTATACATTATTATATATGTGAAAAATGACTAATTAAAATGGAAATCACTTGAATGTGAAACAGAGGCCTGACATTAGCTCTTGCTATATTACACAAATGCTATTGAGGGAAGAACTGGGATGATATAACATCAGTTAACTTAATTCACAACACACTCACTGTGGCAATATCAGATATGTGCAAGCACAATTCAGCCCTGTACTTCCCCACAAACTAACAGTCTAACTGACACTGTCTAACACACTTTGTTAAGCAAGTTAAATAAAATGCATGCATAATTTTGAACATTTATAGCTTCCTCCAAAAGTAACATATCGTTTAAGTATGTTACCCTCGTTCCCTTAAGGAGGGAATGGAGACCTTACATCGACACTGACATTAGGGGTCTCACTTGGGAGCCCCAATCACCTTAAGGGTGTAAACAATACATATGCTGTGTTCGGCAGGATTAGATGAACCCACTCTTTTCAAACTTTAGGACACCATTTATAATTATTTTAAAAACATTAAGCATAGTATGTGTTAATTTCTAACTCAACACACAGTTCCTGACCTAAAATTCACCAAATCCAGATCCCTAATCACTCTCAATGATGGAATCAATGATGTCTAGATTTCAGATTTTGTGCTGGATCATATAGTAAAGAATTGTAATAAAAAAAAATGTAAATCAAATATTTACACCAAAAATAGTACCCTGGCTTCTGTTTCAGATTTTAGTATTGTGGGCTACTTTCTCACACATCACAGTATTTCACTACTCTGTCATAATCAACCTTTTCACCGTACACATACACGAGTTGACAGTCGGTAAGTCAGTCCTGGTGAGAGCGGCCCCTTTGTTTTGACAACTCCACTGAGGTCTAGTGTTCCCTTACAACCAAACACACACCGGTCTATCGTTGGGCAAATGTCAGCCTGCTGACTTCTAGACATCCTGCAGAGGATCAGGTTCCCCTTTCACTACATTGTCCATTAGCCAGGAATAGATCCGTCTAGAGCAACGCCATATGATCTCTTTTGTTAACTTAAACAATAGAGGCGATAAAGACATGATGCACGTGTGGCGAACCAAATATAACAACATGTAAAGTTATCCACTGGCTGTATCATCACTAATGCACCATTTAAAAATACATGCCCGTTAGAGCCGGAATTCACCTTACAGACTGCTCAGCTCAGAATCTCAGCTCAGCTCAATCTCCAATATTAATCAAATAACACTTAATAATCTTAAAATATCATAATATTATACATTATTATATATGTGAAAAATGACTAATTAAAATGGAAATCACTTGAATGTGAAACAGAGGCCTGACATTAGCTCTTGCTATATTACACAAATGCTATTGAGGGAAGAACTGGGATGATATAACATCAGTTAACTTAATTCACAACACACTCACTGTGGCAATATCAGATATGTGCAAGCACAATTCAGCCCTGTACTTCCCCACAAACTAACAGTCTAACTGACACTGTCTAACACACTTTGTTAAGCAAGTTAAATAAAATGCATGCATAATTTTGAACATTTATAGCTTCCTCCAAAAGTAACATATCGTTTAAGTATGTTACCCTCGTTCCCTTAAGGAGGGAATGGAGACCTTACATCGACACTGACATTAGGGGTCTCACTTGGGAGCCCCAATCACCTCTGAGCATTACAAGAAATGGCCAATGACAATTGGCGAGTGGAATTTGCATCCCAAGCCACTATTCATACATACAAGTTGGCAGCATGCATCTACTCATTCAGGTTTGTGCTGAGGAGCCAAGAAGCATCCCGGCATTCAGCGCAGTTCACGGTTGTGGCATGAGAGATGTAACATCTCCGTTCCCTCCTTCAGGGAACGAGGGTTACATACGTAATTGAGACGTTCCCTATCAGTCAGTCATTATCGACGTTACGTCGACACTGAAGTTAGGGGTCCTGATGGAAAGCGCCACAACCAGAACTGTGTTACGAACATTGAAGGTGCAGGTGCTGACAAGCAAGCGTGTTAGAACAGATGGACCTCAATCCATAACCTACCTAATGCCTTATAAGCCAGATCATTTATCAAATATACGGACATACCAGGGAAGCCGAAAAAATGTTTGTTCCGACACTCACAATTCTAGATTTCAGCAACCGTTTGGATGCAGAGACACATCTGAATAGGAATGTGAACACTAAGACTGGTTACAGCACTGTCTTGACCCGAGTTCGGGAGAACACAACAGGAACTGACAGTCAACAAATTGTCTAGGGAAGGCACAGGTTTACCAAAGGAAACCATATCATGGAAAAAAAACATACAGGATTACCAAGGGAATCTCATGTATGGAACCAAGTCCAGTAAAAGGGGGTGACTAATGGCATACAACCCAAATACTGGATGTGACAACAGACTCCTCCGCTGAATGCCACAGGGTGTTGGAGGAATCGACCAGGATTCACCAGATGGGAATGTACTGGAAGAAGATAAGCACACGTATCCTAAGCAGAGGAATGGCACCGCAAGCAAGACACAGAGGCAGGCCTCCCACAAATTACCTGTTCATACCCAACACATGGGAAGAAACTGGCTCCACCTGGAGATTATAGAACCTCGCAAAGGTATTAGGTGTCGCCCAGCCCTCAGCTCTGCAGATGTCTGCTAGGGAGGCACCATGTGACACTCAGAGTGGAATAAGCTCTCACCTCCAGGGTTCATGGCTTGCCTTGTGCCTGGTACGCCAAGGCGATGACATCCACTAGCCAGTGGGCCAACCTCTGTTTGGAGACAGCCTTTTCCTTCTGTTGTCCTCCAAAGCAAACAAAGAGCTGCTCAGAGCTTCTGAAGCTCTGGGTGCATTCCAAGTAAATGCACAAAGCGCGAACAGGACACAGCAACACAAGGGCTGGATCTGCCTCCTCCAAGGTGCAGCGCTTGTAAGTTCACCACATGGTCCTGGAAGAGAGTGGTCGGAACTTTGGGCACATAACCGGGCCTGGGCCTCAAGATAACGTGAGAATTAGCCGGCCCAAACTCAAGGCACGATTCATTGATCGAAAATGCCTGCAGGTCCCCAACCCTGTATGATGTATGTGAGCGCGACCAAGTGGGAACGAGGCGTTATCTGGGAGTATTTAATCTCCTCGTGCCTCTACCTGGATCCTGCGGAGAGATAGCAAGGGAAGCATGAGGAAGCAGAGCATCCTACAACCACAACCTCTTGAGTGGCGATACACTGTGTCGAGACTGACAGTAAGGAAGCAGAGCGTAGCTCACAGACAGATCTCGACACATGAGACCCAGAGATGAAGGAAATTGTTCTTTTACTAAGAATGTGGGTTCCGCTGACCGAGGGGTGAGCGACAGAACAGGCATCAATGGTGGTGAATGCCCCCAGCCCAGTCCCAGATGTTAGTGGCCCCAAAAGGGCAACCCCTTCCATCAGGGTGTCAAGAAAGCGGACTTTGTCGGTGTCCCGCATCTCAGCCAGGTTCAGCCAGAGATGGCACTCATGGACTACCATGGTAGACATCACCTGCCTAAGGGACCGCGCCGGGACTTTCGCTGCCCGGAGGGCAAAATCAGTCGCTGTACACGGCTCCAGCAATCAACCCCGGGTTAGAACTAACCTCGTGCAGTTTTTTAAGTGCCTTGGCCTGGTGAGTCACGTCCGGAGCCCAGATACCAATTGTCCAGCCTTGAGTGTTTAGGGGATAGAGGCGAATTCACCTCCAGCCCAATACTCTTGGCGGCCTGAAGGAGCATGGCTGTCAATTCTGCTTCCGACTGTGCAGCCGCTGAAGTCGGGGGCTGCTCAGCAGAGTCTTCAGCATTGGAAAACAATAGCCCCTCCTCTGATGCTGCGATAGACACCTTATCCTCCC
This sequence comes from Sinocyclocheilus anshuiensis, assembly GCF_001515605.1. Classification (NCBI taxonomy): domain Eukaryota; kingdom Metazoa; phylum Chordata; class Actinopteri; order Cypriniformes; family Cyprinidae; genus Sinocyclocheilus; species Sinocyclocheilus anshuiensis. The sequence goes on along the minus strand of NW_015557090.1, from coordinate 359,633 downwards.
CAGGGGCCCCGAATGAGACACTGGGTCCACCGCGGGATGAACCAGTGCATCATCTTGGAGCTCGATGGTGCTATGCTGTGAGGAGCAGGACTTCCATGGGGGCTGGCCCGGCAGAACATTCTTGAGCGTAATCCTCAGGTCTCCCTTGTCCCTTACCAATGCGGCCCCGAGATCTTTACGACCAGAGGAACCGGACTGGGTAGAGCATGAGGGAAGCCTCATAATAAATGAGAGCCACAACCTCAGCATAGCCATGGACATAAACTCGCAGTGTGGGCATGAACCATCCACAAAAGCCGTCTCAGCATGCTTGCAGAACAGACACGTGAGAAAGCTATCGTGTCCATCGTCAGAGGTAAGGAAACTACCACACCCAAAAGCTCACGGTCAGAAAGACATCTCGAAAGACACTCTCGATCGTGCAAGCTGTTGGAAATTGCTATTTTAGGAATGCCCAAGGGTGGTTCACAGCACTTATCTGTGCTAATAAGAGGCAAACACACCTCTGAATGCACTGTTTTCTGACATAGCCGTGAATCTCCTGCAGTGAAGGCTTCTTCGTTTCTTGAAGAGAGAGAAAGCGATCAGGAAGCGATCGGCTCCGAAGCAAAAATCTGAATGAGTTAATGCACGCCGCCATATTATATGTGGCTTGGCATGCAAATTCTACTCGCCAATTGCCACTGGCCATTTCTTGTCATGGTCAGAGGCAATTGGGGCTCCCAAGTGAGACCCCTAACGTCAGTGTCGATGTAATGCCGAACGTGACTGACTGGTAGGAAACGTCTCGTTTACATATGTGACCCTCGTTCCCTGAAGGAGGGAACGGAGACATCACATCGGATGACTGACGAATTGGGAGACCAGAGATACCAATCCACTTCGAGTGTAACCAAATGAGCCAATGAGCATTGGCGTGCGGAATTCGCATCTGACTGCCACACCCCGCAGCGCGGGTATAAGAGGCAGCAGGTGCACCGCATTCATTTATGCTTTTCGTCTCGTTTACATATGTGACCCTCGTTCCCTGAAGGAGGGAACGGAGACATCACATCGGATGACTGACGAATTGGGAGACCAGAGATACCAATCCACTTCGAGTGTAACCAAATGAGCCAATGAGCATTGGCGTGCGGAATTCGCATCTGACTGCCACACCCCGCAGCGCGGGTATAAGAGGCAGCAGGTGCACCGCATTCATTTATGCTTTTGCTGAGGAGCCGAGCCAGTGACCCGGCAGCTCAGCGGTGGTACAGCAACTGTGGCGACGGCACGTAATGTCTCCATTCCCTCCTTCAGGGAACGAGGGTCACATACGTAACCGAGACGTTCCCTTTCAGTTGGTCACTCTAAATGTCACATCGGATGACCGATGAATTGGGATCCCTACCAACCGCCACAGGTGCTGCCCCTCCAGCTCTACACAGAGAAGGTCGACTACTGCTGTTCCTCGAGCAACCCAGCAGTAGGACTTGGATAACACTGGGAAAGCGTGCCCTTCCAGTTGGAAGGGGCAAGCTGTGGATTCACCTCCTCCCAGAAGGGGTTAAGTGACATTTACTCATGTGGAGTAACCCCACAGGGCCCTATTGCACATGGAAGTCTCTGAGATGGCTCAGGGCTACATCATTTTGAGACGGCAGAACGCAGTCTGCCAGGGGAAACACGGCCCTAGTAAGTGTACTGTGTAATACACATATGGGATCTCAACAGGGTCACTCATATGGGCACTAACCTCACACCAGATTTCAAGAATTCATTAGCTGAAATGCCGGGCTCCTGACGCTTCGCCACATCTGGCTGCCGGAGTGCTGGAGGACTCAACAGGGTTTGCCCGGTCCAGGAACACTCTGGAGAATTAGATGTTAAGGACGCCGCAAGCCAACTCTGAGCCGGGCCTCTCAGTGCCACTACCCATTTGAGGTGAGAACACAGGAGGAAACCTGTTTGAGACGTTGGCTATAGAACCTAGCGAACGTGTTAGGAGTCACCCCGCCCGCAGCTCTACAAATGCCTGCTAGCGACCCAGCAAACAGGGGACGTCCCCCGGACGTTCCGAACGTCCGTTTAGGTCCGCAGTACGTCCGCTTTGTAACGTTCGCGGGCGGACGTTCGGAGGACGTCCGGATTTGGTCCGCTGTGTAACGTTCGCTGGCGGACGTTTTGAGGAGGTCCACTTACGTCCGCATTTGGTCCTCTTTTTGACGTTCGCTGGTGGACGTTTTGAGGACGTCCGGTTTTGGTCCGCTTTGTAACGTTCGCTGACGGACGTTCTGAGGACGTCCGCATTTGGTCCTCTTTTGGGGGGCTTTTTGGGGGGTGTAATGGGCTTTTATCATCAGACCTGACCAGTGTTGGGGAGTAACTAGTTACATGTAACTACATTACGTAATTTAATTACAAAATAAATGTAACTGTAATCTGTTACAGTTACTGAGAAAAAAATGTGTAATTAAATTACAGTTACTTATGAAAATGTTAATGATTACAAAGGGAGTTACATCTGAATATTTTCACACATATACATACGGTATTTAAAATATGAGACACCAGTGTTTCAGGAGTTGAGGACACAGAATAGGACACATGCTTATTCGATAACTGTTTTATTTCCTATTGTGGTTTATGTATATGATTTAAAAAAAAAAAAACATTTAAGATTAACTGTTTTTTTTTCTGTGAGAATAGAATGCAAAATGCAAAAGAATGCTAAATGTTTTGCAGATTTATATTATTATAACAAATATACCCAAATGCCAATAAAACCTAAAAAAAAACTCAAAACTTTACGAAACTTGGTGAAAACATGTGTCCGATAATACTGACAGATATTGAACTTAAATATTGAATTTCCATATGGTAAAAATACACACTGATATGCCTATATGCGGCAAAAAGGCCTATGTGCGCTAAATTTCAGACCGCTTGGGCTAAATCCAAATGTGTTCATTTTGTTGTTTTAGGTTAGAAGACAATGGGAAGAATTGCCATCGGACTAACCACAGCTGACAACCAGAGACGCACACACACACACAGAAAGAGCACAGCAACTTTACACTTGTTCAATTAAAATAAACGTATTTTGCTCCATACAACGTATCTGTTGTCTTTGATTAGCCTAAAAGTAAAATAAAATGACATTCAGAGGACTTAAAGCGAAAGTCCCCTAAACGTCCCGAATGGCCGCTGCACGTCCTGTGAACGTCCCCTTGAACGTCCGGAGGACATCTTCGCGAACGTCCGCTCGACGTCAAGGGGACCCGACACGCTGACGTCCGGGGGACGTTCGCAGAGGCCATTTAGGGGATGTCCTGGGGACCTTTTTTTGTTAGCTGGGGAGGCACCACAAGCCAGTGCCCAGGACGATGTGACACCCCTAGTGGAGTGAGCACGCAGCCTGAGCGGGCAGGGCACACCTTGTGCTTCATTGGCCAAGGTGATGGCATCCACTATCCTGTGGGCCATCCTCTGCTTGGAGACAGCCTTCCCCTTCTGCTGTCCTCTGTAACAGACAAAGAGCTGCTCTGAGGTCCTAAAGCTCTAAGTTCTATCCACGTACTGTTGCAATGCAACAGGACAGAGCAAAGCTAGGGCTGGGTCTGCCTTCTCCAGGGCAGCACTTGCAGGTTCACTACCTGGTCCCTGAATGGAGTGGTAGGAACCTTGGGCATGTATCTGGGCAGGGGTCTCAGTGTTACACTGGAGTCAGCCGGCCCAAACTCAAGGCACGATTCATCGTCCAAAAATGCCTGCAGGTCCCCCACCTTCTTGACCGAGGCCAATGCAGTCAGGAGTAGGGTTTTCATAGAAAGAAACTTCAACTCGACTGACTCCAAAGGCACGAAGGGGGCAGTTTGTAGGGCTCTTAGCACCAATGCCAAATCCCAAGAGGGTAGGGAGGGAGGCCTAGGAGGATTTAACCTCCTGGCCCCCCTAAGGAACCTGAAGACCAGATTGTGCTTCCCGAATGTTTTCATAACAACATGAGCCACTTAAAATGATTAAAGTTATCAACATTACTGATATTCAAAATGGTAAGCAAGCGCTGTTTTGTTTACGTTTCGTATATCTGGGTTTATCTCGTATATCTTTGTTTCGGTTTCTCCTTTTGAATGACGAATATATACTATTGATAGCTGCTGATATAGACAGTTAATTCCTCACACATGTGTTCGAGCGCAGCTTTTTGGTCTGACACTGCCGATGCGAGGCGACAACACTGTCTGCTTTCGTCGCCACTAGTTCTTTGAAGTCGGCTTGGTGTGTCCCGGCCTTTAGGACTGACGAATACTTACAGGCCCGTGAGGGGAGACACGGGTCACCCCGCAGATTGGTAGCAGCTCTTGGACACAGTTGCATGGCAGTGATTGACATCTGGTCGTCAGAGGGAGCACCGAGGGATACGGGTGGTGCACTCTGTCTTTCAGAGGGCCCAGCACGTTCCGTCGGAAACTCCACCGGCTGCGGAGTGCTTGAGGGGTGAGGAACTCCCTCTGGGGAAGTTTCCATCCTCAAATCACCTCTGACTCCACCTGACGCAGAGCCGCCACGGTTGCCAGGACGAACTCTAGCTCTCCCAGGTTAACAGAACGATATGGCACCCCTAGCCCGAGCTGTGGGCTCTGCACCTCTGGCCCTCGATGGGAGCCTGGGGACCTCCCCGAGAGTGTGCTAAACACAATATCTCAGGCTAGAGCACCCTCTACAAGGCGGCTCTAAGCCCTTAAATGGTCTGTCTTCTCCGAAAGGTGTATGACCCACGGCGCAGACCCAATTTCCTGTGACATATCTCTGATATTGTCCTTCCTGCAGGAGCTGTTGGATAAGGGTCGCTCCCCTTCCACGCTCAAGGTCTACGTAACAGCCATAGCAGCTTCTCATGCTCCTATAGCTGGCCAGTCGGTGGGCAGGAACAACCTAGTTGTTCGCTTTTTGAAGGGGTCTAGGAGGCTCAACCCGCCTCGCCCTGTCACCGTCCCTACATGGGACTTGCCCACGGTGTTGAGGGCTCTGAAGAGCCCTCCCTTCGAGCCACTACAGTCCATTGACCTTTGTCCCCTGACACTAAAAACCGCTCTGCTACTGGCATTAGCATCAGTAAAGCGTATGGGAGATCTGCAGGTGCTCTTGGTGAGCCCCACCTGCCTCAAATTCAGGCCCAACAACTCCAAGGTCATCCTGAAGCCGAGGCATGGTTTTGTACCTAAAGTGCTCTCGACTCCATTCAGAGCACAGGTAATAGCTCTTTCTGCGCTTCCTTCTTCGGAGCAGGACCAAGAGCTGAACTTACTCTGCCCTGTCAGGGCATTGAGAATATATATTGAGCGTTCCGCCCCATTCAGGCAGTCAGATCAGCTTTTTGTATGCTTCAGTGACCGCACCAGAGGGTCTCCAGTCACAATGCAAAGACTTTCCAAATGGATAATTGATGCTATCGAGCTAGCGCACTCTTCTTTGGGCCTGCAATGCCCCATGGGAGTAAGAGCCCACTCAACAAGAGGTGTTGCCTCTTCTTGGGCTTGGTCTAACGGAGTGTCCATTGCAGAAATTTGTGCGGCGGCCGGCTGGGCCTCGCCGTCCACATTTACCAGGTTTTATAATCTGGATGTCCCGGCCTTACAGGCTCGGGTCCTTTCTGCTTAACGGACTTACTCTGGCTTATGGCAAAACTAGTGCTCAGGCATTTGCCTTCTCTGTACGCTCTTGGCCCCCACTGGGTTCTGAGGCTGTACAATTTATCTTGGAACGATTACTTCTCGGTTTACGATTACGACCTCGGTGAGTTTGGCCCTATCGCCTCTTGCGGGGCTTCCCTGCAATTACTTGGTCCCTCTGGGCCCATTTGGTGCTCAAGGCAAGTTCAAACATTCGTTCGTCGTTCGTCTAACATAGCACGGCGGGATTGTACTGGTTCCCCATAGTGTCTTAGCAGATGCAGTACAAGTGAAGTATCGATAGGGAATGTACTCGGTTACTGACGTAACCTCGGTTCCCTGAGATACGGGAACAAGCACTGCGTTGCTGGCCGTGCTATGTAGCTGCACGACTCGGTCGTCGCTTCAGTCGAAGTAACCTGAGGTTCCTATGGCGAAGTGCACGCTTATATAGCCAGATGCCCTGCCCATTTTGGCGGGCTCTGGTGGGCTGTGTCGCCATAGGCTCGTGCAGCTCCGCTGCCGAGCCATTGGTTCGTATTTTAATACACTGCACGAACCAGTGGCCGTGCAGTTACACTGCGTTATTGAAATGCTTCAGTATTCGGAGAAAAAGGAGTTTTCCCATAGCGTCTTAGCAGACGCAGTACTCGTTCCCGTATCTCAGGGAACCGAGGTTACATTAGTAACCGAGTACGTTTCATTTTATCTGACTTAAACTGTAAAATTAATTCACTCATGTAAACATTTATCTCACACAAAAAGGCCTCTCAATTAATTCACTCGTAAACATTCAACTCACACAGAAAGTGCCTCTGATGTTGTGAGGCAATAGTGCTACCCACAAAGCCATTATGTTCTCCTGTTCATCAGAATGTGTTTTGTGAAAGGGTGAAATAAAAAGACAAACAGTGTAATGGCATGCCAAAATCATCACAGATGCAATGGGCCTTGTGTGTAGTAATATAGCTTTTTTTTAATTGCTAATGCAAATGTAGGCCAAGTGTGCTTTGTATGGCCTCGGAATACATATTGGAGTGCATAAGCCATACTTTTTTGTTTGTTTTTTGGAACTTTTAAAGATGTGGTTGTTTTGAAAGAGGTGTGTCAGCATTTATTTTCTATTTGTCTTCCCTCAAAACACCTTATTGAGCCACATGAGGGTAAATAATAAGGAGCTAATTTGGTTCTCGAAAAAGGCAGTACGGTACTAAAATCACACCCAGTTCCGGCGGTGCGAAAAAGCAAAAACGTGGGTAGTTCCACAATTAGTTCTGGTACTATGAAAAGGTTCCCGCGGTGCGAAAGGCCCTAATGACAGTTTTCATTTAGGGGTGAACTACTCCTTTAAATCTTGCAGACGTGCTGTCTCTACCAGAGCGGAGTTTGTGCTTGTAGCAGAGAGATGACCTTTGAGACAAGGGCAGATTGACTGAGGCTGACAGGACAGAGACAGTCTGTAACATTATTGAGCTAAATGTCAGCTCAAAGTCTACTGTGATAAGATCATTTAATTGAGAAGGTTCTCTAGAATCTGACTTTGTCTTTTCATGAATAGGGAAGAGCCATTTCATTAGAGTAATTGGGAATATTGTTTTCATTTAAAGGTGAAGTGTATAAAACCAGAAATGCAACAACAACTTTTTTTAGACAACAAAAAAAACAACAAGATTTTAAAAAGTGAAATAAATGAACTTCTCCACGACATTCTAATTTATTGAGATGCACCTGCATATATCAACTTTCTCTAATACTCCTAATGTAAACTGTGCAGGTTGCATTAAATATTCAAATGTGTCACGTTCATTGTGAATCAAAGTGTGAATGATGCTTGATGTGTACTCTTCAGGGAAAGATTTTAGTGAGTAGTGACTTGAATGTCTTTACAAGTTATTTGTTGTTTTTAAAGAATTGAGATGCAGGATCGGAAATGCAGAGATTTCATTTTTGGGTGAACTATCCCTTTAGAGATGGAATTAGCTTGTGTTTTCCATAAAATGAACTTTTTTAATCAAAATATAATAATAGCATTTTGTATAGTTATTTATCATGTAGGTATTTTACATTTTTACATTTTTATTAGTATTTTTAATACATTTTATTTTTGTATTTTCCATTACATTTAATTTTAGTTTGGGTAATTTTGTTAAATGTGTTTGTCATTTTTATTGCTCTTTGTATATAGTTTTTATTCTTCTTTTTTTCAGTTTAAGTTTTAATTATTTGAGTATGGGCAAACACTGAGTTAAACTACATGAAAATGATAAATGTTGGCAACTAGCTGGAATAAAAAAAAAGTTTAAAATAAGTTTGAAATGAGTATGTATATATTTGTGTGTGTGTGTGTGTGTGTGTGTGTGTGTGTACAGCTTTTTAAAAAATAAATTATTACTTTTATTCAGCAAGGATATGTTAAATCGATAAAAAGCAATAGTAAATACTTATATTGTTACAAAAGATTACTATTTTGAATAAATGCTGTTCTTTTTAACTTTTTATTCATCAAAGAATCCTGCATCATAGTATCACAACTTGCTACTACTACTACTACTAATACTAATAATAATAATAATAATTAAGCAATGCAACTGTTTCCAACATAACAATAACTCAGCATATTAGAACGATTTCTGAAGGATCATGTCATGTGACACTGAAGACTGGAGTAATGGCTGATAAAAATTCAGCTTTGCATCACAGGAATAAATTATATTTTAAAGTTATGTTATTTTCAATTGTAATAAATATTTCACAATATTTCTATGTTTTACTGTATGTTTGACCAAATAAATCCAGCCTTGATGAGCAGAAGAGACTTCTTAAAAAGACATTGCAAATCTTACTGATGACAGACTCTTGAACGGTAAGGCATA
>NW_015557090.1:341829-350531 GCF_001515605.1 Sinocyclocheilus anshuiensis | reverse complement strand
AGTAAGGATTATTATTTATTTTTTTTTTATTTATATTTTTGGTGGTTTTAGTTTTAGATAACCATTATTAACCTAATGGTATTGCAATATTTTCTAATGTTTTATTTGTATATCTAATGCCTAATCTACAGTATTCTTGCATTAAACAAAAACACTTTCCCTGGGCTGTATAGAAGTCTGATGATCCAGCCAGTAAAATTGCGACCCTCAGCCTCTGTAATTCTCCTCTTCGCACACATGGCGTCTATTCTTCTCAGGTTCTTCCTCGATGTGACCTGCCACACTAAAACAATCATCACATACCCGTAGAAGCAAATACCCCCCCCAAACACCGCTGCCCCTCGCCTACCACTGGCCACTCACTGTGCTGCTGTATGACACGATAGCCCCACCCTTCTACTGCAACCGCTGCTGGCTTGCCATTGGCTGGCTGTAAAGCATGGGGTAGAATATATGTGGCCAACCTTGAAGTACTAAACTAGGGCACTGAGAGGGTTAGAATGCTAGAATAAGGGGAGGAGAGAGAGGGAAATGTTGAGGGAGTGGTGGGAAGGCGGGGTTGGGGAGACAAGAACAGAACAGGGCTGTATGCTTTGTGGGTTTTTTTTTCACAGTTTTAGCACACTGCACATTTTAGCAACGTTACAGGGCAATAACTGAATCACTGTGAACACAAAAACATTATTACACATATTATGCTTTAAGACATCCGCTATTTTTTGTGAGATCACTGAAAATTATACTAAATAATAGTATTGTATATCAAAATAACTGCATATTATACACCATTTACTGTTCATTAAAAAAATTGTCTGTTAAAAAAACATTCTATAATAAATGTTTCAAATGCAGTGTGCTACAATGTTGTCACATGACCTCATCATGCTGCATCATGTTTATCATCTTGGAAATAAAAAATAAATAAAAAAGGCAATAAAAATATTTATTTTGAACTGAGTCTAGTTAGTCTAGTTTAGGGTTACAAAAACAGGGGGTGGTGAAAAACTGCAGGGGGTTTGAGAGCTGATTAAAAGATAATAATTAATTATATCAAATGTAAAATTTCAAATAAAAAAATAAGTGGGGCTGAGCGATAATTGCAATATAGCTTAGTGCAATTATCCAATCAAAGGCTGTAATTGAATTAAATAACTGTATAGTCTGGTGTGTTGTGTGTTTTAGAGTGAAGCAGGACACTGTGTTCTGATCTGGAGTTTTCAGCATCTCAGATCATCTCGGTTCACAGTAAATGCTACAAACTCCATGACTGCATGTGCTGCGAATTTAACATGCATTTGAGTATGCAACGTGCGCTAGGGTTTACTTTATTTATGCAACTGCATAATTTCCATAAACTTCTAATAAGTTTACAGCACTTTATCAGTATTCCACCAAAATTAAAACTTTAGGATTTCAAAAGTGAAAAGCTTAGTGTGAATGTTTCGAAGTGAAGAATTTAAGACATTGTAAAATAAAATCATTATTATTATTATTATTATCAAATATAAATTTTTGTGTTTTACAGTGAAATTGTCATTAACAATATTTCAATCATGACAACTCTCGGAAGATTTTAGCGTGGTGATGGATATGACAATGTTAATGTATTTGGTCTTGGCAGAACAGATCTGCTACGCTGCTGCTGAATTGCTGCTGCTGTTGGTTATTGCTGTAGTTGTAGATTATTGCTGCTGCTGCAAGCAAGTACAGGAACTTGCTACTGCCAATGCATATGGTGATACGGTACTGTGAGTATTTAAGACATACTGCTGCTGCACAAATAACTAAATAACCAATAGCAGATCTATACAGGTGGAGCTGGGGAAGGTGGAGGGTTTCAGAGAAACTCTGAACATGCGCTGCAGGAATCTCAAGTGAATGCTAGCCAGCCATATAAATGCAAGGCAGTAAGCTCATTGGCTGCATATGCAGCATGAACCAATCAGCTTGTGCCAAGTCGTTTAACACTCTGAATATCATCAGTTACATTAACAACCCGTCAGCCTGCACCATCTAGAATTTCATGACTGAACTACATATATCTCTCTATTTTTATAGAGTTAAAACATAATAATAATAATAATACAGGAATTCCTGGTCTATTCAAATAAAAAAAAATACTGTATCTCAAATAAGTAAATGTTGCAGCAGGAATTTCTTCGGGGTAAACTGTCACGCTACAAATGGAAGATCAGCTCCAGTGCACTGCACTGTGGGATACAGTATTCTATGGGCAATGGGTCTGATTGAAACACCTGAATTTAATAATTAAGAGATGTGTCTTAATACTTTTGTCTTAATAGACAGAAGTGTATCTTAGAAGTGTATCTTAATAGACAGGTTGCTGGTTTCAAATGTGCCTTAATGCCTTCCCACCTCCTTATACTCTCTGTGAAGCCAGCATATTTCACATTTCAGATTTTGAAAGCAGCTGTCGGTGTGGGTGACTGATATAGTCATTATTGTTTTGTATATCTTTTTGTGCTTGACAATTAGAATAAATGACCAGCAAGTGTGTCATCCTGCACATGAACAACTGTGAAATAAATAAACAAATAAAAAGAGATGAGTCCAATAAAGCTTGCGAATTTGACTGCTCAGTTTCACAACTCAATCCAATACCGGGTTGCAGTGTTGCCTAGTAATGATGGCACACAACTGACCTTATCTTGTGCGGTCATAAAAATGTATGAAGTCCCCCCTATTTTCCTTCCTCGGTTCTCTATTCCCTGCTCTCCATGCACAATCACTCGCACGCAGCCAAGGGCAAAGCACACTATGCATTTTCTTATTCCCTACTACAGTACTGCTATCGTGCATGCATGCGTGCGTGCGTGTGTGTGTGCGTGTGTGTGCACGCTTTGCCTGGGAGCTCCCTTGTTTCATTACAGCGTTGTTATCTGAACCAGAACACTGTCTCACAACACACACTGGGTAGGAGGGAAGCAGATCACATGGTTTAAATTTAACACTCACACACTCACACACACATGTATCTATATGGGAGAGAGAAAGGGAAATGTCTGAAAGGGAGAGGGGCTTATAGAAGAGGCTGCACCTTTATTGGATTGGCCTTGACAGTGATAATTTCGGCAGAATCCATTCAGCCTCCGGGGGGAGGACAGACACCAGCGTTCAATAACACCTGACACTTTTTTCCCATCATCCACCACACTGAGGCTACAATGTAATTCTACTGTGTCTGATGCAGCATTGCGCCAATTTCTTTGGAATATGATTTTACCTCTAAAGTTTGAATACATTTACAATGTCTGAAACTGCAAGCAGCTTTAGGGGACACTGAAGAATATTTATTGGTGTTTGCAAAGGCAAGGATCCATATTACTATTGCTCATACTTAAGGGTTAGAGCTTTGAACAAACATCCAATTTGAAGAATTAAACTTTTATTGTGTAACTCATTCATTTTTATGTGGATAATTAATTTGATATACTAAATTAGTTCAACATGATTCATTTTGTGATTTTATATTTGTGAAGTTATATTCTATATACGAGAACTGTATGTGCTTCAACAAAAACAATAATTACTCAAAGAAAATAAAAGTATGATCTTGATTTTGTTACAGTTTATCTTGTAGTAGTCTATTATTGTTATGTAGATTACAGTTTATTATTTTATTCTATTAGTTTATAATACATTATTTTATTATATATTATAATCCAATTATTTTTATATATAAATAATAATTTTTTATATTATATATGACCCAGCAGTTGGGTTAAATGTTTAACCCAACCTTCTGGGTAGTAACCCAACCGCTGGGTCAAAACAACCCAATTGCTGGGTTTGTCCCTATTTTACCCAGCACTGGGTTGTATTTAACCCAGCATTTTTTAGAGTGTACAGTTTGAACAGGTGGCGATCCCAAATTGATCCACATATGTGACACCCTATGCTGATGTTATTCAGATTTAAGAATTAAATTGAGGCAAAGCTTATGAAGTTGTGGAGTTGCAAAATGATGACTGGTTTCAAATTGCATGTTTAGCATGTCTATGGTGATAGATGTAACAACATTTGAATGGACATCAATGGAGAAAAGAACTTGTTGCTCCAATTAGGACTGTTTACAAAGAAAGTGTTGTGTGTGTGTGTGTGTGCTGCAGTGCAGATTTTCCATTGTTTTTCTATGTACACATGCACTATACCGGGTAATTATCGTTAACTAAAACCATTAAAAAAACACCATTTTCATTACTTGAAATAAAACATTACTAAAAGTATATAAATGAACAAAAACTATAACAGCATATCAATGATACTAAAATAAGACTGGTACAGTCTCGTGCATGACACTGCATTCTAAAAACACGGCGATCAAGCAAAAAGTAGTTAGTTTTTAAAAAATGTGTCTTTTAGATGTTTATATTTGTACAATTCTTTGTGATGGGCCCTGGCTTCTAACTGTGTATTTATACTGGCAGGGGCTAACAGGGCCATGCTAACCGGTGAAACCTTAACCCCGTTTGTCCAACACCTCATCATTCAAACATCCATTCTCCCAGTCCTCCATCTTCTTCAAGGGTAAATCGTGTCAAGTCACATTAAATTGAGCCAGATCAGAAATGGCCCAGATTCAAGGTGATTTTTGCTGTTCACACTGTCATCCACTGCACATCTGTGTCACATGGGGGGAAACAGATTTGGGCCAAATTTAACTGCAGAGTGAAAGTAGCCTATGTAATGTGGTGTCTAAGTGGATTTAACTTTTAATGGCGATTCCAGCCTACCAAAACATTTCTCCTCTATGTCCTCTAGTTCTTTTTCAAAGAAGCCGGTGATCAACACACCTCGCATTCATATCACAGAAGGTGTTTGTGATGCTGAATGGCTCAGGCCCCAGGGGGCACCGTGAGGCAGCAAGACTTCACCACTCGACCTCCCGCTGTCCTGGGAACAGCTGCGGCACAGTGTGGTGTATGAGCGTCTGTCGGGGCGCAGATGGTGGGTGAGGGTGATACCTCAGAGATAGCAAGTCGGCGATGCCCCTTAAGAGAGCAAGCTGGCAGGTACAGGGACGGTGAGCTTAACCCTGCCAGCTGAGTGGGTCGTCAGGAAGTGTGCATCGTGTGCAACGATGCACACTGCAGAACGGACAGTTACACACCAAAAACAGACTGGATGTTGAAAACCTAGTGTAGGTGAACGCTAATGCCTACAAGCAAAGAAAGAAAGAAAGAAAGAAAGAAAGAAAGAAAGCTTTACAATTATGTTTCAGTTCTCAGTTGTTTCTGTAAAAATGAACTTTTCCTGACGTTTTCCATATGTTTCTGCGTGAGAAATCTAAACACACATAAATTAGAGTACAGAGCTATAAAATGAATGTGGACTTTACCATTAAGAAGAATATGATTAATTTGAAATTTGAAGTTTTGTTGCAGATTTTGGTATTTTGGCAAGCCAAACTGAGACTTTGTTGAGATCTTCTCTAAAACTTCCAAGGAGACATGCAAGATGATTTGATTTGATTTGATTTGATTTGATTTGATTTAATTTAATTTAATTTAATAATTTAATATTACCCGTAGAACACACATAAATTAGAGTACAGAGCTATAAAATGAATGTGGACTTTACCATTAAGAAGAATATGATTAATTTGAAATTTGAAGTTTTGTTGCAGATTTTGGTATTTTGGCAAGCCAAACTGAGACTTTGTTGAGATCTTCTCTAAAACTTCCAAGGAGACATGCAAGATGATTTGATTTGATTTGATTTGATTTGATTTGATTTGATTTGATTTGATTTGATTTGATTTGATTTGATTTGATTTGATTTGATTTGATTTGATTTGATTTGATTTGATTTGATTTGATTTGATTTGATTTAATTTAATAATTTAATATTACCCGTAGAAGCGAATAATAATTTATTTTATTTTATTTAATCTCTGGTGATGGTGGTGATGTCATGGAGAAACAAATGAAGCCAGACTGAAGATGAAGCCAGAATAAAATTAAATTGATCAGAGATTGGTCTTTCAAAGTTTAGGCTTTATGAAGTTCTAAAAAGTAAATAGGCTATTGCTCTATACTTTTAAATTATAGCATATATTGTCCTAAAAACAGATGTTTCTTCTGAACTTAATGTGGATAAATTAATTTACTTAAGATTAGTATTAATTAACATGATTTTAAGATTATTTTTTTACTTTAGAGAGGACATGTGAGAGATAACTGGGGTTTAATTCTCAGAAGAAAAATATGTGAACCATGTTTTATCTCCATTTAATGTCACTGCTGTCTAGAATAAACAACTGAGAGATTAAAATAAGTAATTTGTATTTTTATCTTATGGGCAGCTCTGAAATAAAGGTAAACAGTCCCAATTTTATTTGAGTTCAATTAACATGGAAGGTAGTGGGAATAGAGAGGAAAATAGAGTCAAAATAAGTTACAGTGTCTTTTACACAACAAAGGACAGAATGTGATCTTTATTTTAAATATTAAATGTCTTGTATAGTCTCAAACAATCTGGTTTGTTCTTCAAAGTAAACTCCTTTAAAAACTCCTTTCAAAGACATTGTAGACTGTTGTTTTCTAGTCAACTGGATGTGTTGTCCTGTTGCTCAGAGACTCTTCTTTAAAAACAGAACCAGTGAGAGTTTACCAGTTACTAATGATGAGTCTTTAAACATGCTTTTAGCAGAAACACCGCCTGATTCAATTTAGCAGTTACGCAAGTCATACACACTGGAGATATGAAACAACATAAAACGAGCTGTAAACATTCAAATGACTGCAGTGAATTAACAAAATAGTACATGCAAAGCAGAGAGAAATTCGAAAAAGAGAAAAGAAGCGGAGAGGATAGGGAGATAGGGGAGAGGATAGAGAAAGCTTCATCCCCATCTATTAATATGCGGTATACTATATTTGTTTAAATATTTATCTTTTTAGTCCTGTTTAAAGAGGTCATTACATGGATTTTTTTATTATTATTATTTTAATCGTTTTTTATTTTAGTGCCAATAAAGCACACTAAACTGACACTAAAAAGTAAATTTGAGAGAAATGTTGCTTGCATTGTTCTAATAATTATGGTAGGGTTTTGGAATGGTTTTTGGTTCACAGGAAATGTAATTGCACGCCTGCAATTGGAACTGGATCATTGCTTTAATAACCCACAAATTCTGCCCCATCACCTGCAAACTAAAGGGTCCAGGCTGGGACAAGATGGAAATGAACTTTGTGGACAGGTCATTACCACACACATCCCCCTCCTTTCTCCCCCTTAATCCCTGCAGATTGTCCAACTCCTCTTCCCTGCCTGTAATTACACAATACCCAATATCACCATGCGGATGCCAACAGATGCACTGCGTCTAAGACAAGCATTACGGACTTAGAGATGCTTCAGTAATTCGGTCAGCGCAAGGCGTGGAGATTATTCTATTGAGGAACGTGTCCAGGTCTTAGGGCGAGCGGCAGAAATGTACAACAGGTGGTCGGTTTCAGGGATGAGAGGGGTATTATCAATGAAAGAGAGCATATGCTGTTAATATAAAATATGAGAAACTTCACTGTAATTGTTAAAGATAAATACACAACGTCAGTGATCACAAGTTTTTACTGTATTGTTTTTCATTGAGTTTATTATTTGTAGTTTATATGTTTTATTTTAAGCAGTTTTATTGTTTTGGCAGTACATATTTTTATTGTTTTTCAAACGATTATGATGACTAAATTACACCAAATAAAAAATGCTATGCAACCCACCATCTCTACACACAAAAGTGTTTGAAGGGGCTGTGTTAAAATAGCAGTGGTGCTGTGAAAGATGGGTGTTGTCTTATAAGGAGACCGGTGCATTTAGCTCTGACTTGGTTGGCTCTGGTTCTCTGTCTTGCCTCTCAAGTCTTGTTCCAATCAGGGTTCGGCGAAGATTAGGAAGCAATGTTCCAGTAAAGGCGATTTGGACTGTAAACAGTTAGTTTGCTCACTCCGATAATCTCCCTCATTCACCGCCACAGTTTGTTAGGTGAGGGAGCGGTATACTATGCCCTCATCTGACTATCAATGGCACTGCAAGACAATAGGCTGAATGTAAAGAGAATTGTGGATATAATACTGCTGCTCGTGCAGCCTATTTTTAATATATATAAGTATCTGATTAAGGTACACAAGCGGCCCCTGCGGACAAAGTGTAATTAATTATTTTCAATAACTTTTAAACTACTGGTTTATTTTACCAGATGCATTTTAGTCCCTAGTTTAACCTCAAGTCAAGTTAACAGGGTGTTAACAAAACACACGCGAGAAGTGATAAGGAAATAACGCGAGAACCCGGGTGCGTCAGACCGTAGTTCTCGAGCAAGACTGTAATTATTAAAATTATTAAAAAAAAATATATATATTCGCACATTACTAACCAGTTTGAATTTTTGTTTGTCATGCGTCTAAAAATTTCTTATTAAGAATTAACAGAGATTTAGACGTTAATGTTTATTGAAAATAATACAATTTGAAGTCACCATTATGGAGATAAGCATTTGCTTAATGCCGAGTTCATACTGCACAACTTTAGCCCGATTTTTCACTCGCCGACAGGTTTTGCGAAATCCCCGACAAATGCTCAAAATCGGAGGCAAATCGGTGCTCGTTCATGCGAGTGACAATCACGCAGTGTGAATTATCAAAGAATCGACGACGCATTGCCGACGCCTATGAAATATTTGC
>NW_015557090.1:336553-340934 GCF_001515605.1 Sinocyclocheilus anshuiensis | reverse complement strand
CACAGTGTGTTTGCTGCAACGACCTGCGTCTACTCAGCAGCCAATGAAATTGCAACATGAAATGACGTACTGTTCCACGCGACCAGCAGCGCTAAAATTTCAATGCCATGGAGGCAAAAAAAAGTAGAAGGTATACTGGTATGTGGGATATCCATAAAGAACAAATTCTTGTTGAGTTGTGGCAGCAGAGGGCATGTTTGTACGTTGTGTCCTCTAGCTGCTATCATGACCGCACCAAAAAGGACATAGCATGGAAGGAGATAGCGGAGGAACTGCAGCTGCCAAGCTCCCTGTGCAAAACTGGCATCCCAAGTTGTCCTCTTTTCCCGAGCCATGAGCGGGTTCATATTGCCCTCTTCCACCGGCGCCTCTTCTTTGTTTCAGCGCACATGAAAAGCACAACTGCCAAAGCGCGATCCATCTTGATGTACCGGTATTTGTTTACCACTAGCACATGCTGATGACATTGCGCTAACGTGTGTCACAGCCGTCGCAGCCTACGATTCAATAGGTGTCATCATCGTACAGTCTACATGCTTGTCGTACTCATACCCAAGTTTAAATGATCCATGTTGCACAGTGTGATAAAGTAATGATCTTATAGGATTGCTAAAATCATGCAGTGTATCCCGGGCTTTAGATGAAATCAACTGAAATAAAAGAAGACATTAAATCTCTCAAGATCTCAGCAGAAGATGATTAATCATCTCCACAAACAGCATCACCAGCTTCGCACATTACTCACCAGTTTGAATTTTTGTTTGTCATGCGTCTAAAAATTTCTTAAGAATTAACAGAGATTTAGACGTTAATGTTTATTGAAAATAATACAATTTGAAATCACTGTTGTGCAGTGTGAACTCGGCATTAGTTGGGCTCTTGACCCTTGACTTTTTAACATTAGTTTTTCTCTGGTTGCTGTAATTGTGTTTATGAAACATGTTCGTTATAGCCAGAAAAACCAAGAGAACATGTTTTCTGATTATACTGGTCATGTAGTAGCCAAGTTCACTGATGTCACCAGTGGTAATGTGTAATATAGTTTATTGATCACAACTGTATTTTAATAAAATAATAGGAAGAGCTTTAAAAACCCTTTGCACACCAATTTAGAACATCTGTACTGTTAAGACACACAGACATCAAGAATCAGCATATGAATCTCAACAATGGTGATGATCATGAGACAGATTCATGTTGCATTGCATTCTGGGTGCACCAATCATAACTCATAACTTATTGCAACCAATCTGGGTGCAATAACAATCATAATAGCACCATCCATGGCTCCCAGCATGCATTGCATCATGAATAAATTATGCAGCTGCATTGTCTTAGTATTTTCTTTTATTTTTACTATTTGCTTTTATTTTTGTTATTTTTAGTTGTGACTTTTTACTGCCTTGTTTTGTCACGTTCAAAAATCACACAAAAATTATCTGAATATTTTGTCACCATCGCTGAGATTCACATGCTGATTCTTCATGTCTATGAGTGCCAGAATTTAAACCTCTTTATGAACCATATTTATAAAAGTCGTTTAAGACACACAAAAAAAACATTTTTTCTCACATTGTTATCTCATATAACTGCAACAATATAGAAAGCATAAAAGCACTACAGTTTAAGATAAATTTCAATCAGCGACTCAGACACATGACACGATTTTATCATAAGTTCCTTGCCATCACGTATGTATTTAATACACACAACTGGGCCAGACAAAGAGAAACTTACATTTAAAAAGTCAAGGGTCAAGAGGCAACTAAAGCAACCACTATTCACAAAAACGGTAATTTAAAAAAAAAAAAACCTAACCATTAATTCTCAAGAAAGAACCTCTGTTTTAGATAGTCTAACTGGTTAGTAATGCATGAAGCTGGTGATGCTGTTTGTAGAATTGTTCAATCATCTTCTGCTGAGATCTTGATAGATTTAATGTCTTCTTTTATTCCAGTTGATCTCATCTAAGGCTGTGGCTGAAGTCAGTTGTAGTTCTTGTGTTTCTCTTTTCTTCAGTGATTCTGCTTGTTAACAGCAGCTGTTCATCACTAATGCTCATACTATTTGCTTTTATTTTTGTTATTTTTTGTTGTGACTTTTTACAGCCTTTGTTTGTGACGTTCAAAAATCACATCAAAATTATCAGAATATTTTGCCACCATTGCTGAGATTTACATGCTGATTCTTCATGTCTTTGAGTACCAGAATTAAAACTTCTCTATGAACCATATTTGTAAATGTGGTTTGTAACATTTTCTCACATTGTCATCTCATATCATAGAACTGCAATAACATAGAAATCATAAAAGCACTACAGATTTAAATCAAATGCAATCAGAGACTCAGACACATGAGTTGAATTCCTCATAAGCTCTCTGCCATCACATATGTGCTTTATAAACACAATTGTGCCAGCCAAAGAGAAACTTACATTTAAAAAGTCAAGGGTCAAGAGGCAACTAAAGCAACCACTATTCACAAAAACGGTAATTTAAAAAAAAAAAAACCTAACCATTAATTCTCAAGAAAGAACCTCTGTTTTAGATAGTCTAACTGGTTAGTAATGCATGAAGCTGGTGATGCTGTTTGTAGAATTGTTCAATCATCTTCTGCTGAGATCTTGATAGATTTAATGTCTTCTTTTATTCCAGTTGATCTCATCTAAGGCTGTGGCTGAAGTCAGTTGTAGTTCTTGTGTTTCTCTTTTCTTCAGTGATTCTGCTTGTTAACAGCAGCTGTTCATCACTAATGCTCAATCAGCACTTAATTAATCACATAATTATCTCATTAACTTTAACACTGCTTCAGTGTTACTTTAACACTCTTTTAGAGTGGGACCATATATGCTCCGAGCAGTGTTAATTTAACACTCGGGATTTTACTGTGTACCAACGTAACTATTAATTATGGACTTTATGTATGATTTCAAGGGAAACAGTGCACACCTGGAGATAGAGTAGACGGCATTTTAAGCGTCACCGTCGCGTTCCGGTAGCGTTCTCCGCCTATAGCCGCCCCAAACTGCTGTCTAGCAGCCGCAGCACACAAGCCTTTGAGACACAACAGTAGTCTTTCCCTCTCCCGTGGCTCTGGCCCTAGTTAAACGCTGGAATGTTTGGATATGCTCGTCATATCCGTCATATGGTCTTTCAGGAAGTTATCAACTGAACATTACACACATAGGCTACTTTATATCCCTGCGGCATCTGTCTGGTTCACATACTCTCTGCCGAATATTATTCCCATACCTAATAATGAGAATGAAACTATCAGTGACAGAGTTGTGCACTTTGAGGCAAAGCTGAGTGTTGTCTGTCTGGTCAACGTGAAGTTTGGCGAGATGTGGCTCTACGGGCTTCTGCTACTTTCTCTTTCCTTCTGGACGTCCCATTCAGTGTTTAAAATACCTTTAAAAATGTTTGCGGGGAAGTTCAACGCGTCTGTGCAGCTGGACCTCAGGCCTTTGCGAAAGATTGAAAGCGCAGCGGAGAGTGGACTTTCCCTGGCTTCGGATCCAGCTGGGATCGTCAACTTTCTGGACATGATCAATAATTTAAAAGGAGACTCTGGTAGGGGATATTACATACAGATGGTCATTGGGACTCCGGGACAAACGGTATGTGATTTTTCAACATTTTGATACCGCTAAAAACATTTAGCCTAAATTATTTAGACTAAATATTTTTCAACATTTTTGATACTTTTCAATTATTTAATTTTTCCTTTTGTATGAAGTGGCATGTTTTGTAACGGGACATTTATTCATTTTGTAACTGTCTCCATTTAAGACAATGCTAATGTTACATCGGAACTTTTAAATATTTAAACTAGATTCTGCATTATTATGCAGTGGCCTTAAAAGTATCTGCACATTTAAGTCGCACGAGCAAATGAATGTCGTTGCATTGTCGCGAATTTGAGAGGATCTGACCACCAATAACCTCTCATTCGTCCATTAAAATTACTTTGGGAGAGTCAAGTTAGAAGAGTTAAGTTACTATAATTTTGAGAAAACGTGTGATATTTTATATAATGCAATTACATCAAGACATTTGTGTGATTTAAGTGTCCACATACATACATGTGGTTTAACAGTTTTCATATGGTTTGCCCTCCACAGTCTTGTTTAAAGGGGTCATATGATGCTGCTAAAAAGAACATTAAGAATAGTCGTGTCCATTTTTGGAAGGCCAAACAAAGTAGTTTCGCTTTCACAGCGTAACACAGCGTCACACACGGCAGCCTTGAGTGAGCAGCGGCGGCCTATAGTGAGCAGAATCCGGGGGCTAGCGTGAGGAACGGCCTGAGGGCTAGAGTGAGCAGAGGCGGTGGATTCGACGAAGGAGCGTCCGGCGGGCTTGCGGCAACCACATGTGAC
>NW_015557090.1:333314-336251 GCF_001515605.1 Sinocyclocheilus anshuiensis | reverse complement strand
TATCTCTTTGGATTTGAGACTTTAGTCTTTGCAACTTTACAGATCTTCTTTATGCACCAAGAGCTTGTAACACTCCGAAGAGAAAGGAAAAATTGAAATCGCATCATATGACCCCTTTAAAACTCAGCTGATTTCTGATCAGCTGTTAAACATCAGAGTAGATGGGTACTGTAGGCTAAGGCTGATCTCAAAGCAGTGTTTCTGCTTTTAAAAGCATATCAGTTCAAGAAGCATGTGATGTGAAAGTCTCTATGAGATGCCTTGGGCGCAGGATGGAGACCAAAGAGCCCTTGATCTTTGTGCTGAGAATATGTAAGAGCCAACTCACATGGGTTCACATGACAGCGGGCCCCTCGATGAGAGCAGCTGACTCAGATTAGGGCCTGAAGCAGACTCGTACAGACTTTATGGTCAGTTGGGATTGCTGTTATTAATTTCTTTTTCTTATCAAAAACCCTGCAAAACTCCAAGAGTTTGATTAATTTTAGATGTATTTAAAAAAAAAAACATGTTGTGTATGTGTAGATGGTAGAACAGTTGAAGTGAATCTCACAATCTATTGATTGAACTGTACCGCACAGTCCCGTTTATTTTCACAGAATAGTTAAAAATGCAGTCTAACCTGACTAACAAATTCTACCAAAATAATAGAAAAAATATTCAGCCTACACAGTCACTCCTCGTGATTGCTGGATAACAGCAGGGAAAGCACAATATTAGTGATACAACCGAGAGATTGTTGTTACATTCCTTATCTCTTCCTCTTTACTACTAGTTGTAGCATGAAATAAACATGAATAAACATCATAAGGTATGTTGAAAGAAACAGTTCAACTTTGTATGCATTACACAAGGCATATTTGTACATTCAAAACTATGAAGAGTACAGAATTACATTTACAACGGGCTTCTCATCTAATTCGAATAACTTCAGGTTTAAGCCTAGCCCACTTCCAGTTTTAGCTGAATACAGATAAAAATAAGTTTGAGGTTGATACAGATAACAGTGATTATGATTCATAATGGCTTGTACCAATAATTAATTCATAAATATCATTAGGCCTACACTTATGCACAACATGATATTTTACAACCTGATCTAACCAATTCACCTTGTCTGCATGTTGGTTTCACTACATGATTTTAATTTGGCACACAAAAGTTTTTCAAATGTTAGCCTAATAATCAAAGCAGTGAAGCAATTTTGTTAAAATATTTTGAAAGAACTAATATAAAAGATTATGCCATACTACTAGAATTTCATTCTTTTAATGATGCTTTTTATTTTATCATGTTGTCAAGTCAGATGCATCACCTTGACTTTTCTCCAAAAATACTAAAAAAAATTTGTTTCAGTTTTGTTTTCAGTTGTTGAACTCCCTAATGCTAAAAATGAAGGGTTCAACCAAAGCAAACACCACTACCTAAATGCTGTATGCATTACATTTTTATTGTGAGGTAGAAGCATTTTAAACCCCTGCTATAACTGTAATTGCATTCCTCTCTTGAGAAAATGAAGCTTGAATGTTAGTGATCATAATTCATCATGTGGCGTGTCTCTCTGGAAATATTATAATGAAATCTGCAGTGTCATTGAACATCATGTTTATTCTCTCATCTCATCACAATTGAATGAGTAAGGTAAGCTGCGAGAGGCCAGGATCTTCCCGCATCCTCTGCGTTTGAGACTTTAGTCTTTGCAACTTTACAGATCTTCTTTATGCACCAAGAGCTTGTAACACTCCGAAGAGAAAGGAAAAATTGAAATCGCATCATATGACCCCTTTAAAACTCAGCTGATTTCTGATCAGCTGTTAAACATCAGAGTAGATGGGTACTGTAGGCTAAGGCTGATCTCAAAGCAGTGTTTCTGCTTTTAAAAGCATATCAGTTCAAGAAGCATGTGATGTGAAAGTCTCTATGAGATGCCTTGGGCGCAGGATGGAGACCAAAGAGCCCTTGATCTTTGTGCTGAGAATATGTAAGAGCCAACTCACATGGGTTCACATGACAGTGGGCCCCTCGATGAGAGCAGCTGACTCAGATTAGGGCCTGAAGCAAACGCGTGTGTCCACTTCTCTGTAAAGGCTTTATGGTTAGTTGGTATTGCCGTTATCAATTTCTCTTTCTTATAAAAAAAAAAAGTTTAATTAATATTAGATGTGTTTAACAAATGTGTTGTATGTGTAGATGGCAGAATAGTTGAGCTGAATATTACAATGTATTGATCAGACTGTACTATCTGTCTCGCACAGATTATTTTCACAAAATAATTAAAAGTGGAGTCTAACCTGACTAGTATTGTGTAACATGGGTGAAAATATAATCTCTTGTAATCATTCAATACAATTGATTCTTTACTAAATGAAACTGTGAAATATGAAATCTGGCCACAATTTGGTTAATAATTTGTAGGGATGTGCCCAAAGCCAAATACCTTTTGAATTGAATTCAGAAAGGCACTGATAACGCTTCAAAGTTAATAACGAAATCTACCTAATAGGGAAAATATTCGGCCTAGACAGTCACTCCTTGTGTTTGCTGGATAGCAGATGAGCCAGGGATAGCACAATATTAGTGATGCAACTGACAGATTGCTGTAGACGCATCATCTCTTCTTTTTTACTACTAGTTGTAGCACAAAATAAACATGAATGAACATCAGAAGCTATGTTGAAAGAGTCAACTTACTTTGTATGAGTTAGCATATTTGTATTAAAAACTATGAACAGTACAGAATTACATTTAAAACGGCTTCTCATCTAATTTGAATATCTTCCGTTTTTAAGCCTAGCCCACTTCCAGTTTTAGCCGAATGCAGATACAAATAATTTTGAGGTTGATACAGATTGATTCATAATAACTTTCATAAATATGCTGAAGAATGTATACACATGTACCTGCAATTCCAAGAATTTGTACATCTAAAAATGAGCC
>NW_015557090.1:329452-333089 GCF_001515605.1 Sinocyclocheilus anshuiensis | reverse complement strand
AAAGTTTTTAAATGTGTTTTAAATAGGCCTATAAATGCAAATATCACAAATTATTAATTCATAAATATCATTAGGCCTACACTTTTATGATCTGCACAACATGACATTTTACAACCTGAACTAACCAATTAACCTTGTCTGCATGTTGGTTGCACTACTATTTGGCACACAAGTGTTTTTCAAATATTAATAATCAAAGCAGTGAAGCAGTTTTGTTAAATTTGTAAAGAAATAATAATAAAAGATTATGCCATATTACTTTTCTTTTCAAGAATTTCATTCTTTTAATGAGGCTTTTTATTTTATCATGTTGTCGAGAGTTGAATCACCTTGACTTTTTTCCAAAAAACATTAAAATGCATTTTGATTCAGCTTTGTTGAAATCCCTAACGCCAAAAATGAAGGGTTCAACCAAAGCAAACACCACTACCTAAATTCCGTTTGAAAGTCATTGTCAGGTAGAAGCATTTTAAACCCCTACTATAACTGTAATTGCATTCCTCTTTCTGTATAAATCAAGCTTGAATGTAAGTGATCATGATTCATCACATGGTGTGTCTCTCTGGAAATATTATAATGAAATCTGCTGTGTCATTGAACATCATGTTTATTCTCTCATCTCATCACAATTGAATGAGCAAGGTGAACTGCGAGAGGCCAGGATCTTTTCCCGCATCCTCTGCGAATATGTAATTAAGGATACTCATGTTAATTGAGGCGCTCTCTCTAAACGAGCCACTAATTGCAGAATCTGTCACATGTGCGGAGGCATCGGACTGGAGTGGCTCACATCTGCTAATTGGTACAAACAGGTAGCAGATGCGCTCCCAGTGACAGAGCGCCTGCCAATTAGCTAAGCCACCTCGATAGGGGTGATTAGAGCCGCTTCACCAGTAGAGGAGCCATGGGAGCGCAGTGAGGAGGAGTATACGGGGAGAGGCAATCACAGGGAAGGTGCCAGTTTACCAGAACCAAAAGGAGTAGGCTATGTGTGTGCCAGGGCCCTGTCGCGGACAGATTCAATGTTTACTGGAAGTAGCCAGTAGTCATGACTGTAGAATGGCTAGATTTTTCATGCCAGACAGGAAGTGGCAGGAACATTGCCAATGTGAGGAAAGTGTCCTTAATGTATCCTACAAACTTAGTAGTGGCAAGGCAATCGTCACTGTTACCAGAGGCATCATGCCCATTCAAAACGCGGGGGAATACTATTTTTATATTTAATACGATCACACCGGTGTGATTAGAACATTCAGTGCAGCCCATCCCCAGCTGCTAAAATCAAATCTGCGTTCGTGTTTTGGCTGGTGCTGAGCCAGACACAGACGCGTTTTTACAGCTATCTGCATTATAACCAATCACACACGATTCTGTTGAGCTTATGAATGCAATGGCCAATTAGAGGCGTTCAGATGAGTCATCGCTGAGACGCCGGTGTTTTGTTCAGTGTGCGCGCTCGCTGACTGAATTACGCTCTCTGGTGAATTATTTCTCATCAGAAACAACAAAGTGCAGATGTGGGAACGATGTAAGAAGGTTATTCATTTCACAGTGGAATTTTTGAGAGTGCTTGAAGTCTGGCTAGACTGAAGTCAATGATAATGTTCTTTGATAGCTAATGTAAATGTTCTGTAACTTACATTTACATTTACATTTAGTCATTTATAATAAGCAAGATTTTAAAATCTATACGATGTTTAATAGGTAGCCAGTGCAGTGTTGACAGACACAGTGTTGACAGGGTCAAATAAAGATGGAACAGATGTGTTTTTAGTCGTTTCTTGTCGTAACTTTAAACTATTTTTATTAAATTCACATTAAATACAAAGTCAGTCGTATTAAAAATATTTTTATGGCATGACGGGATAAAAAGACGGGTTTTATGCGTAGTTAATAGATAACATTAGGCTATGTTGCCCATCTCCCGTTATAGACCAACTAACATGATCTATAAAAGTTCAAAATGCTTTTACGTACACATATTTGAGAATCATGATATTTCTTGATATAGTTAACACATTTGGGAATATTTTGAGTAAAAAAGGAAAAATTAAATAAAACATAAGCCTACATCAGTACAGCACTATCGTGGCTGCTGTGTGTCGAGAGCATTTTTACATTGCTTCAAAAATAATAATTAATAACAATTATATTTTGCATGGTGATCTTTAAATGAGTAACCACAAACAGTTTATATTGAAGACCATGATTGTAGCCGGGTGAGAAACAATGGTTGTACTTTGTGCTGTTTGTCTGAGCATTTGTGCTAATAATCGTCTTGAGTTAAAGCTGGCAAGGAATGAGGAGTTACACACAATAACACGTTTCTGACCAAGTTTCTGCTTATTGGAAAATGTCTCTAAACACAATAAGAAGATTATTCCTCTTGAATTTCTAGGTCTATGCTTGCAATAACATATTCATTGTGTTTCCACAATACTTTACAAATCAGACAGGTTATCGACTGCTGCTTGTTCATCTAATCAGTTTACTTATTAATGTGAATAACCATGATTTGTAATGTTTAACCCTTGTGAAAAAGATGTGTGCTTAAATGTATTGAATGTGCACTTGTAGTTTACTTCAAATCTTAAAAGTATATTTGTAAAAAAAAAAACTACTTGCAGATTATATATATATAAGCCACTTAAAAGTTTAACACACTTAAGTACACTTTTACACTTTCACAAAGTCAAATTAAAAGTTTACTTTAAAGTACAGTTCCGTCTGAGTACAGGGTCCGGAAACATTACATTCAGTATATTAAGAACAGTTTTTCCATAATAAGTACTCTTTTTAAAAGTATACTAAAATATGCTTCAAGGATAATAAATAACCTGTATAAATAGCCGATTATTATCATTGGTTACATGTGGATAGTGTGCAAATTTCCTGTATGCATATCTGGATTACCAATTGCATTTGCTACAACAGCAAATGGGTACTGTATCCCTCAACGCATTGTGCTTGACTTGACCTTACACACCCTTGTAATCATGAACAAACCAGTAATATAAACCATGATTATTTGTCATGATTGTGAAGAGTTTAATGCAAAGTAAGAATAAAAATGCCAAATAACTATAGTTATTTCTAAGCATTTCCAGATAGTTGGACACCAGTGTCTAATATTTATTTATTTATATAAATTCTAAACACAACAGACAAAAAGGAATTCAATTTCAAACAGTTGGGGCCTTTCTCAGTTTTTCTCCTCCTTAAAACAGATGTAAAAATCATTATTTAATAACAACTCAAGATTTTCCATAATGTTTAATTCAGACACACCATTAAAATGTGTTCCTGGGTTTAAGAGTTTAAGTGTTTTTAAATGAAACTGTTAAGATCAGTGCAGTGGAGCAGATCTGTGTGTGTATTATGATGGCGTTAACGATGAGGAATGCCCATAATGGCCTCTTTGGCAACTGGGTGAGATGGCACTGCTCTGTTATCTCATTAGTTCCCCCTCGTTGAACCAGCGCTCCAACAACATTATTCCAACTGTGTTTCAAACAGAAACATATGTGTGGAGAGGATAAATTGGAGGGCTCTGTGCCAGCAGCGTTTGATGGTATTTAGGTGGTTGACATTTAGGTATTAAAAAAACTCTCTCTCTCGCTCTCTCTCTCTCTCTCTC
>NW_015557090.1:321805-329441 GCF_001515605.1 Sinocyclocheilus anshuiensis | reverse complement strand
ATATTAGATATAAATTAAAACAATACCATATAGTTGTTTGCACACACTTTTGGGCTCTGAAAATTTGCGATTTTTCAATTAGTATTTTAACCAAAGCTTTGCATAATTTAAACACAACATGGTTCATACATCCCACACTCATTTATAATCTAATCTACTAAAATCAAGCATTTGATTATTTGTTTATTTTTAAAATAATCTAATAATTGTTTGTCAGATTCTTTGTTTTTTGTTGCTTAGATAGAAGACGATGTATTATTATTATTATTTATTTCTGATATATTACATACTTATAATATCATATTTCTGATATATTACACGTATGCAAAATTACCATAACCTTAAACATTAGTTTCTTTCTTATTTCTTTCTTTCTTACTTATTTATTCTTTCTTATTTATTAGGTTATTTATTTATTTATTTAGGATTATCAATTAAAAACTTCAAATTCAAAATCAAATTTAACTGCATGATATACTAATTAATCAAATTAATCATAATCGATTGTTTATATTAATATTTCAAATAATTCCAAGGTATTACATTATTGTGTCAGACTAGTAAAACGTTGTGGCATATAAAAAGTGGTTTTAGAAGTGTATTGTTTGTTTTATTTCCATATCATTTAACATACATTATATGGCCAAAACTATGTGGAAAACCCCCTTCTAATGAATGGGCTTGGTTTTTTTCAGTTACTTCTGTGAGGTCAAATTTTAATGCTACAACATAAAATGGCATTCTAGAGAACTGGGTGCTTTCAACTGTATTGCAGCAGCTTGGGAAGCCCTTTTCTGTTTCAGCATGACAATACCTCTGTGCACATGGAAAACCCCCTTCTAATGAATGGGCTTGGTTTTTTTCAGTTACTTCTGTGAGGTCAAATTTTAATGCTAAAACATAAAATGGCATTCTAGAGAACTGGGTGCTTTCAACTGTATTGCAGCAGCTTGGGAAGCCCTTTTCTGTTCCAGCATGACAATACCTCTGTGCACGCGAGTCTGGAAGCTGACTGGCATGCAAAAAAGCATTGACCTGAACCCCATTTAATACATTCAGGATCAATTGGAATGGGAGCAAATAACAGCATGTTCCAACATCTAGTGAAATACCTTCCCAGAAGGGTATAATCTATTATTGCAGACCTGCCAACCTGTATGCACTTTGCGTAGCGGGTATGCATTTTGACCTCAAAGTACACTGGTACGATTTGTCACTCTAAACTACACAAAAACCTGGTTGCGCCTCTGTCCACGCACAGTACTCAAATCAAGCAACAGCAAAAGAAGAAGAGTTCGACCAATCAGAGCACTGGGTTCATTCCCCAAATAGCAAGCGGGGAGGATTGACAAATGCGTAAGGCCTATCATTAAAAAGAGACAGCAGATTGACAGCAACACAAAATCCCGCTCGATCCCCCCTCCACTTCCTTTTGTGATCTAATGTGGCTTCTTATCACAGAATGAGGCAGAAAATATGTTCTATACTGTAAAAAAAGGCTATGTCGATTAACAATTGATCATAAATGTACAGTACATAATTAATATGAAAATACCCAGTGTGGCTTGAACAACAGAGAAACGATACATTGTCGCAGTTGAGTGTTTATTGTCTTTGTTTTATCATTAAAAACATTTATATCTTGTTTTAATTCAGTTACAGTGACAGCTGGATGTCTTTGTCCATATTAGGGATTTCCTGGAACATCAGGAGCTCTATTATTTCTGTAATGCATATGTGGATTTTCTGTGTGAGGGCGCCCTCTAGCATCCAGTATGAATGAAACAGACATTACATGTGTTTATAGCACTAAATAATGGCCAATCCATAAAAATAATACTTCTCTCAAAATAAATTTGTAGACATATGATAATCAATGTATTTCTACAGTGTACAGAAGTGTGCTGGATTTTTAATTAAAGTGTACTGGAGTTTCGGACTGAACCGAACTGAAAACTGTGGTTAAAAATGTATCCAGTTACTGTCGTAACCTCAGTTCCCTGAGAGCAGGAACGAGACATTGTGAAGCATTCGCAGTGGGAACTCCTCCCCTTCTCTGAAATCCTGAAACTTTATAGGATAATGCCAGTTCAATAAACTGGCCAATTGTTGCTAATCTATGCAAATCGCATGTAAATACTGACAAGCCTGTGGGCAGTATAAAATGTATTGAGAGCAACAATTGCCTCAGAATCTAAGACTGAACGCTGCAGAACTGATCAAGCAGCGAGCACGGCTATCTTCGCAATGTCTTGTTCCTGTTCTCAGGGAACTGAGGTTCGACAGTAACCGGAGACATTCCCTTTCAAGCATTCACTCTACATTGCAAAGCATTACATTGCGCAGTGGAAACCGTATACAATCCCGCTGTGAGAGCGGTGAAGATCAGCCCGAACTAAAGGCTAAGACCACACCAAACGTGGGATAGAACAACACACAATTCCCAACCAATAGCAATGCCGTTAGGGAACCCTGCAGCTAATAGGCAAAGCTAGACCAATGAACATCTTAACTCAGGTATACCAAATTAGGATATCTGGCCAGAATAAATGAGCGGCTGCACTGAATACAGGGCAGACACAACCATAGCAAGGTAGCGCCATGCAAAGTAACAAAGCACATATAAAAATGTACACAGTGTCAACAGCTATACGCAGTAACAAACTGTGCCCCAATTGCATGCATTGCAATAAGATGAGTAAGAAAGATAAGTGAGGTTAGTGATTTACCGAAAGAACTTGAGACGCCAAGGACGGCACATCCAACTTGTAAAACCTGGCGAAAGTATTCTGTCAAGACCAGCCAGCTGCATGGCATATATCCCAAATAGACCAGGCCCATGAAGAGGCAATAGCCCTCATCGTATGGGCTCTGATGTTGAGAGGGCATTCCTGTCCCTGGCTCGCATAAGCTGACACGATAGCATCTACTATCCAGTGAGAAAGCCTCTGCTTAGAAACTGCTTGTCCCTTAGAACGGCCACTGAAGCACATGAAGAGATGGTCAAACTGTCGAAAGATGGCAGAGTGGTCCATATAAATCCTTAAGGCCCTACCCGGGCAAACAGCGCTCCGAGCCTTGGCGTCATGCGAAGTCGACGGCGCGAAAGACAAAGCAGGCAAAGAAATGACCTGCGCTTTAAAAGGGGTGGAGAGAGATTTAAGCACATAGTAACACTGCAGTCTCCAGGCCCAAAACGAACACAATAGTCGCCCATCGAGAGCGCATGCAAATCTCCTATGCGCTTAGCCGAGGCAAAGGCGAGAAGCAGAGCAGTTTTGAGGGAGAGCTCCCTCATAGCGATAGATTCCAAGGGCTTGAACGGGTGAAGAAAGAGAGCTTTTAGAACCAGCGCTAGGTCCCACGGTGGCACCGAAGGTGGGCGTGGGGGATGTAATCTCCTCGCTTCCCTGAGAAATCTGACCACCAGCGTGTGCTTCCCGATCATTTGCATGTCAACCGGGGAGTGAAACGAAGCAATAGTGGCCACATACACCTTTAGCGTCGACGGTAGGCTCCCTCTATCCAGCCTGCGCTGCAGAAAACGTAGAACATCCGACACGGGGCAGCTCACTGGGTCGACGTCTCTATCACAGCACCATTTCACAAACACTCCCCATTTAAGTGTGTACAGACGCCTAGTAGAATGTGCACAACACTCAGTGAGTGTGTCAAGCACATGGGGAGGCAGGGCACTTGGCTCCTCCAACAATTGCCTCAGAATCTAAGACTGAACGCTGCAGAACTGATCAAGCAGCGAGCACGGCTATCTTCGCAATGTCTTGTTCCTGTTCTCAGGGAACTGAGGTTCGACAGTAACCGGAGACATTCCCTTTCAAGCATTCACTCTACATTGCAAAGCATTACATTGCGCAGTGGAAACCGTATACAATCCCGCTGTGAGAGCGGTGAAGATCAGCCCGAACTAAAGGCTAAGACCACACCAAACGTGGGATAGAACAACACACAATTCCCAACCAATAGCAATGCCGTTAGGGAACCCTGCAGCTAATAGGCAAAGCTAGACCAATGAACATCTTAACTCAGGTATACCAAATTAGGATATCTGGCCAGAATAAATGAGCGGCTGCACTGAATACAGGGCAGACACAACCATAGCAAGGTAGCGCCATGCAAAGTAACAAAGCACATATAAAAATGTACACAGTGTCAACAGCTATACGCAGTAACAAACTGTGCCCCAATTGCATGCATTGCAATAAGATGAGTAAGAAAGATAAGTGAGGTTAGTGATTTACCGAAAGAACTTGAGACGCCAAGGACGGCACATCCAACTTGTAAAACCTGGCGAAAGTATTCTGTCAAGACCAGCCAGCTGCATGGCATATATCCCAAATAGACCAGGCCCATGAAGAGGCAATAGCCCTCATCGTATGGGCTCTGATGTTGAGAGTGCATTCCTGTCCCTGGCTCGCATAAGCTGACACGATAGCATCTACTATCCAGTGAGAAAGCCTCTGCTTAGAAACTGCTTGTCCCTTAGAACGGCCACTGAAGCACATGAAGAGATGGTCAAACTGTCGAAAGATGGCAGAGTGGTCCATATAAATCCTTAAGGCCCTACCCGGGCAAACAGCGCTCCGAGCCTTGGCGTCATGCGAAGTCGACGGCGCGAAAGACAAAGCAGGCAAAGAAATGACCTGCGCTTTAAAAGGGGTGGAGAGAGATTTAAGCACATAGTAACACTGCAGTCTCCAGGCCCAAAACGAACACAATAGTCGCCCATCGAGAGCGCATGCAAATCTCCTATGCGCTTAGCCGAGGCAAAGGCGAGAAGCAGAGCAGTTTTGAGGGAGAGCTCCCTCATAGCGATAGATTCCAAGGGCTTGAACGGGTGAAGAAAGAGAGCTTTTAGAACCAGCGCTAGGTCCCACGGTGGCACCGAAGGTGGGCGTGGGGGATGTAATCTCCTCGCTTCCCTGAGAAATCTGACCACCAGCGTGTGCTTCCCGATCATTTGCATGTCAACCGGGGAGTGAAACGAAGCAATAGTGGCCACATACACCTTTAGCGTCGACGGTAGGCTCCCTCTATCCAGCCTGCGCTGCAGAAAACGTAGAACATCCGACACGGGGCAGCTCACTGGGTCGACGTCTCTATCACAGCACCATTTCACAAACACTCCCCATTTAAGTGTGTACAGACGCCTAGTAGAATGTGCACAACACTCAGTGAGTGTGTCAAGCACATGGGGAGGCAGGGCACTTGGCTCCTCTAGGACCTCTGAAGCAGCCACACATGAAGGCTCCACAGCTCCGGGCTGGGGTGCCATATCGAGCCGTTCGCTTGAGATAGCAGGTCCCTCCTGAGGGGGATTCGCCAAGGGGGGGACACCAGTATCTAAAGCCAGCTCGATAGGAAGCACTGAGTACTGGGGTATGCTGTGCCCTCGAAAGCAAACCTCAGGAAGCGTCTGTGTTGCGGAGCTATCTGAATATGAAAGTATGCATCTTTCAGATCTACGAATGCAAAACAGTCCCTGGGATAGATTTGTGCCAGGATCTGCTTCAGTGTTGTCATCCAGAATGCACACTTAGATGGGTCCCCCATCTCTCTTGGGTACCACAAAATAGCAAGCAGGCTGTGAACTTCCTGTCTCAAAACAGGGGCATTTCGAGGCAGTGTCAGTGACAGGACCACGCCATTGAAACTGGGTGGTCTGCGTCTGAACTGGAGAGAATACCCATGCTCTATTATTTCCAGCACCCAGTGCGAAATGCTTGGAATAGCTGTCCATGCATCTAGGAACTGACATTGCGGCCAAATGCCTCCAGTCGCTATTGCTAGCAACGAAGTTCGTAGACTGACGCCTTGCCCCAACGAGGC
Source organism: Sinocyclocheilus anshuiensis (assembly GCF_001515605.1). Lineage (NCBI taxonomy): Eukaryota > Metazoa > Chordata > Actinopteri > Cypriniformes > Cyprinidae > Sinocyclocheilus > Sinocyclocheilus anshuiensis. Next base: position 323,594 of record NW_015557090.1, on the reverse strand, counting down.
TAAACGTGCTGGCAGGGAAACAGCATGTGGAAGACAACACTGGGTGGCCATGACAGGCAGGGGCAAGCGACGCAGTATCTATAGTATGAGGAGGAAACAGCTCTTTTTGTGAGGGTGTTTGTGTTTTTATTGAGCAAACAGAAACAAGAACATTGCATTTGTCTCCTACAGGAACAAAGGGGACATGATGCAGAACATGGCGCTTGGGGGCCAGGCCTCCAGCAAGCTTTCTCCTCCTCTTGACCGGACCATCAGGACGAACATCCAACTCAGGACAGGGCACCAATGATCGACCAATGGCCTGCGCTTAGTTGCCATCAGCGCAAAGTCCGTCGCTGTACACTGGTCTTTCAACGCTTAAGTGGTGACATTGCCTCCGTACATGGATAGCAGGAGCTTGGCTTGGAAAACCTGCAGCAACGCCATAGCCTGTAGAGGGGATGCCGCCTCACCAGCGGAAGTGTAGGCCTTGTCAGCCAGGTTGGCAGTCAGCCTACAGGGCCTGGACGGTGGGCTGAGGGCCATGCCCAGCATAGCGGAAGAAGGACATAAATGCATGGCGGCGGTCTCCTCGACGGGGGGCATGCACACGTATCCATGGGCTTCCGCCCCATCCATGTGGGAGAAGGGAGACTGCGTGGGAGTGTGGATGCGGGCCGATTGGGGTGCATGTGCTCATGGACATCCGAGAAGAATGGTAACTTCCTCCTCGAAGCGGCCCGACTACAATTGCCAGAAGTCAAGTTTACTCCTGGCAGATTCCTGTGGAACATCCCAGCTAAGGTCAAGTTCCTTAACCACCTTAGCAAGAACCCTGGTGAGCTCCTCATGGAGATCAGCAAGGCCATCGGTGTCAGGGCGATCCAGCTCCGACTCTGCCCAGACCTTCTTTGAAGCCGAGATGAACATGGAGTCCTCTTACTCATCAGTGCAGAAGGAGATGAAGTCCGCTAGGGCAGGAGGTGGGCGAAAACACTCTTCGGAGAAGAGGACTGGGGGAATGGGGTGTTGGCAGAGGACAACGGCCCGGGGCAGAGTTGTCACCTCTGTCCCGAGGAATGGGAAGGCCCACCAGTGGCACACAGATGGCAGTGGGCCTCGTCCCCATCAGGCCACGAGCAATATCCCTCCAAGCTCATAAGACACAAACCGATCCTACAGAAAGTAGCTATCGAATGCTGAAGATATGATAATTTTTTCTGTTGCGTCTTCGAAGATGGCAGCAGCATGAAGCAAAATATTCGGAGACAATTGCCGCTCTCACCGCATTTTATACTCCCCGCAGGCTTGTCAGTATTTGCATGCGATTTGCATAGATTAGCGACAATTGGCCAGTTTATTGAACTGGCGTTATCCTATAAGGTTTCAGGATTTCGGAGAAGGGGAGGAGTTCCTATTGTGAATGCTCCGTAATGTAGAGTGAATGCTCGAAAGGGAACCAAGGTATATATTGATCCGTGGTTGAACTGTATTGTTGCATACTGTGCAGACCTGCTAACCTTTGGAAAATATTTAACATACTCAAAAAACTCAAAAAAATTTCCAAGGTTGGCAGGTCTGCTATTGCTATTGATAACCCCGGTAACTCTTATATGCTATCGTGGGCACGTCTAAATACCGTGAATAATTATATATTACAAATTATTCAGAATTTTGAATGCATTTTAAGAATACTTTTCCCATCAACTGGTCAAAATGTACAACACCGCTGTATGCTGCGTGAAAGACGCGTGCGCACTCTGACGTAAACAAGCGCGGATGAGAAGCACATGGCGGAACATGTGAGAGA
>NW_015557090.1:317192-321161 GCF_001515605.1 Sinocyclocheilus anshuiensis | reverse complement strand
ATTGTTCGGTCACACTTTACATTAGGGCTTCATTAGTTAACATTAGTTAATTCATTAGTTAACATAAACTGCCAATGAAAAATTCTTCTGAACATTCATTAATCTTAGGTATTCCAATATTTAATAACAGGTTGTTCAAATCGAAAGTTGCAACTGTGTTATTTAATGAGCTAACATGAACTAAGACTTGTATTTTTTAAACAAAGATTAATAACTTCTGTAGCAAATGTAGCTATTGCTCATTGTGAAAGTTAATGCATTAACTAAGGTTAACTAATGAGGTCTGATTGTAAAGTGATACCTATTGGTCTTTATAGTTCTTTTGCACTTTAATCTGTGTAAAACTTTTAACTTTATACATTTTTCTGTATTGCTTTATTGCATTTAAATGTTCAGTTATTTTTGTTATAAGAAAAATGTTATTAAACCTGTTATACTGTATTATGACAGCACTTTTTAAAACTAAATGTCAATACCGTGATAATACCGCATACCGTGATAAAAGCATTAGTAATTAATCGCAACATGAAAATTTGATACCGGCATATCCCTAGGTGTGATGTAACAATCCTTGCATGGCTATAACTCCACCCACAGGAATTACATTGCTAATGCATAACCAACAATGTATCCGCTTAATAAAGCAGTCCAAATAATTTAGACAGTTTTACTGCTCAACAGGTTTTAAGGAGCTGGACATTTCTGCTTTTGCCCCCTAGACTTCCATTAAAAGTACATTAATGTAAACGTGTGTGTGTGTGTTTTTGTTTTGTTTGTTTTTGTAGCCGAGGAATGTTGGTTTTTTTTCTGTTGTAATTAACATCATGTCACAGAAGATCTTAAGCTGCATTTAATGCAGGGTATTCCTCTAAAACTATTTCAAAATAATGCATAAAAAATTACCCACAAATTAGTGATGTATGTTAATACATAAGATAATTACATCATTGTTTTCTGTCTTTGCAGTTGAACATCCTGGTTGATACTGGAAGCAGCAATTTTGCTGTAGCTGCAGCAGCACATCCCTTCATCATACACTACTATAACAGAGCACTGTAAGATCACATCCCTACATCACACACTACTTTATCAGAGCACTGTAAGATCGCATCCCTACATCACACACACTACTATGACCGAGCACTGCAAGATCACATCCCTGCATCACACACTACTTCATCAGAGCACTGTAAGATCACATCCCTACATCACACACTACTATAACAGAGCACTGTTAGATCACATCCCTACATCACACACTACTATAACAGAGCACTGTAAGATCACATCCCTGCATCATACACTACTTCATCAGAGCACTGTAAGATCGCATCCCTACATCACTCACTACTTTAACAGAGCACTGTACGATCACATCCCTACATCACACACTACTGTAACAGAGCACTGAAAGATCACATCCCTACATCACACACTAACTGAACACTGTAAGATCATATCCCTACATCACATACTACAGTATAGTTTACATCATACAATACTGTAACAGAGCATTGTAAGATAAAATCCTTAAATCCCACAAGTATAACAGAGCATTGTAAGATCACATCCCTTCATCACATTCTACTACAACAGAGCACTGTAACACCAAACACACCTTACCACTAAATCACATTCTTTTATAACAGAGCATCCAGACAAAACTTCTACATTCATTATATTCCAGTCTTTTAATGTGTGTCAGTGAGTGATGTTTGTAAGTTCAGCAGTGCATCAGTGATGAATCAATGTCATGATGATTTGCTCAGTTCCAGTACATATAAGAGCTCCGGGAGGGGAGTTGCAGTAAAATACGCACAGGGAGAATGGGAAGGAGAACTGGGAAGTGACTGGATCACCATTCCTCAAGGGCCCAGTGGTACCATCACTATCAACATAGCCGCAATCATTTCCTCAGAAGGCTTCTTTCTGCCTGGAATCAACTGGCAGGGAATTCTTGGACTTGCATATCCTTTACTGGCTCGGGTAAGTCACATGAAGATGTGTTACATTGGTGTTTTATTGAGAAAAGATGTGTTGGTGGGTGCTACTGTTTGATTTAGCTCAGCTATGGTTGTCACATGTTAAATTATGTTGTCACAAAGGTGTGGCTCAGATCCTCAAACATCGGTGGTATATTTGCTATTATCTTCAAACGTCAATGTATATTTGCCATTATTAAGAGCCATGTTTCAGAAAGTAATGGATAATAATTGTAAATATTGTTTTGTTAAATGGCATGACAAAAAAGCACCAAAAAGTACGAGGATAGTAACAATTTTTTGGACATGTAAAGGTACGTTGATATTCTTTGAAGGACCATGTACTATTGTAAATGATTATGGTAATTATTCGGTGCCATGGTTTATTTCTAATGTACTACTGTACCATAGTATCAAACTTATTTATTTCTTTGTTTATTTTTTTTTTAACATGAATGGGAGCATGTTTTTCCTTACCATCTGTTCCTTGTCTTTTTATTTTATTTTTTTGGTCAATGAATTCTAAATACTCAATAAAAATATTGATTTGTACTGTTTAGGCATTAGTATTACAGGTGCATCTCAATAAATTAGAATGTCGCTGCCCACACTGCCATATAAACATACTTTCCAGAAGGCCAACAATTCACTAAAAATGTTTTTTTTGTTGGTCTTATGAAGTATTCTAATTTGTTGAGATAGTGAATTGGTGGGTTTTTGTTAAATGTGAGCCAAAATCACGAGTTTCACAATTTGAGTTGAATTACTGAAATAAATGAACTTTTCCACGACATTCTAATTTATTGAGATGCACCTGTATATTATTTGAAAATAAGTATTTAACAATTTGTTTCAGTTTCCATAGGATGAATTTTGTATTTTTCTTCTCTCAGCCTGACCCATCAGTGGAGCCCTTCTTCAACTCTGTTGTGAGACAGACCAGCATTCCAGATGTGTTTTCTCTCCAGATGTGTGGAGCAGGAGTCTCTGCCAGCACTACAGCTGACCCGACGGGCGGCAGTCTGGTGTGTACCAAACCAGAAGTAGTTTTGCACCGAACTACAAAAATATACAATCCAAATTAGTTACAAATTAATCCAACTAACTGCTATAGTGTGTACACCAATTTGATCATGTTAACATGAAAAAACTATTCATGTATTATATACAGGACCTCTTAGACCTCAGACATAAGTAGGTAATATTTTTCATGTCAGATGTTTAAAGAAAGTTATCAAATTTTGTTTATAATCATTTGTCAAGATTAGTGTCAAAATTAAGTATCTGTATTAATATTTATTAATTCAGTCACAAAAACATTATATTTGAAAAATCTATTAAAATCATTGTATCTATATAAAAAAAGTTAATGTCTTTGTATTTGTTCAGTTAAATAAAAAAAATCCAAAAAACTTCTATGGCAAGAACAATTTTAGTTTTACCAAGCACAGATTTAAAACTTAGTTTTCTCTTTCTTTATTAGCATATTTTACTGTAGGCATATTTCAAAATTAGCTAAACAATAGAAGATAACTTATTATTATATTATTTGATTACATTAATACTCTTATTATATTATTTATTCTTGTTATATTATTTGAGTTATGCATCAGTGTTTTTAAAATTTAAATTACAGAACATATTCAATGCAGCTTATTCTGGTCAAGAACTACACGAAGATACTGTCTGAAAAAGTAAAGCGAACAAAGAGTTTGTTTACATGGTGATTAGGTGGAGGTTTATTAGAAATCGATTATCATTATAGAGGGCTCCACAATATTAGACTGAATAAATTTATTCAAACAATGATGCAACAGATTGACAGAAAACAGAGACACAACAGACTTACAGAAAACAGAGACACAATAGTGAAAAATGTGTAGAATTTTTAATCAATTAATAGTTCTTCCTGGAAAGCACTGGACCCAATTTACAGCTTGTCCACTTCCAATGACACACACACCTATCTATCTATCTATTAGTGTGT
>NW_015557090.1:316360-316974 GCF_001515605.1 Sinocyclocheilus anshuiensis | reverse complement strand
ATATATATATATATATATATATATATATATATATACATATATTGTAATTGTAGGATCTGTTTCAGTTCTTAAATTGAATTTAAAAAGAAAGCTCTGGTTAGACAAGGTATATATATATAAGCGGTTATTGTCTATAATTTGAATCAAAGTGGACCAGACTTTGGTCCCATAGTCTACTAAATCTGTGACCCTGATCAAAATTGGCCCCTTGTGAAACATTTGAGACTGGGATCTCATGTTATTAACAGGTAAACTGGAGTTTAACCATATGAGTTGGTGCCGTAGGTAGCATTCAGGCTTCCTGCTTTCATAAATCATATCAGTTAACACCTCTCAAGGACAGATGAGATTGGGTTTCTCAGCACTACTCAAGAAACATAATAGCTCAGCGCATCTCTGCGTCTCACACCGCCGCTGCCTCCTATAGGACAGCGTGTCTCGCTAGTGAGAAGCTAATTAAGCTAAAGAGAGCCCCCTGCTGCTGGCACATTCTGTTAGCAATATGGGAGCGCTGGAAGAAGAGGTGGTCATGTGTCCCACAGAGAGGAGCAGATGGGAAGCACGGTGGGGAGGGGTGTGTCCTGTGTCCACCGCTGAACAACGTTCAAAGCCTT
>NW_015557090.1:308395-315477 GCF_001515605.1 Sinocyclocheilus anshuiensis | reverse complement strand
GCTGAACAACGTTCAAAGCCTTTTGGAAATATTTGACTAGCCTCTTAATTGGATGCTATTTGCAGAAGTCAAAGCGACAGATCTGAGTCCATTTTATTTTTGTATTATCTTCGTTTTGGATGTATTTTGAGAATTATTTTTTGCTTTATCTGATATCCTTAAATATAAGGATAAATAGGTAGATCAGCCATGGTGTTGTTAGTTACAAAAGATAACCTGCTAATTCAGATTACACCAGTTCTGTCAGATATGAGATTCTTATTTTTCTGTCAAAATAGTTTTCCCTCTGTAAATTATTTATTTAATAATATAATTAATAATAAATTAAATGTTACATTTTTATTTTATTTTTATACAGAGACAATTTTTACTGTCAATTAGGAAGGCAGCAATAAACTTAAACAGATAAATGAACACTAAATACAAATAATAAATATAGAAAACACCCTTAATTTGTATAAAACAGTAATAAACAGTAGCATTTAAGTAAACATCAATTATTTATTTTTTTTAATTAAAAGGGAGAAATCCTGTTCAGGGACTTTACCTAAGAGTGAAATAGATATATTAAAGCAAGACACTACAGGAAAACAAAACAAAACATTGGTATCTGGTCAGGTTTGAGATTTTGGGCTATTTTGCTTCCATATCTAGTGAAAAGAAAAAAAAAGTGTTTTTTTTTTTTTCCTGCTGTTATCCAAATATTGAAAAATACCCTATGTAAAAAAACTTTAAAGGGATAGTTCACCCAAAAATAAGAATTCTGTCATTAATTACCCTCATGTCATTCCAAACCCGTAAGAGCTTCGTTCATCTTCGGAACACAAATTAAGATATTTTTTATTAAATCCGAGAGCTTTCTGACCCTCCATAGACAGCAAGGGTACTACCACGTTCAAAGCCCAGAAAGGTACCAAGAACATCGACAAAATAGTGCATGTGACATCAGTGGTTCAACCGCAATTTTATGAAGCTATGATAATACTTTTTGTGCACAAAAAACAAAAATAAATTTATTCAACAATTATTGTCTCCCGAGTTACCATCTACCGCCATTAGATGGTAACATCATCAAGAGTAACACAACGCATGCGCGTGCTTTCCTCTGCTCGTAAACAAGGCACAGCACATGCGTGTTCTACGACCGCAGCATCACGCGCATGCATCGTGTTACTCTCGTTAATGGCGGTAGATGGTACCTCGGGGGAGAAGAATTGTTAAATAAAGTCGTTATTTTTGTTTTCTTTGCGCACCAAACGTATTCTCGTAGCTTTGTAAAATTTTGGTTGAACCACTGATGTCACATGGACCAATTTAACGATGTTCTTACTACGTTTCTGTGCCTTGACCGTGGTAGTACCCTTGCTTGTCTATGGAGGGTCAGAAAGCTCTCGGATTTCATCAAAAATATCTTAATTTGTGTTCTGAAGAAGAACGAAGATCTTACGGGTTTGGAACAACATGAGCGGGAGTAATTAATGATAGAATTTTCATTTTTGGGTGAACTATCCCTTTACTGTGAAACAAAATTTTGAACTGGGCTTTATCCAATTCAGTTCTCTGTTCTCAAAATGTATGCAAATGTGTTAGATGATACCTCGTTTGCATATTTAAGCATAACACTTCAGAAAACTTGTAATATAAAACAACTGTCTTCATGTACTGTGGCTAATCGGTTGGGAAAACTATTAGTTAAAATTTAAAACCCTGTTAACCTATAGTGTCTTGCCTTAATTTTAATTAATTGTTAATGTCTTGGAAGATGTTTAGTATATACAAAGGAAAGATGATATGCCTCAGATTATATTATATATATATTATATATATTATATTAATATATTATATATATTATATGCTATTGATGTCTTTGTGTTGTGTTTTAGATCATGGGAGGAGTTGAGCCAACCTTGTACCGGGGTTCAGTTTGGTACACACCAGTCCTAGAAGAATGGTACTATCAAGTGGAAGTCTTGAAGATTGAAGTTGGAGCCCAAAATTTAAACCTAGACTGCAAAAAGGTATATGACACAGTCCAGCTCAGAAAGTATGCACTTTTGCATTTATTTTTGAATGAAACCAATTCAACCAGAAAATCTAGTGCATCCTTTTAGATAGTGATGGAGTTAAAAACACAATGGTTATTTGATCTTGTGAGGACATTAAAGAGTCGTGACTGGCGAGCTGAAATTGTACCTTTAAAGTCTGCCAGCGGAGTAACTCAAGCATTCAATAAGATATATGGCAGAGAATATCACTGCTAAGAATGTAGTGATTTTTAAGAAATCCTGAGAGAAGCAGAGCATGTATTGCTTTTTGTTTGATGGAGGCCTTGACTGATCTTTCTTTCCCTTTGGTCATTTTGTTCAGTACAATTCGGATAAAGCCATTGTGGATAGTGGGACGACTTTACTGCGACTTCCTGGAAATGTGTTTAGTGCTGTGGTGGAGGCCATTATGCAAACATCACTGGTATGACCTTCCATTTTTGCAAATGACTTGCCTCACATACACAATCATGTGCATGTTTAAGAGACTCAGTCTTCAAAATGACTCCTCAGTTACAATTGATTGTGTGCAACTCTGTTCTCTCCTGCTATGCTAGATTGAGGATTTCTCGGCTGGATTTTTTGATGGCACCAAGCTTGCATGTTGGATGAGAGGCGAATCACCATGGAGGCTTTTTCCGAAAATCTCAATCTACCTCAGAGCAATGAACACCAGCCAGTCCTTCCGCCTCACCATTCTCCCACAGGTCAGGACTTTCCCTAGTACACTTCATTTTGTACACAAGTGTCTCCCATACAGTGCTCTTGACTCTGAATTTCGTCACCAGAATAGTATGTGCGTACTGTACATGCACCACCTGATTTTTGTAGCCGTACTTTGCACGCACAGGTCGCACATGCGCATTGAATTGATTTTGCCCTATTCAGTTGTTCCACAAGGTGGCAACATTGGCCCGGGCCGTTGTTTCACAGAAGAAAACCAAACTAAAGAGTTGGAACAACAACAAAATACTGGAGACTTTAACAACAACAGACACCCACATTGACGATTGCTTGTGTGAGAAGGTTATGAGATAAACACAACTTTATTTTAAAAGAGTACAAAGATCATTTTATCAGTCATAACATCTGGAGAAGAATAGTGTAGACATAGTGTAGGAAACTTTCTAGAACGCATGTATAGGCCGCCTGCATATGTGCACGCTATCAAATGGAGTATAAGTGTTCGATTGTATGCATACACATAAAAAAAAAAAACGAAGTATACTTTCGACTTTAGTGAAACACTGAACTGCCATAGTTTAGTTTGGTAGTAGTTTATTGTTAACTTAAAACTTATTGAAAGATTTTTGTTAATTTTAATTAAATTTTTATTTATTTATTTTTTTTTTTTACAGTTAGTTGCCAAGGCAACATTTCTAATTTTCAGTTGTTTTTCAGTCTAATTTAAGTTGAAGTATTAAAATTACTAACTGGAAATAAAATAGTCGTCAGTCGTGGTATTGAGGGTGGAAGAGAGTGCTGGTTATTCACTCCCCCCACCTAAAATCCCTGCCGCTATTGAGACTCGAACCCGCAACCTTCAAGTTACAAGTCCGACTCTCTAACCATTAGGCCACGACTGCCCCCATATCAATTGTAGCTCACCATATTGCCCTCTATTGTACTGTACATGGGACCCTTTGGCTCTAAATTAATGATATACTTTGTGGTTTTTGATGTGATGTTACATAATTTCTTAAAATTACCAGAAACCAGGATTGTACATACTTGCTCCTCTGCTGACATCAGATTTTGTCTCCGCAGCTATACGTCCAGCCAGTCACCAATATCGATGGCACATTGGACTGTTTCCGTTTCGGAATCTCCCCTTCAGCAAACGGCTTAGTCATTGGAGCCACAGTAATGGAGGGCTTCTACGTCATCTTTGACCGCGCACAAAAGAGGGTGGGCTTTGCTGTTAGCGCTTGTGCAGGTAGGTGGGTTCAGATGTGTTTCAAAAGGCTTTATATCATTTGAAACTGCTACTGTACAGCAGCAGGGAAGATGCATGGGCATTAATCTGTGTTATTTGACCTAAAATAGCCTATTCCATACACATGGTGACAAACAAATAAGGACATTCCTTATTCAGTCATTTCAAAAGGCTTAAACAGCTTGACTTTTTACAGCAGATTTAGTTCACAAATAACTGAATCATGACCTAAATATGATTTTCATTTACAATAATCACTACTAAAATTCGGTATTAGTAACTTTTTGCACCATCAGTCACGCACGCATTTAAGCTCTGATGACATTCTGGTTCTTGGCCCTTTTTGATCGGATCATTGAATCAGTGAGTTGTTGACTCAAAATTAGCTGCAATCCGATCAGTCCGAGCCTGAATTAATCATTCAGAGTGATTTGTGAACCACTTCAACAGGTTCATTACAAATAATCGTTCTTGCATCTCCGAGGGAGTGGTGATTTCTTCTGTTCGAAATAACGAGGAACAATATGTTTGTTTGTTTTTTTAAACTTCGATACCATGCTTTGGAATGTAATGAAGGAGAAGTTTACCGAAATAAAAATACTAGATACCGAAATAAAAATAAAGTAGAGCTACTAGAAAAATGTACATAAGTACAGAAGCTGAGAATACCACCTGGCCAGTGGCCCTCATGTAATTTGAGTTTCAGAGGTCTAGGATCTAAGGGCACCTATCTTTTTGTTAACTTTTGTAAATACCTCTTCTGTCCTTCCAACAGAAAACGGTGGTGTGCCATTTGCAGAGATCGCTGGGCCCTTCCTAGCTGAGGGCGTAGCGTCAGACTGCACAAGTGGCGTGTCTCTTAGGGAGCCGGTGATGTGGGTGATCGCGTATGGTTTGATGGGCATATGTGCCTTGGTTCTGATCTTACTCCTCATCTTGCTCATACTGCCTTGCCGACGGTACAGATACGGAGAGATTACAGATGAGTCCTCGCTGGTACGGCATCGCATCAAGTGACGTCAGGCATCAATGGAAGATGAGGAGGCACCAACTCAGCAAATCAGGGCTGAAGGGAACTCAGAGCAGGTAACGGGGGTGAACACACCGCACTGAGCTCTGGTGCGATTTCTGCCAGATCCCATTTATTCCGGTTTGTCTTGGTGGAAGATGTTGGGATTTGGACATTTGTTGACACTTGTGGACATTTATGGTTGACTGAACTTGAAGAGAATAAAACTACTGAAGAATTAAGGAATCATGATTATACATGCGATTCTTATAGAAAAAAGAAATCATAAATAAAAGTGCCAAAATATGAGTATCAATACGACATTGAAGTGGAGTAAATGGTGATGTTGATGCTCCTGTGTTTCTCCAATGTATGCTGCTCTTTTTATTCTTAGTCTTCAATGTAATCGTGTAAATAAAACTACTGGAAATCAGCAATGGGCTCTCAGGGGCCTAAATAAGGTTTATGGTTCAATGGAGTAAGTTTATTTACTGTTCTTATCTAGAGGCTAAGGCTTCCTTTTAGTTGTCCCTATTAGCAGTGCATTGAAAGGAATAATTCACCCAAAAATTAAGTCTGTCATATTCCTCTATGTAGATCCAATCCCATAAAATAAAAATGATTCACAGAGCGTGATGCTACTCTTGCTTATACAGTACAATGAAAGCATTGGGGACGGATGCTATTGTATGGGCTTCAGAAGACTTGTAATATAGCACAGAAGCTGTATGAACTATACGGTTATGATTTTTTTTTCATGAAGCAGTTTTCTGATGTGACCTGTATTCAGGAACTTCTGACGAAAATGAACAACGCACAATAAAATAGTAAACCTGATTTCACATTTCACTGGGCAAAGACTGCAGGAGAGTTCCTTGTACAGAGTTCCTTGTTCCTTCCACTTAAAGTTCACTCAGAAAGTCTGTAGGCCTCATTCACTAAGCGTGCGTACAAGCAAATTTGTGCGTGAAATCTGCGTACAAACTTCACAAACAAATGATTCAAAAGTTCTCTGAATAACAATGCAGACATGTATGTACAGCTGGCTAATCAGAGGTCTGTAAACTGGGTCTATATGAAAGGTGTTCATTGAGTTTTGAGGACTGCGCACTTGGCATTGCTCAAGGATCTAGTGAGAGAGTGTCAGTAGAGAGCGGCGTATGTTTGACGAGTAATGAAAGGCTGTAAAGGAAAGGTAGTGCGAAAGGCCCTTATATGGAGATGGTTTGGGCATGTTTTATGCAAATGACTAACTTCGTGCTCACAGCAGCTCATTTTGAATACTCCAAATTCACTAACATTCGAGAGAGTTTAAAGGGGTCATATGATGCTGCTAAAAAGAACATTATTTTGTATGTATTTGGTGTAATGAAATATGTTTATGCGGTTTAAGGTTCAAAAAACACATTATTTTCCACATACTGTACATTATTATTTCTCCTCTATGCCCCGCCTTTCTGAAACGCGTTGATTTTTACAAAGCTCATCGGTCTGAAAAGCGAGGTGTGCTCTGACTGGCTAGCTATCCAGAGCATTGTGATTGGCCGAATACCTCAAGCGTGTGACGGAAATGTTACGTCCCTTACCATTTTGTGATGCCCTGTCCGGCCGGAGTGACGAGACATAAACATGAAAACCCATTATAAACGAGGCATTTGTTGCATCCAGTGGGGACATAATTACGGATTATAATGACTTATACTGTCTTTTTACGCGTTGCGTTGCATCGCGCCGCGTAAACATAAAACCATGTCTGCATTTGTGATCGGAGAAATGACAAACTACAAACGCTACTCTAAACTGCTCAAAACTCGCGTTTGAATCGTCAGTGGCAAATTCTTTAAATATAAAAAACATACTTACAGTCTGTGAGTCAGAACAGCCGGCATTGTAGTCTACTCTCCCAGGATCAGGAAACAGTCCTCCATAAAATGCGCTGCACACATCTGAATATTTGGGTTGAACTGTTCTGGAACAGTGTTGTAAATACAACTTAACCACTGATTTCTAGTCGTGTCCTCTTTTGAAAGGCCAAACAAAGTAGTTTCACTTTCACAACGAAACACACGGCGGGCTAGAGTGAGCGGAGGCC
>NW_015557090.1:291766-304366 GCF_001515605.1 Sinocyclocheilus anshuiensis | reverse complement strand
CACCTTTACAGATCTTCTTTATGCACCAAGAGCTTGTAACACTCCAAAGAAGAAGGAAAAATTGAAATCACATCATATGACCCCTTTAAGAACAAATTTGTGCGCATACGCATGTGTTGTGAATTAAGTGGAAAGTTTTCCTGAGAAGTTGGAATGAGCATATAAATACGAATAAGCTACGCAATTATTAGTGAAAGAGATCAATTGTTTCACTCCTTCATGTTTGGTAGCATTTTAAATGTGTCCGTGTGATTGGTACAATGATGTCTTTCTTATAACATCAGATCAGATCATGGTAATGAAGATTTTCAAAATTAGGGAAACTCTTCTCTGCTTTGAAGGCTGTGCCCTTCTTGTGTAATATTTTATAAAAAATTACATTGTGCCCATAGATAAGGTTTGTTATCCCTCGGGTCATGGGATTGTGTTCTTTAAATTTCAATTAGTTATTTATTCCTTCAGATTGAAGATTGTTCTTGATTTTCAAATTTCTCTAGCCAAAACTCCTGCACATTGGCAGTTTATATTTGTAGTCCCAAGTATACATCTTTTACTCTTTGACTTGTTTTTTTTTTTTTTTATGTTTTATCTGTGTAATTGATTTTTGGATTGATTTTTTTATTTCTTAATTTTTTAATTTACATGTGTAGCCCTACCTGGTGAATACATTTTTTTTCTTATCTGACTTACGAAGTTGTACGTACATGACCAAAAGGAATTACTGTATAGTTATGAGCAGCACTACAGTAGATGGCCAAACTCGTTAGTGTATTAGTTCACACTGCAACCGCAGAGTATGACCAGACTGGCAGGTTTGTGATGGTTTGTCTGACCAATGTCGAGTGTTTGGAATGAAATCTGCTTTTACAGTATAGTGTTTACTGCCTTTAGTGGGTACTCTACGTGTACTATACCTGTAGTATCGTATACCATATATTGCTTGGGATAAAGCATTGGCAAAATAATTACTAATGTCAAGATGTAAAAGTTATTATTAAATAACTAACTGGATTGTATTTTCTGAAGAAAAGGAGCATTATTAGTTCATTGCTAAGTGCTTTCTATGGCGTGTACCGGGTGGTTGCTGAGGGGGTGCCAACCAAACAGTGGAGAAATTTACCAGATAAATAAGCCAAAATGTTCAGAAACGGCCATGCCATGTTGCAAATATAACGTTATCTTACTGCTAAAACTATATTGAATAATGTACTTGCATTAAAAGAGTAGTGTAAATATGCTATGAACTCTTGTTCATATATGCTACATGCTGTACTCTCCTCTGAAATCAGCTGGGATATTTCAAGAGGCAGTGCACACACACACACACAGGCTCAAGACTTTTTGTGAGTTATGTAACAGCCTCTCTGCTGCTGTTTTAAGCAGGTTTGCTTCATGAAGCCACTGATGAACCTAAAGCGGCTCTAATCATCTTGCAGCTTCAGTCCTTTCACTGACTCGTTCACTCTCGATAACTTCATTAACTGCGCCGACACATTGATTAATGAAGCAGAGATTGTACAGCATGTGGCTAGCAGTCTCATGGGATACTGTAGTAGGCAGATGTGTACAGTAGAGACAGTATGCTGTTATCAGGGGTAAAAATTTGCTTATATATTCAGGCAGCACCTTCTAAAAATGTTCTAAGTGAAGTTTTAGACTATATCAGCATGAAACATTATTTATTGCCACAAATGCATTAAAGCAGCTTTAACAATTAACATTGTGAAGGATTTTGAGGGCTATGGTGAAGGGCAGAATTTTCTTTTGGTCTTTTTGGAGCTTGACAGTCCCTAGTTGCTTTCATATAGAAAAGAGGAGCTTAGACATTCTGCTAGATATTTCCTTTCTTGTTCCATAGCAGAAAAGTATGATGATAGAATCTTCATTTTTGGGTAAAATTGTATTAAAACTGTTTTAACTTAAAAGTTTTTTTGAGGGAATTTCATGGTACTAAACATTAATCATCTCTAAATTAAACAGCATGTCTACATAAAATAATACAAATATTAGAAAAACGATTTCATATTATTTTCATTAATACAGTGTTTAAGTTAATATCACAGCAATGGAATTAAAAATGACTTTTATTAGGTTTTGCCTTTGGATATATATGTTGACATTATAAAAGGCTACTTTATTGTGGATGATTTGAAGATTGATCTGATGTAAATTTATAACTAATTCAGTGTTCAAGACTGCAGTTTTGATTTCACCCAAGGCAACTGACATCATATTCCTGCACTAACATCAGAATGTTTTCAATAAACAGAAAACACTTGAAATAGCAGCATATTGTTCATGTGTATGGCCTCTTTAACTTGAAATAAATTGTTTGTGCTTTTATCAGAAAAAGAATGTAAAAATGCTACAGTAAAAACCCATTTTGAGAGTTGTTTGACCATATTTTAGATACAATTTTTGTAGCGGCCCCTTGGCTTCCAAAACATGAGGCAGAGAGCTTTGACGGGTGGCTTCCAAAACATGAGGCAGAGAGCTTTGATGGGTGTTTGCTGTTTTATTCAGCTTCGATGCAATCAACTTCCAGAATGCTGTGATTAATTTAACTCCTTCCGTGCATCACAGCATCTCAATGCACCCTACTGCACCTTGTATCACCGTAAAACTACACAAATTAAACATAACAGAAGATAAACTTGAGCAATACGTATTCACAATGTGAAATCCATAGTATTACATGGTATAATTTACACAAGCAGAGTTCACCAAACACCATTATCACAAAGAAAATAGGAAATAAACAAACTAACATGAAATACAATGTAAACAACATACCTCATCCTGCTATTGCCAAAAAGGGACACTAAACACATTCATATATTTCAAATAAACTCCAAATTCAGCCCTATGTGAGCTCGTGCAACACACGTGAAACCCTTCCTTTTTTGTGCTGCAAACATGTCACCAAGTTACCTTGCGCCCTCTAGTGACACCTTCAAATAAAACTAATTAAAGGGCAAGCGGGCATTACACTCCCACCAATCATGTTGTGATACATTAACTCAAAGAAAACAGATTAAATAAATCAAACATGATTTCAAACCTGGATGACCGCTCTTAATCAAGAATGTATAATGCATTGACAAGTCACTCTTTAGAAGGTGTCTGATGCAAGAGTGTCACCTGTTAACAAATCACTCACTCTCAAGCAGGACCACCAGCTTCTGAATTGGTCTCTCAATGATCGTAGGCTTGGAGTGCTGCTCTTGCTTACTCTTTGGTTCACCTGTTTGAATCTTAACTCGTCGAACTAAGCCATCACTCCCCTGCATGACTTCGACGACTCTACCTAATTGCCAACGGTTTCTTGGCAACATGTCCTCTTTAATGATGACTATGTCATTGACTCTGAGATTCCGCCGTGGTATGTGCCACTTTTGCCGTGTGGAAATGTTCAAGAGATACTCTCTTTTCCAGCGGCTCCAGAACTGCTCAATTAAATACTGAACCCTGCGCCACCTTTTTGAATCATACAGGTCTTCCCTTTGAAATTTCCCTGGAGGAGGGAGAGCAGTCTTAGACTTCATCAAAATAAGGTGGTTTGGGGTTAAAGGTTCCATAGACTTGGGATTATTTATTCCATCAATTGTCAATGGACGACTGTTGATGATAGACATCGCTTCATAAAACAATGTTCTCAGGGAGGAATCATCAAGTCTACCTGGACACTGAGAAAGTGTGACATTCAGCACACTGCGAACAGACCTTATTTGGCGCTCCCAGACACCTCTGGTGTGACTCGCTGAGGGAGCATTAAAGACGAATTCACATTGGTTTTCATTGAGAAACAACTCCAGTGTCTTGACATCACACTCTTTGAGATCATCTCTTAGCTAATTTCTAGCTCCTACGAAATTCGTGCCACAATCACAGTAAAGTCGGCGAACAGCCCCTCTGAGGCTAATGAAACATCTCAGGGCATTGATAAATGTGTCTGTTGACAAGTTTTCAAGCATTTCGATGTGAACAGCTCGTGATGAAAGGCAGGTGAAAATTATTCCATACCTCTTGTATTCCTTTCGACTCCTCTTTATGACAAATGGGCCAAAGCAGTCCATACCTGAGTAGGAAAACGGGGTAGAGGTTTCAACACGCTCCTTAGGGAGCTCAGCCATTTGCTGTTCTTCTGCTGGCCGCCTGAGCTTCCTGCATTGAACACATCTGTGTATCAATTTAGCAACTGATCTACTGCCGCCGATAACCCAAAATCCATTTGCTCTGAGCTCCATGAGTGTCAGATACCTCCCTTGATGACAGACTTTGGCATGATAGTGGGCCAAAATAAGTTTGGTTATGTGGCTGTCCTTTGGCAGAACCACTGGGTACTTTACCTCTTCACTCAGAGATGATTGTTTTAATCTTCCTCCTACACGAAGAAGACCTTCCTTCATGATGGGATCGAGGGGAAAAAGTGCACTTGAGGTCTGAAGAACATTTCCTCCTTGAATCACCCTTATCTCGTGGGAAAAAGCTTGCTGTTGGACGAGCTTAATCACAGCCTCAGAAGCCTTTTCACATTCCTCCACAGTGACAATGTCATTGGGATATTTTTGTGTTGAAGCTAGCCTTTTTATTCTAGCAACCACTTTGATGAGTGTTCTCCAAGAGGAAAAGCAATTGAATCGGCTAAGCAAGTCCAAACCATCACTGCTTTTGGTTACAAAGGTTTGGGTTAATCTGACCTCAGGGTCACCAACAAGTAGGTTATTTGAAAAGTGAGGTGTTGAATGCACTTCTCGTTCCCATAGGAACTTGGGTCCTGACAGCCAGAATGTTGAGGATATATCTGAGGTGTAAAGGCCCCTGGAGGCGTGGTCGGCTGGATTCTCAGAAGTGCTGACATAATACCACTGACTTACATCCGTGATTTCCCTAATTAATTGTACACTATTTGCGACGAATACATGAAACCTTGTTGCTTCATTTTTGACATATGCCAGCACGACCTGTGAGTCAGTCCAAAAGAACTCCTGATCGATCTTCATCTCCAGTTCGGTCTTTAACATAGCACTCATTCTGGCAGCAACTACAGCTGCAGACAATTCCAATCTTGGGATACTTAGAATTTTTGTGGGTGCAACTCTAGCCTTGGCCATTACGAGACTGCAGTGTACTTCATCCTTGTCATTTTTGAACCTAAGGTAAGAACATGCACCATACCCTAGATTGCTTGCATCCGAGAAGTGGTGCAGTTCTGTCCAAATGATGGTACCAAAGGATGGTGGATGGTAACATCTGGGAATGCTGAAATACTTCAGCTCCTGAAGACTACTCTTCCACTCCTCCCACCTTGGGATTAGGTCTTCAGGAAGGGGATCATCCCACCCAATGTTTCTACGGCACAGCTCCTGTAGAATAACTTTTCCTTTCAGAAGGAATGGGGAAACAAACCCAAGAGGGTCATACAAGGAAGCAGTGACCGACAGGATTCCACGACGTGTTGATGGGTGATCTTTTGGTTTGATGTCAAATCTAAAGGTGTCGTCTTTCACAGCCCACTGAATGCCAAGAACGCATCCGGTTGCTTCAGGATTAAGATTGAGCGGTTTCGTGGGTATTGCCCATTCTGAAGGATCTACACAATGTAAGACTTCCTCTTCATTTGAATTGAACTTGTGAAGGTGTAAACCTCCATGCTTGCACAATGCTTGGGCTTCAATGATTAGCTCTTTAGCTTTCTGAATCGAAGGGACTGAGATCAAGCCATCATCTACGTAGAAGTTCTTCTTGATGAATGATGAAGCTGATGGATACTCAAACTTGCACTGTTCTGCCAAGTATTTGATGCCAAAGTTGGCGCATCCAGGAGAGGAAGCAGCGCCGAAGAGATGTACAGCCATTCTGTATTCTCGTGGTTCTCCCTGCAAATCTCCGTCCTCCCACCATAAGAATCTCAAATAATTTCTTTCCTCAGGAGGAACAAAGAATTGATGGAACATCTTTTCAATGTCGCATATCACGGCTACAGCTTCTTTCCTGAAGCGGCAAAGGACTCCCACCAAAGAGTTAATCAAGTCTGGTCCAGTAAGCAGTGTATCATTAAGGGAAATACCACAGAATTTTCCGGAGCAATCAAACACCACCCTCAACTTGCCTTGCTTTTGAGGGTGGTAAACCCCATGATGTGGTATGTACCATGCTATTTCTTCCTCAGACAGTGTAGGGGCTGGCTCTGCATCTCCCTTGTTAAACATCTCCTCCATGAAGGCCTTGTAACTCTTGTAATACTGCTGGTTGTTCTTCAGCTTTTTCTTTAAGTGCTGTAGTCGTGCAATGGCAAGCTTCTTGTTATTAGGCAGTAAAGGAGAGCTGCTACTCTTGAAGGGGAGGGGCAGTTGATAATGTCCATCATCTTTATGCTGAATTTTATCACTAAGAAGGCGTATGAACCGGATGTCATCCTGAGACACATGTTTGTCCTCTGGATTCTTCTCATTGAAGTCTGAATCTAATACCTTTAAGACATCGTTTGCAGATGGGACTAACATTTCCTTCACTGAGACTCGATGAACAAAGCTTTGGTTCCCTTGCCTGTTTAGATGAGGATTACAAAGGCCTATGATGCTCCATCCAAGCCTTGTTTTCTGTGCAAAGGGCTCATTTTCACTGCCAGTAATAACCTATAAAGGAGCCAATGCTGAAGGACAATCATATCCAATCAACAAACCTATGTCATAGCTCTGAAGAGGTGACAACTCATTGGCTATGTGCTTGAGGTGAGGCCATTGCAATGCTGTCTTTCTAGTCGGAATATAAGCCTTGTCTACAGGAATAAAATCGCAAGTATAGGCTTGCGGAACCTGAATGTGTTTCTCACTATGGAGTGCTCTGACCCTTACTTAGGCCTCTGATTTTACAACTTGTAGTGAGAGTATCAGTAGCTGTCATAGTGCTAAGTCTCAACTTCACTGCTTCACTGCTTACATGTAGCTCATCAAGAAAATCCTTTAAAATGAAAGTCGAATCGCTCTGTGTGTCAAGTAGAGCATATGTGAGAATTTCATTTTGTGGCTCCTCTGCAGCTGAAATGAAGACAGGAACAATGCTAGACGTAGCAGAAGCATGTTGTGTTAGGGCATTAGATGTGACCCTTTGTGTTTCCTGACTGGTGTCTTCTACAATAGGAGCAGAATCTGATTTTAGTGTCCTCACATTGTCTTTGTCTCGCTCTTCATGTAAGCAAGTTGGATGGCGCAGGCCACACGTACCACAAGTATGTCATCTTTTGCAGTCTTTGGTGACGTGCCCTTTCCTCAAACATCCGAAACAGAGGTGGTTCTCACGAATGAAAGATCTTTTATCATCTGTGGATTTTGCTGCAAAGACAGGACATTTGGCAATATTGTGCATTTAATTCTTACAAACAGAGCATGGTGAGGTTGGTTTGAATTCTGGTCTCTTTAGTGTTGGACCCTTCACTTGAGCTCTTGTGTTGAGAGCCTTGGCTCTCTTGGGAAATCTCTCATCTGAAGCCTTAGAACTCATCAGAAGTGAAGAGGTGACAGGGTTGCAAGCTATCTTAGATTCCTTCTTTAAAAACTCTGTGAACCGGTTAAAGCTTGGATAGTCACCAGATTCATCCAAACTTTCCACCACGATTTTGTTCCATTTACGCACAATCCACTCAGGTACTTTCTTGAGTAGTTTGTAATTTTCCTCACAGTCATTTAGGATATCCAAACCTTTGACATGAGGAATTGCTTCCACACAGCCTTGTAGAAAATCTGTGAATTCTCGCAGTGAAAGAGGATCATTGGCGCCAATCTTAGGCCATTTCATAAGCTTTTCTCGAAAGGCTCTCTGAACAATGAAGGAATTTCCATATCTCTCTTCAAGAACCTTCCAGGCACCCTGATATGCATCTTCTGAGTTTCTATAAAAGAATCCTTCCACAGCCTTTCGGGCTTCTCCAGCAAGATAGGTTTTCAAGTAGAACATCTTCTCACTCGCAGAAATTGACTTGCGGTCGATAAGTGCGGTAAAGGACATTTTCCAGTCGATAAACTTTATTGGATCACCTGTGAAAGTTGTTGGTTCTGGGATGGGTAATCGACTTATACTCAGGGAGTTAATTAATGCTTGAGTTAAGCTTGCTGTCTCTTGAGTCATCTGCGCCTGTTGAGGTGCTTGATGAGGATGGAAAGACTCAGCCTCAGGATTTAGCTGGGGTTTGCTATCAGCCTCTATCCAGTTAGGCCTAGTTACATTGACTCTTTCCTCCTCACAGTCTTCAAAATTTCCCTCAAAATCATTGTATACTTTCACACGAGCTGCAGCTACCCTGACTTCCTTATCAGCCTTTAGCATCTGCAGCCTTGTTCTCTCCTCCTCAAGCTTTAGGGACATTTCTGTTTTCCTTTGTTTAATTTCTGCTAGCATTTTTGCTTCGTTTAACTTCCAGTCATTTTCTATCTTGTGTAGTCTCGCTTGCTGGTCAGAGATTTCTTGCATGGCCTTTGCTTGCTCTATTTTGGCTGCAAGTTCTGCCTCGGCATCAGCTCGCTTACTGGAAGTTTTGGAGGAAATCTCTGACTGGCTTTCTAAGCTTGGTGATGATTCTGAGATAACAGTTTCAGTGTTTGTGCAACCAAAGATAGATTCATACTCATCTTTGTTTAATACTTGTCTCACTTTCTCTTTCACAACAAGTTCTTTATGAATCTCATCAGAGGTTTCTATTCTGTTACTCACAAGATCACAAATTTCTGCAGTCAATGTGGCACAGGCATCAACTCTTTTAACAATTTCTGGATTTGCAGTATGATTGCGCAGCAAGGGAGCATAACACTGGTTAACTACATCTTGTCTGCCTTGAATATTCTTTGGATTTGATAGAGATCTTCACAGGAGCATAACGTTTTTAATTTGGACCTAGTTTCCTTAGCTGTCTGCTTCCAGGAGTCATAAGCTTTGTTAAAGGCTTTCTGATGCTTCCTTGCTTCCTGATTATGCATCTCCAGTCCCTTCTCTGTTAGACTTCCTTTTCGTGAACTCGATCTAATTTGTTGCCTTCCTAGGGGAATGCTTGATTCCTCTGCTGGGAATGACATTTGACTTGCATGCTCAGCTGTTTGCATAGCTGCGTCTTCCATTGTCGTTTGTCTTTAATTATTAAGGAGCAGTGACCTACTCGCATCAGACCTCTATGATTTAGACACTCAATTGGGTAGCAAACAGGAATAAGGCAAATGTCATGCAAGAGCTCTACAGATTTTCAACATTCAGACAATTGTAGAAATTATTTTGCATAACAACATACAACATATGTCAGTATATAGACATTACATTGCATAAACGCAGTAAATGCAACCCAAACCAACATCTGATATAGTATGTGCCTTGAGAATCACATGCACAAAGTAAATATTCAACCTTTAGTGATCAATCTTACAAACCTCTTTACTTTAAATCTTGAAACTTTCAATTTTACACTTTAAGAATGTTTTTAAACGTCCGAAGTCCCCTTTTAATAATGAAAGGTTCAACTTGCAAGGTCACACGTATGAATGAGAGGTGTATTTGTGATTTGTTTCACTTATCTTGCCTTTAACTGAAGATCAACTCTGCATCTGTAGTAAAGTGCTTTGATTTGCTGTTCACTTCCAAACTTTGATGAGTGTGCAGAGTTCTGAGCTGGCCGACGTCCCGATCCACGTGGCAATCAGTCTCTTGCTCAAGCAATGAAACAGCAGCGCGATGCGATGAAAGCCTCAGATGCAGCGTCAGACTCAGGCGATGAAACAGCAGCGCGATGTGATTTAAGCCTCATATGTAACGGCGAGTTTTACTGTAGTGGCCCCTTGGCTTCCAAAACATGAGGCAGAGAGCTTTGACGGGTGTTTGCTGTTTTATTCAGCTTCGATGCAATCAACTTCCAGAATGCTGTGATTAATTTAACTCCTTCCGTGCATCACAGCATCTCAATGCACCCTACTGCACCTTGTATCACCGTAAAATTACACAAATGAAACATAACAGAAGATAAACTTGAGCAATACGTATTCACAATGTGAAATCCACAGTATTACATGGTATAATTTACACAAGCAGAGTTCACCAAACACCATTATCACAAAGAAAATAGGAAATAAACAAACTAACATGAAATACAATGTAAACAACATACCTCATCCCGCTATTGCCAAAAAGGGACACTAAACACATTCATATATTTCAAATAAACTCCAAATTCAGCCCTATGTGAGCTCGTGCAACACACGTGAAACCCTTCCTTTTTTGTGCTGCACACGTGTCACCAAGTTACCTTGCGCCCTCTAGTGACGCCTTCAAATAAAACTAATTAAAGGGCAAGCGGGCATTACAATTTTACTGTAAAATACTGTAGTATGTTTGTTAGAAATAAAGGTATGAATTACCTTGAAAATGAATATATTTTTAAACATTTAAAAATACCTATAGTTTTGCATCAAATAAAATGATTTCAACCACCTTATAATTTGTGACCAAATGTAATTTATCCTAATGCTAAATGAAAGACAATATAAGGCGCCTATTTACTATCAAAAGATTGTTTTAAACTGAAAGACAAAATGAGAACTTAACCGTGATTTATTGTGCATCCAATATGCCATGAAAATGCTGAGTAATATCTGTGCTGTACATAAGTACACATTTCAACATAAACCAAACATTGATTATCAATGCATGTTTTTTTTCCCTCATACTTTTCAATTCTTTCGTTATCTCTCAAGTAAACATTCCCATTTAACACATACAATTCAAAGCTTGTGTTGGTTTTCAATAAAAAACGGTTTTAGTTGCAGAAGCATTATCATTCTAAATATATTTTTAGCAAAACATTACCAAAAAAAAAAAAAAGTTCAACAGACCATTCAGCTGATCACCATAAGTATTAATAAAGCTGTAGTAATCAGTTGAGTACTAAATATATTTATTGTATTCAGTTATATACAGGCACAAAAAATTAAAGTTTGACATTCAGAGTTGATAAACATTTCATGTTACCCAGAACATACAGTCTTAAGGTATTTCCACTCTGCTCTATCTGTTAAATTGCTACCGTTGTAATCCTTTGGTCAAGTGGTAAGTGCTGCATCCACACAAGCATGTGTATCAGACCCAGGCCTGCCAGCCGGGGAAGAGGCGGCTGAGGTTTTTGGGGTCCATTGCCTGCTGAGAATGAGGAGGTTTACCTGCCCCTCCACGCTGAGCACCGTCCCCTCTTCAACACCCTTCAGCTTCTGCAGTCGGAGTAACACACGCTCTGCCACTTTATTAAAGCTCTGACTGTCACTGCAGAAACACAATACATCAACACATAAGACAGGACAGGACTATGCTTTGAAGCAATCTTTGCTGAAATCTGAAGAAAACTTGACGATGGTAGACACATGACACTGAACTGGAAAAAGGTAAATATGCGTACATAAGCTTAATAAATCTCTATTTTCATTTAAAACCTTTATTCAAATTAGTGTGTGTACTGCATGCTTTTCTCTTACTGACTCTATACTGCCATAAAAAAGGCAAAACACTGTAACTACACCTTCACTGAAGGGGGGGAAAGGCTTTTTTAATATAAGGGCCTTTCGCACCGCGGGAACCTTTTCATAGTACCAGAACTAATTGTGGAACTACCCACTTTTTGGCGTTTTCGCACTGCCGGAACTGGGTGCGATTTTAGTACCGGACTGCCTTTTTCGAGAACCAAATTAGCTCCTACTCCGGAGCAGGGTCTAACCAGCACAACTGGTACTAATCGTGACGTAAGTAGACATTGATTGGCCAAACGCGTATGAAAACGCCCTCACCCGCCATGATTTAAAACGCCGTGTAAACATACTGTAAACATTGTGTCAACTTATTTCGCAAGTATGGAGAACAGCGATAGATGGACGGACGCTGAAGTGCAGGCACTTGTAGCAAATGTAGCACTCCCAGTTGTCGTTGGAGATTCTTCGTCCTCCTTTCTATACGTCAACTTTTCCATGTCCATTATTGTGAAACCCACGAGACAACAAAAACACCGCTCCGATCACAGCGTCCTCCATCGTCCCAGTACTTTAGTACTGTACATTTAGTTCTGGAACTAAAGCGGTGCGAAAGGCCCTAATGTCACGGTGTGTCGGAGGGAAATGAGGAGACGACTTACAACAAACCAAAGGAGAAGAACAGGGGGGGGATGGAGGAGGAGGCTCAGGAGGAGGACGGACACCCAGGAGGGGGCCAGCGGACAGAGTCCAGGAGGAGACGATGGAGGGAAGAGCCAGGGAGGAGACAGGAGGGGCTTGGAGAAGGAGGAGTCCTGCTGGACCCAGGCCACAGCCATAATGACGGCCCACGGTGGAGCCGACGGAGGGAGGAGCCATGGAGGAGGAATGGCCGCCGACTCCAGGGGGCCGACCAACAGTAGTGGAGTAGGTGGTGGAGGAGCCGGAGAGCCAACGAGCCAGTGGGATGCCGAGGATCCGGGGGGCCGGGGTGGAGCAGAGGGCTCTGGCGACCGAGGCGGAGATCCGGAGATCCATGGCGGAGCCGGAGCGACTGAGGACCAAGGTGGAGCTGGCGGGAGGAAGGAGCCCAATAGAGCCGATGGTGCAA